>NC_081562.1:42179032-42270557 GCF_022355385.1 Mustela nigripes | reverse complement strand
ACATAATTATTGTGTTGTTAAAATCCATTAATCATAGAGAGTCTACAACCACCCTCTTGATTATTAAACAATAGAAATATTGAAAGATTGACCTCCTATTCAAACGAAAAGAAAAATGACAGCTTCTCCCAAGAAATCATGTACTGGCATTTATTGTCAGGGGTCTGCAGAAAATGGATATTCCAAGGAAATATTTATGTCAAAAATTTTATTTAAAACTATTAGTGCCATTTATCTGAGAGCATATGTGGGTGTCTTAACACATATCAATTTATCTTTTGATCTCTCTCTCTCTCTTTATCTCTTTCACTCACTTTATTTCTTTACTGTCTTGGTATCCACCTCTCTCACTGGTAAAAACTACCTCAACATTCCTATACGAATGTTTGTCCTTCATCAATTTACTATGGCTTCAGTCCACATAGATGGAATTTCATGATTTTGCAGAATGTGCTCCTATGTTGTGTTTGATATTTTTGTTTCCTATTTTCCAATAAAACTTCTTTTGAGAGACAACCTGACAGGCTCAACAGTTAATGAATCATAAGTTTATTTTTACTGCTCCAACTTCTTGTCATCCGTCATTTACTTTCTGTTTTCCTCTCTATTATAGACAAGCCTCACTTCATTTCAATCTTCACATGCGTCTGGTTCTCTGCCTCTGTCCCCAGCCCCAGATCTACTCTACTTCACCTCTCAATTCATCCTCAGTCCTTAACTAAGAGAAAGTGTTTCATGAGTTTCCCCTGAAACCAGTTTGGAGTTTTTTAACTACTGAAAATCTTTCTTTATCTCAACATTTTTTAAAAGATTTATTTAATACTTTGAGAGGAAAATAGAGAAGGCACACTGAGGGAGAGGAGGAGGAAAAGGCAGACTCCCCACTAAGCAGGGAGCCCCATGCAGAGAATCCGTGTTCTCTCTTCTGTGCACTAAATGGTCTGGGCAGGTTCTCTTCCTGCAGGAGAAGGTCTGACCAATAGTACTCATGACCCGGGAATTAAGTATGTCTAAGTTTAGGCCCATTTGCCTATAGATCTAGTTAAATTACCAAGTCACTTCACCAGTAATGGAAGTGGTATTTTAATTTCCATTTTACCAACACTTTGTCTGCTTCTCAGCTTTAGAGGGAAACATAAGAGTACTATTTATAAGACCATCACTACTGCTAGAACTTATACAGGAATTCAGTAAAGTGTCAGGATATAAAATAAATGCACAGAAATCAGTTGCATTTCTCTACACCAACAGCAAGACAGAAGAAAGAGATATTAAGGAGTCAATCCCATTTACAATTGCATCCAAAACCATAAGATACCTAGGAATAAACCTAACCAAAGAGACACAGAATCTATACTCAGAAAACTATAAAGTACTCATGAAAGAAATTGAGGAAGACACAAAGAAATGGGAAAATGTTCCATGCTCCTGGATTGGAAGAATAAATATTGTTTAAGTTCTTTTTAAAACACGTTTTACTTTCTCATCATAAAGAATCCCAGAAGGGGTGAAGACATAAAACTGGTGCCTGATGCTTGAGAAAAGTTGAAAAACAAGAGTGAGGTAGGCCAACTGTATGGGGCAGATGGTATTGGAACAACAGAAAACACAGTCGAGAAAGAATCAGATCCTTCTTATTTGGTTTCTGCAAACAAGGACAATGATCTAAACACTACAAAGATGATCAAGTGTTTGTTTGTGTTTGTTTAAAAAACTCAGGAAAATGGACAGTCCTTTTAAAATATGGCTGTAGATTCGTTGATATTTCTCCTGTCAAGAGGCAAAGTCTATGTATTGTCACCTTGATTATGGGCAGGCTTTAATTAATAGAGTAAAGGCAGAAGTGACACTATACGACTTGGGAGACTCGATCTTAAAAGATCATGCAGCAGCCACCTTATCCACAGATGCGCTCAGTCTTAAAGCCCTGTCTCACCACGTAGGAAATCCAAATGTCCCGAAGCCTCCATGCTATGTGGAAATGCAAGCCACACGTATACCCTAAGTAGGTGCTCTGGCTGAGAGCCCTGCCTGAACCCAGTCATTAGTTTTCCCTGCCTGGACACCAGACATGTGAGAGAAGAGCCTCTAGACAGATAGTCCTAGCTCCTGGCCATTCCAGCCAGTCCCAGGCATTCAAGTCTTTCCAGCTGGGACCTCATTGCAGGGCCCAGACAACACCATTATTACACTGCACTGTTTCAATTCCTGCCCCACAGAATCTATGAGCATAATAAAAGGGGTTGCTTTATACTTCTAAGTCTAGTGTGATTTGTTATACAGCAGGAGATAATCAGAACAGAATTGATGAGAAGGCAAAAGCTCCCTAGGCTATTTTTAACAAATGTACTGAGAAGGAGCAAAGAGAACTAGTCCTCTGCTGCTCATTCTCTGTGTGTTATCTCATGTGACCCTCACAGAAGTCCTGTGGGGTAGGAGTTATTTTTCCTGCCTCTCCATTGAGGAAATTACTTCTGAGTGGTTTCAAACAACTTGCCCAGGAATGAAACTGAAGTCTACACCTGGGACTATTTGACACCAAGATCTTTCTACCATGTCCCACTTCTGATCAAGTGTCTGGATTCAGCCATTTGTATCCCAGAAATCACACAACTGCTGTAAATAAAATCAGCTTTTACGTTTCACAATCACTTTTTGAGCACCTAGTATATGCCAGGCATTTTGCTAAGAACTCATAAGAGCAGGCATAATAAACCCATCTTCCATCCTTTCTTCCAATCCCATGTCCAACCTTGTTCACTCTGCCTTTTCTACCTCATAGGTATTCTTAAAAATCCCCATCTCTCAGATACTCCCCTGATAGGTTTGTGAGTCACCATGGCATAAGATCTCCTGCTTATGCCATGGTGACTCACAAACCTGGTCCAGTGACCACTGTCAAAGCTGACTGCATGAAAATCAACTAAGGTATGCTATAAAAATAGCATTCTCAGGCTTCACCTTTGAAGATTCTGATTAAGTATATCTATTTCTATTTCCAAAGCTCCCTGGTGATTCCTGTGTGCAGCCATGTTGGAAAACACTGGCCAAAAGAATACCGTCCAAACCCCTTCACACTGCATATGAAGTCCATCATATTCTGATTCTATCAACTTCTCTCACCTCACTTTCTGTCACTCCCTCACCCTACACTTCATTCAGGCCTCCCAGTCTCTCTCTGTGCTATGTCTTGTACCAGGAAGGCATTTCCCCACTGAATGGTATGGGGAAAGCATTCCCTCTTCCATGAGCTGTCCCTGGATATCCCCTATATAAACATATTCAGTGTCTTTTTCCTGAGTTCCTCTTGCCCCTTGTATCTACCTCCAGCCACTTAACTCATAGCTAAGTAATGTGCTGAAGCCAGGGACCCAGGCTTGTTCTTTTTAGAATTTCCAGTGTTAGCACAGTGCCCCATTTATCAAAGATATTCAACAAATGTTTGCTGAATGAATAACCCAATGTGTTTCCTTTCAGCTTTAGCTGCCAAGAAACTCGGAGCCAAATCCAGTTACCAAGTATAGTAATTAGCTCATCCCAGGTGCCTGGTAACATCTGCTCCCTGTTTCTTTGAGATGGTCTCTGTTCTCTTTTTAGCCATAATTGTCCTATTTTACATTAGGTTTAATTTGCATGCTGTTTCAAATCCCTTTGAAAGAAGGTGGGGCATAAATTCTGAGTAAATCAATAGATACAGAAATTCCTCAAAAGATACCTATGTTATACCTATAGCATAGGAGAATGGGGAAGAAATTACTAAAAATTACTGGGAAATTACTACATTGCTCAAATCAAATGACTGAAACTTCATGTTTTCTTAAATGGATAAAAAATATGTAACTATATGGAAATACTCACTCAGATGAATATGTATTCCTTCAGCAAGTACTTATCAAGCATCTACTTTGTACAAGGCACTCTGTTATAAGCAACAAAGACATGATTAAGATCTCAGGAATCAAAGCATTTACTGTATTGTAGGTTAGAAGAGACCTATATATAATTACAATGTTGCAAACTATAAAATGTTAATGTCTATATTAAAGGTACAAGGAGAGAGAGTATTTCTCTCTGGTAGAGATCAAGAAAGGCTTCACGGAGGCCTTACAGATGAATAGGGTTGAGATGTATAGAGAGAAACAGACAGAAACAGGCATTCCAGGAGGAAGAAATGGCATGGTAACGTACAAGGAATTGTGATTTGGCTGGATGATGATATCTAACAATTTTTACACTCTTGTTTTGTACCAAGTGTTGTATCATGTGGCTTTTCTTTTTCTTTTTTTTTTTTTTTTCTCTTCAAATAACCCTAAATGGTTATTTGAAGAGCGGTTAAAGAAACTGAGACTTACTCAAGGTCACACACACAGTAAGTAACAGAGCTGGGATTTGGTCAAGGCAAGCTCTAGGGATTTATACTTAAGCGTTTCCAGACACTAACTTAAGGAGCAAAGATTTGTACCTAGGAGGAGTCTGGGTAACAGCCAAAAACTAGACTGAAGCCAGATAAATAGTGTGACCTTGATTCTGTTAGCAATGCAGAGCAATGGATGACTTTTTTTTAAAGAATTTATTTATTTATTTTATAGAAAGAGAGAAAGAGAGATCACAAGTAGGCAGAGAGGCAGCCAGAGAGAGAGGAGAAAGCAAGCTCTCCGCTGAACAGAAAGCCCAATGAAGGGCTTGATCCCAGGACCGTGAGATCATGACCTAAGCTGAAGGCAGAGGCTTAACCCACTGAGCCATCCAGGCACCCCCAATGGATGACTTTTTTAAAGAAAGACTTTATCTACCTAGTTGAGAGAGAGAGAGCAAGAGCATAAGCTGGGGGGCAGGAGCAGGAGAAGCAAGGAGTAGACTCTCTGATGAGCCAGGGAGTCAGGTGTAGCTTGATCCCAGGACCCTGGGATCATGACCTGAGCTGAAGGCAGATGCTTAACAGAATGAGCTACCCAAGTGCCCCAACAGATGACTTTTTAAGAGAAGTGAAAAAAAATGACACTAAATTTTACAGATATTAAATATTTATTGCATGAATTAATAAATGAATCAATGAATTAATTTTTTAGGATAGATCAGTCAAGCAGCAGTATATCTTATAGATTGAAAGAGGGAGATATTAAAAGAATGAAACCAATAAATCAAAAAAAAGTGACAGAGGCTTGAATAGGACAGCGATCATGGAAGAGAAGAGAAAGAAGATGCATAGAGACTGATCAGACATGTAATAATTGTAACATTGTGCCTGTGAGCAGCTGGAAGGATGGTTGTGCCCTTTTGCAAATGAAGCAATGAAAATATGTGGGTGTTTGAGGAAGAGGTTCAGGGACTGGCAGGATCCCCACCCACTCCCCCCCAGTGGAGCTGTTCTATAGGCTGTGGACTCCAGAGCAGTCAGAGGGAAGGATGGGATTTTTTGTCATCCACATAAAGGAGATCACCAAAATCATGACATGAAGAAAACTACCAAGGCTAAGCATATAAAGATAAAAGGATCTTAGATATAACATGGAGAAACAGTGTAGGAGGTGAGAAAAAGAAGAGGAGTCAGAGGAATATCGGATTGTATAAATGAAGCCAGGAAGAAAGGTAGTTTCAGATGAAAGGAAACTGGGTGAAAGAGCAGACAGACAGAGCTTTAAGAAAGAGAACTTACAAAAGGCCATTTGATCTATCAAGTGAGAAGGGACCATTAAGACAAGTGACAGTGTATGAAGAGGAAAGAGCCACCTAGCAAAAAGATGAAGAATGGTAGAGGCCAACAAAGTATGATATAGGTCAGGGGTGGCGAACCCAGATGCCACAGGGGGCAGGCAGATACCATACAAGAGTAAAACAGGCTGAGTACAACAAGGCCATGAAGGCCTCTGGATCTTTTACTTCCCATAGATGACAGAGGCATTGGTTCAGAGAAATATTTCTGTCTCTAAGGAAAACAAGACCGCAAGGCAATGATAAATGGCAACTGATGCTTCAACTCAGTGTTGGAGACAACGGGGAATGATGGGGTCTGTAGCTAAATGAGGAATGCTCACTCTGTCTAAAGGAAGGAACAGAAGTTCAGTTTTAAGAGATGTCATGTGTGGGCCCAGTGTTGCCAGTTCTCCAGGGTGGTAAGAGAAAGAGAAATATAGATTTTTATGCAAATCTCCCAATTTGTAAATGTTAGAAAATAATAAACATGGAATGAGACAAAAAACAGATTCACAGGCAGGATCCAGCTCACTGCCTGATAGTCTGAGACCTCCTGAACCCACTGTGCTTTCATTCAGTCTAGCAATGAAAGAATTAAAAGGGTAAGATAGGCATTTGAGAGGATAGCAGAATCGAGGAAGAGTTTGAGGACTAGGAAGAACTGAGCATTTTTAATGGCTGGCAGAAAGATAGCCCAACAATCAACAGGAAGAGATCTGAAGTTGCAAGAAAGGGTGTGCAAACTAAAACAACAAATGTTTATTTTTTTGTTGGGTTTTAGTACACATTATTTCGATAAATAATAACCAGGCAGAAAAAGGTCTTTGTTAAATACAATTCAGAATTAATGATCAAGAAGTGATAACCATACAATACATACCTGGTGTTAATTTGTAAAGCGGCAGATCCTACAGGAGATTGATAACCTTATAGGTAACACAGGCCCCAATAATTTCATTATTGGAAACAAACAAACAAAGGGAAAAAAGAGAGCGGGAAAAACCAAGAAATAGACTCTTAAATGTAGAGAACAAACTGATGGTTACCAGAGGAGAGGTGGGTGGGGATGGGTTAAATAGGTGATGGGGATTAAGAGTATACTTATCATGATGAGCACGGAGTTTTATATAGAATTGTTGAATCACTGTATTGTATGCCTGAAGTTAATATAACACCATATATTAATTCTTCTGGAATTAGAAACTTAACAAATGCTTTAAAAAAAGAAGAAGAAGAAAAAAAAAGAGTTCCTGTGTTTGTGATATGCCAGTAAGGACTGTCAGTATGCATAACAGACAAGTCCCTGAGCAGCTAGTAGCCTTTCTTTCAAACAATGGAAACCTCTTTCTATAAGAAGGAATTTTGACTTGGTATTGAGTTCCCGAGTCTCTTATCATTTGGAAGCTAAGTAATGTCTTCATTTGCACACCACACACACACACACACACACACACACACACACACCCTGCTAGTATTTATCCAATTGTCCTGGTAAAACTGCTAACTTTTGTTGTCCAGCTCAGCCCAGTAAAGAAGCAGAGAAGCAAAAGAGAGTAGAGACAGTCTCTAGATTTCAGATGCCCTGGCTTTTTGGCCATAATTCTCAGGCTGATCACTTGTCCTGGATTCTGGGAAGTACATCAATACCTCCGCTTTGGCTGAAACTAAGGCAATTCACACTGGGTGAATAGATGGTCAAATTTATTTTATATATTTTCCAATGCAGTGTCGCAAAAAGACTGGAGATCTGGTTTAAATAAATAATAAACAAAAGCGGGGCGGGGAGTGCCAGGAAGACATGTTTCTTAAATGCCTTCCTAAACCATCTAAAGGAATAATTTTTCTCTAATATGTCCGTACTCTGGTACACTGACTTTCATCTCTCTGGCTTCCAAGGCCCTTCAGGACTGGCCCCATCCTATAAACCCAAATGAATTTCCCATTAATCCCTAAGTATGTCCCTTGTTCTTCCAGGGCAGTTGTCCTACAATGGTGATATGCAATAAAACACCATCTGTGTATTTATCAAATCTATATACAGTGCCCAGTACACACAGGCCCTATATGAGGGAAACAATAGTGAGTGAAATGACCATGATCCTGCCCTCACAGTGCATATCAGGTGTGGTTCTACTTCTGATGTCACTCACATGCTCTATAGGAACACCCACTTTCCTGCTCTCTCCCTGCAAATTCTCCACATACCTCCTCTTCCAGGAAACCTTCCCTATATATTACTGAATGATTCATCAAGCTCTTCTCTAAAACTCATCAGCTCATATGAACTTGTAACGGTAATAAAGTATGTAATCATACACTGCTCAGTATCACCTGCTCTTGTGATACCAGCCTGATCTCCCCAGCTAGCCCATAAAGCTCTTGAGGAAAAGAATCACATCCTTTAACTTGATACAGTTTAAGAATGTATTGCAGATGACTGACTACTTTCCAGAACCAATTTAAGGGTAGTTCACTACCCTTTGAATTAATCTCCTATGCCTTTGTAACAAATTAACACAAACTTGGTGACTTAGAACAACATGAATGTATTTCTTCCCAGTTGTGGGGCCCAGAAGTCCAAAATCAGTATCACTTTGCCAAAATCAAAGTGTCTACAAAGCTATGTTCCCTCTGGAGGCTTTAGGGGGAGAATTTGTTTCTTGAATTTTCCAGCTTCTGTGGGATGCCAGGATTCCCTGACCACATCATCCAAACTCAGCCACTATGGTCACATTACCTTCTCCTCTTCTGTGTTTTACTCCTCACCCTCTCCCTCTCTCTTATAAATGTACTTATGATCACCTTTAAAGCCCACACAGATATTCAGGGCAATCTCCCCATCTCAAGACCCTTAACTTATTCACACCTAAAAATTAAAACAAAATCCCTTTTTCCATGTAAAGTAACATTTACAAGTTTCAAAGACTGGGGCTTGATACACCCTTAAATTAAGTTCCTTTGATTTAATAAAGCCATAGCAAATAAACAAAATCAATTAAAATCATGAAGAATATTAACACACTCATCCAAAGATTCCTTATCCAAGAAATCAAAATATCCAACAAATAGACAAGAATCAGAAAATAATGCAAAAGAGATATCACAATCTACCAATAGAAAAGATACTTACAGGTTATAAATTCCCAAAAGGATTAACTATTGGGAAAGCAATCATTTATAATAAATCAAAAGTATTGGTAGTTTTTCACTATGTGTCACAGGATCAAAAGAAGATTGTTTTAAAGTAAGACACCTGGAAAGACCATGAATTTAGGTTAATTTTTTGCCTGGGGGAGAGTTTTCCTCGTGGCATTCAGCCACAAAGCCAATCTTTCTCCACCCAAAACTTCAGGTGGAAATAAATATCTATCCTCTTCATTAAAGTGGTAAGACAATTAAGGTCAGGTAGGCCAAAGACTGAGTGTGTTCAGACTGGATCCCAGGATAACGAGAAAATAATTTGATCACTGCAATTATGGACTACGTGTTCAGGAAGCTAGGGTAAAATCCCCAAGAAGGTAGATATTTTGTCCTTCAGAAAGTAAAATCTGAAGGAAATGTGTAAAATTTGAACAAAGTTTGAAAAGAAACAATCATTTGATGAGTATGGTCTGAAAAGCAGCAAAGTCCTACTTTTTAGAGTTTGAATTGTCCTGGGTAGAGTGATATTATAATAACTAGACATTACGTAGACAGTAGTAGTTTTTAAGGCCCCTGCTACATGTATATGAATAGACAAACAGTGAAAAGTATCAGGTGACAGGAAACTGAGGTCAGATCAACAATCAAATGAGCAAATATTGCTGATCAAATCAACCTGGTCGACCTGTTGAAATGCTAACCTAGTGGGCTTAGTAAATATAGTTATCATTTTCCCATAGCAAGATTTCAGTATTCTCAGGTACTGCCTTTATCTGTAAGAGTCTAATAAAAGAATTCCATTGATCTAGAACAAAAATACAAATCCCCAGGGGCACCAACCATTCTCAGCCAAACTGGAGGTTCCCCAAAAAAACAGGTACAGGGACTGGCAGCTCAGGAGCCCAGCAGTATCTCTCCAGTAGAGCATGTGGAGATAATGATTACTGACCCCCACACTCAGTCACCAAGAACAGGACATGTCCTGTTGACAAGGAAAGGAGGAATAGAATATATTTTAAAATAATTTCAACAAAAGTGCTTTTTTTTTCAATGTTATTTTTTAAAGAAATTATCTTCATTTATCTGGAAATTTTTCTTAAGAGAAACATCTTCACTCTCAAAGAGGCCAATTCGGAGGCAATTCCTCACTCTCATCAGTGTGACTCTCAAATTTCCTCTAACTCTTCAAGACCCCATTGGATTCCCTTGGGACCTCGGTTCAATTCTCATCTCAGTGTGGATGTTAAATCATTTTCACATCATAACATGTCAACAGTTTATCTCCCTTCTTTAAGCCCAGTCTTGGAGCAAGAAACATAAACATCCTTCATGGAGGCAGCTTTGTTTGTCCAGACCCTGTTCCCTGGAAAAGTTATGATCAGCAGGAAATGAAAACAACCAGCACTGCTTTTGTTTTCATTGATTTCAGTGACATTTTGAAAATGGAGCACCTAAGCCAAACCAAAGCCCAGGCCTCATTCTGACTAAAATCCGAAACGAGGAACTTCATGCGGAACATTAAAAACTCAATTGTCTCCAGCTACAGCTGAATGAAAAGCTCAGATTAAAACTGGCAACGATTTACTTCCTACAAACATGCTTTGTTCCTGGCTAACTTGTCAGCTCATAAAAAAACGCCTCTGTACAAGCAGCTGTCTCATTCAAGACGCTGAATCCTTTCATGGCCGTCAATACGAATGTGTTACACAGAACCCAGTGCAGGACCCTTGCTCTAAAACCCTGGCCCAGAGTGTGGGCCTCCCCACTTCCCTGGTATGCCTTTCTTCTAATTTGATGACTTGCATTCTTAAATAAATGGTTTTGTTTTTTTTTTTTAATGCTGTGCGCTTCATGGAATCCCCTCATCATTCTGTTTCCCAGAATCCCAGTTTGTGGTGAAAGCCGGCCCTGGAGGCAAAAGAGAGGAGGTCTCTGAACTTTCCAATTCTTAATCCTTGCTCTTGTTCTTAGCTTCTCTGGGCTAATTTATTTAATGTCTTTATATCTTTAAATGTTTCCTTAGTGGATTGGGTAACTTGCGGTGACCACCCTGAGTTAGTGTGCTAGAGAGAAAGCAAATCAAAATTATGGCAAACCATTTTGCAAATATAAAGTGGCTGATGAATAACCATTATGGCTTTCCCAATGAGCCAGTAAATAAATTGATGACACATCCAAGATGCCTCATTATTCCCTGGATTATCGAGAGGCTCTGTCAACCCAACCTCAAAGAGAGTACTCAATATGAATAGTAATGTGTATACCATTGTACAGACCAGAGAGTGAAAGGATGGTGGCTAAAAATAAGGATCCTCCTTTAGTCTTCTCAATTCTACCTTTGCTCAGGTCACTCCATCTCTTTTCTATTCTCATCCCATTCTGAAACTCTTCTCTGAAAACTCATACACCCTCATTCCTGTAAAGCCCAAACTCTATTATTGTAAACTGCCCTAGCTCTGATCTAATGAAAGGACATTCCAGGTATTCACATTTCAAATTCAAATTCAAATTTCAAAATTCAAATACATAATTCTCAATTCTGACATGCATTGGCTGTGTGACCTAGGTTAGGTCACTTAACATATTTGTGCTCCAGTTTGCTTAACTATTAAAATGGGATTAGGAAGTACCCATCTCACAATTCCTTCAGAGGTCTTTCCCATCCAGGATCATTTTAGTGTGAAGTTAGGAGATCAATAAAGATCTGCCACTGCTACCCCATGGCACAATAGATCCAGAGTAGTTGGCCAGAACCTTGGATTCATTCCTGATAGAGCAGAATATGTAGGGAACATCTTAACTGAAGCAAAAACAAAATTCAAAAGTTATTTTTTGAGCCTATATTATATAGCAAGTACTATCCCATAGTTGTTGTGGGCTGAATTGTTCCTCCCACAAACAAATTTTTGTGCTGAAGTCCTAACCCCGAATATCTCAGAATGTGACTATATTTGGAGATAGGGTCTCTAAAGAAGTAATTAAGGTCAAATGAGGTTATTAGGATCGGCTCTAATCTGGTATGAATGGTATCCTTATAAGAAAAGGCAATTTGGACACAGACATATAGAGAGGGAAGATGATGTAAACCTGGCCATACAAACCAGAGAAAAGCTTCATAAGAAAACAACTCTGCTGACACCTTGATCTTGGACTTCTAGCCTCCAGGACTATAAGAAAATAAATTTCTGTTGTTCAAGTTACCCAGGCTGTGGTACTTTGTTATAGCAGCTCTAGAAACTATAACTATAAAGAAATTATCTCACAATCTTCAAAAACCATCTACCTCCTAAAACATTTATACAATTTAGAACAACTGATTTTGTTCCTTGGTTTTAAACATAAACAAAAACGATGACTTGATGAGTTTTTACATTTCTTCTTACTCTAATCAGCCTATTTCTCCATTCTTTCTCTTCTGTAAGAAAATACCTTAATGATAAGAAATGTATCATTTCCTGCTTGTATCAGTCAGGAAAGGCAAAGTTATGCTGCAATAACAAACAATTCTGAAATTGCAGGGGTTTTTAATTAACTTGTATTTTTTTAACATTTTTTTTTTAATTTATTTGACAGAGAGAGATATCACAATAGGCAGAGAGGCAGGCAGAGGGAGGAGGGGGAAGCAGGCTCCCTGCAGAGCAGAGAGCCTGATGCGGGGCTGGATCCCAGGACCCTGAGATCAGGACCTAAGCCGAAGGCAGAGACTTACCCACTGAGCCATCCAGGCGCCCCAATTAATTTGTATTTCTTACACTAAATGAACAGGGGTTCCCTTCCACGTTTTCTCACTAGTCTCAGACACTTTACCAACCAAGAGTTAATAGTTGCTATGGCAAGCGGAGGAAAACATGGTGAATCTCTCATTGGTTTCTATGTTCCTCTACTTAGATGTAACAGGAGTCGTTTTCACTCATACTCTACTGCTCAAAATAAGTCACATGTTTATTTATCTTCAAAGAGGGAAGCAGCACAAACCTACCTGACAGGAGAAAAACCAGAATATCAGTGAACAGAACGATTTGCTTCCATAGTGCTTTTGGGTAAAGATAACAAAATTCTTACCACAACTGCAGCAGCAGTAATAGAGAAGTCCTATGGATTTAGAGGAACAGGAATTCTACTTACAGGTGACATACTTCAGCCTGACTTCCATATACAAACCAAAGACAGTACCTAAAATTTGGAATCCAACCCATCACCTTCATTTTAGCTAATAGCCTTAGGCTGTTCTAAATCTCTGTTCCTTTATCTGCAACTTTTCTCCTATCTCTTTAGGATTAGGTAAAATTGCATTTGTAAAGTACCCTCCACAGTGTCTAAAACATAGCAGATGCCTTCTCCCTCCCTCTACTGCATCTGTTCACCACATCCAGAATGACTTTTTTAAAGCAATTACTTATATTAATCCATGACACTCAGCTGTTCCACACAAGGCTCAGCCTTGCCTAAACCACCAGGTACTTACCTTCCAGAGAGTCTTTGTACTTCTAAGACACTTCACTTGCCTGAACATATATTCTTCTTAGCATACTACATTTCCTATTATTTTTCTTCCTTCTTTCTTCTCTCTCTCATTCTCTCTCTCTGCTGAGTCCTGTGTTGACCTCAGGCCTCCAAGCCATAGGCTAGAAAATGATGCCAAATAAGTTTAATGCATGAGATGTTGATGATGGTTTGTCTTCCTCAATGTTCATGACACTGAAGTCCTCCATGCACAGGGAAAGGAGCCCTGAGGAAATCAAGTCTCTTACAGATGACTCATGCTTCCTTCTACTCTCTCCCTCCAATTTTCCTGGTTTGGAGGAGGAAGAGGAAAAAGAAGGGAAGTAGCAGTAGCAGACCTCCCACCTCCTCACCTCTCCCTCCCACTGCAAAGTGAATCAGCGGCTCAGGGCAAACATCTGGGTAATTTGAGTAATTAACCCCTTTTAAATTGAGGCAACAGGCAAGGACCGGCCAGGACAGGCAGCTAACCAGCCTCTCTCCTCTGGGTAAAACTTGTGCCAACCCTGGTCTCATTTTTGGCTTTTCACTATCAGCACTTGGCCCTAGGGCACTAATGGAGCAAACTGGCCCAGAGTCTCCCCCACTGTGGATGCCACACCCACTTCTCCCCAGTTTATATCTGAGAGCACTGAGTGTATTTGATGGATGTCATAGACTTGTTTGCATGTAAAGCAAGGTCAAGAGCTCTCCTGCCTCATTAATATTTAGAAGAGTGCCCTGGGCCATTGAGCAAAGTTGAATTAAAGCAAAGAAATATCATTAAACTCAATTTTTTGTTATGACTTCCAATTAAAAGTTTCTACAATTGTCACAACTGTTTACAAAGCATTATACATTTGGATCATCCTTTACAGTTTAGAAAGCACTTTTCATACATTTTCATTTGATCTCCCTAATAATGTGGCATACTTCTTTGTCACCTTATTGATGAAAAACTAAGGCTTAGGGAAATGAATGATATATGTGTTCAAAGTATCACAGCTATTAAGTGACTGAGTTTATCACAGTCACAGTCACAGTCACAGGGAGTTTATCACAAGTCTTCTAAAACAAAATTCTTTGTGACACATAGCAGACCTTGGAATTCAGATACAGAGATCCAAAAAACACCAATGCTATGTCAGATATGGTAGCAAGTATTTTCACAAATGCAGGCTTATATAAACTTCATAGCAAACCTGCAATGGTCACAGAACTGCAAAGCACTTCCATTTATCCAAATATGTGTATATGATGTGACAAGGACTGAGGGGAGGGTGGGGTTAGTAAGAAACAAGTCAAGAGAGACAACCATTTATTACTCCTATTTCTTATAAGAAAAAGAAGGTTGAAAGACCAGATAAAAACAGCTAGTACGGGACTTTTAGGCATAATCAAAAGTGAAATCCAATATTATTTCACAATATCACAACAGATGGAAGGAATGACGGATGGATGGATGGCGAATCTACTATCAACCATTAGCCTGCCTGGGGAGTTTTCTCCTCTGGAAGCAATGGTTCAGATTCACCAACACCAAGATGAGTTCTTTTGAATCCTAACATCTGTCCTTTGAGTAAAAAGATGTGATGAAAAAGAACCCCAGGAAGATCTGAAAACAACTGCAAGTACAAATATAAAAGTACCAGTGGGCACTACCACACACATGAACAATTAGAGCAAAATCTCCCAAGTCTGACAGAATTAACCTTGTGCCAACTAAAAGAGCAGGTTAATAACTCCTCTTGTCAGAGATTTTTCCAGATGAAAGAACTAAAGACAAGCCCAAGTCAGAAGAACAATAAAGCAGGTAAAAACTTGTATTGAACAAAGACAGAGACCCATTCTTGTGACTGGCAAGCCATTGGTCACGGTTCAGTAACACAGAGATGGTCCCGTTCCCTCTGTGACTCACACGATTCTCCCCCAGAAAGACTGTGCTGCCAGGATATGAGTAGCTAGCTCAAATAATTGCAGGGTGCTCTTTGCCACTGGGGCTCCTGTTTCCGTAGAGATCACATCTTCCCCTAATCAGAGCAGGATTTTCATACAACCCAGCCAAACAACCCATGTCTTTGACATCTCAGGCAAATTAAGGGGGAATTTTGAGTAGCAAGAACAGGAAATTAAGATTCTAGTAGAGCTGATTGGATTTTCTAAAGAGGAATACAAACAATAGCTAACTCACCATCATCATGGTATAAGTCTTTGCCTGCTTATCTCAGTTAATCCTCCTAACAACCTCTTGAGGTATCCTTTCCATATTAAAAGTGAGGGAACTAAGACACAGTGTAGTTAGGTAATTTGCCCAAGACCACACAGTTAGTAACGGCAGAGCCAGAATTCAAACCCAGGAGTGTCTGGCACCAGATCCTTTACTTACCTTATTCACTTATCAAGAGGGCCTGTCCTTAGAGGAAGAACTGGGGAGATACTGACAGGAAAATGCTTTTTAAAAATAATATTTTTAGGGGCACCTGGGTGGCTCAGTCTGTTAAGTGTCTGACTATTGATTTAGGCTCAGGTCGTGATCTCAGGGTTGTAAGATAGAGCCCCTCATCAGGCTCTCTGTGTAGAGCCTGCTTAAGATCTTCTCTCTCTCTCTCTTTCTCTCTCTCTCACCCTTTGTCTCTTCTGTCCCCCTCCTTCTCTCTTAAAACACAACAACAACAACAAAAATGGTATTTACACTCATCTCAGTCTGCTGTCCTAATATCCCATCAGAATCATGGAAGGGTTTTCTAAGTCACAGATGATCTGTGAACAGAGGCTAATTACTGTAGAGCTGCTAACCACACCCAAAATTAAAAGCTGAAGTGAACTGTCAAAGAGACTAATTTGACCAGCAAAGTGACCACTGAATAGGAAACCCTACACTTAACTTTCTCCTTGCCCCTCTCCTCCCTTTTATTTAATAGAGCCCCATGACTCTTACCACCATAGGGAAAAGAGATACATGTTTGATTATTTTTGGTTTTAAGTTTTATGCTCAAATCCTGACTTTTAAAGTAAAGGATAGTTTATATTTTTCATTAAAGAAAAAATGAAGGTGTTTTGATTTAATTTGGTTTCAGTTACAGGTCACACTAGGAGAGAAAGCAGACCCGGTTTGTCAGCAGTACATACAATCTTCCCAGTTCCACGGTCTTGGTCTCGGGTGAAGAATGGGGAAGGAACCTATGCCCTGCCCTGCCCTCCCATGCATCTCACCCTCCCCTAGGTCCTGCCAGTCTTTTGTAAATACAAAGCAGAGAGGGAAGAAACTAGAAGTAGCGGGGGACATGGAACAGAACAGTGATATAACTGTAACTCCATAAATTCATTTTCATTTTTTTTCTCTCCCTCCCTGCTCACCCATCTTTCTTGAAGATAGAGAGAGGCCAGAAGCTTCTGCTAGGAATCTTTATTGTAAGAAAGACGGAAGTAGATACTCCAAACTGAGTTATGGTGACCTCCTTGATCTGCTAAGGCCTCTGTTTCCTAGACTTCAGTGTATCCTATAAGTCAGACAAAGCAGAGATGCCTATTCTCAGGCTATGTCTATAGATTTCATTTGCATTTATTTTGTCTGCTTGTCAGTTTCAGTAAACACTTTAATTAATGATATATTTTAAAGTGTTTGATCATGTGCTGTATAGCTAAAAGGTACAATTTTTTAAATCAATGAGGGAAAAAAAATCACTTATAGGGCCCATTAGCTAGAACATCTGGGGTTTCACATATCGAAAGGGGGATGGGACAGAAATTCTCCAAGTCAGGAATTCTATTACGTTGCCTAGAAAGGGTTACGCCTTGCAACAAGATTTGTTGTGAAAGCCCCCAAAGGTATAAGAATTAATCTACCTCAAGGATGGAGACCTCAGGAAAATAGGAAGGAGTGACTGGCCCTTAAAAAAAAACAGAGCCAAAGATGTCGATCAAATGCAGCTCATCACAAGGAGAGAAAGGGAAGCACCACTACACTCCTGGGGTTATTAAAAGAAGAAATTAGACAAAACAAAAAAAGCAAAACACATGTGCCAAGGTCATAGCCTACTTGATTAGTCTTGATTTCCTATACATGAACAGGTCTGTCTGGGAGGCTCTGGCTTATGGGCTCAGGCAGACAGGAGGAAAGATGGGGACATTCTCCAGCTGTAAAAGGAGAAGCCTGTGGAAGGAGTGGACAAGCCATCCCAGCTGCTCAAACCAACACCCTGTATATGGGTTTCTTGCCTAGTGATTGCACAGTAGCTATAGCATAAATAGCAACAGTGGCAGGTGGCAAACGGAAGATAAAAATAATATTAGTAATAGCTACCATTTATTGAGTACCTACTACAATGACAAGTCTGGAGCATTTTTAAATGTATTATACGTATTTCTCATAATCTATGAGATACATGGTGTTATCCTTATCACACAGATGAAAAAATCATCAAGAATTTAAAAACCTAGGGGCGCATGGGTGGCTCAGTGGGTTAAAGCCTCTGCCTTCAGCTCAGGTCACGGTCTCAGGGTCCTGGGATCGAGCCCCACATCAGGCTCTCTGCTCAGTGGGGAACCTGCTTCCTTCTCTCTCTCTGCCTGCCTCTCTGCCTACTTGTAATCTCTGTCTGTCAAATAAATAAATAAAATCTTTAAAAAATAAAAAATAATTTTAAAACCTAGCTCAAGTCACACAGTTTTTTAAAAGGAGGAGTCAGGATTCAAATCCAGGTCTTTGTAAATCTAAGGTTTATGTGGAAACATCACTAGCTGTCAAGTCTGCCATTGCTTTCAGGAAATGGATGTTTCTTGAATAGTGGGTAACCAGACCCGGTGATTGCCGCTGACACCACCACAAATGACTCCCAGCATCTTTGCAAGAAGTTGCTGTGAAATCTCACATCCAGTAAAGCCTTTGCATTTACCCCCTCCCTCCCCATCCAACCTCCCTAACCACCCCCACACCAGTCTGCATCACTTCTGCCTCCAGATCTCTCACAAATACCCCCCACTGACTGAATCTCACTGGGAACACTATTGACAAGTGATTCTGGAAATGGAGTTCCCTGGCTTCCAGCCCTGTGGTAGAAGAATAGGAGAGAGCAAGAATGATTCTAAACTGGCAAATGCCTTTGTAGTCAGGGAGGGGCATTGCAACAATCTAGAATTCAGCAAAATATGTGAGCATGGTTATAATCTACTATGGGCAACTCGACTGTGGGGATAAGGAGGGTATAGAGTAGCTCCAGGTCAGGAGAAGTAACTGGTGGTATTGAAGACAGAATAAATGTTTTGGCTACTATTTTGCCCCTTGACTGTGTTCTCAAGCTTTCAGGATCTGATAAGGCACTTTTTTACAGATTCAACTTATGAACAGCCCCTGGAAGAAAGTGAACATGTTACTAAAGTCACTTTCTAGCTCTTCTTTTTCTTACCAGAGTCCAT
Source organism: Mustela nigripes (assembly GCF_022355385.1). Lineage (NCBI taxonomy): Eukaryota > Metazoa > Chordata > Mammalia > Carnivora > Mustelidae > Mustela > Mustela nigripes. Next base: position 42,251,825 of record NC_081562.1, on the reverse strand, counting down.
TCGGAGATGTCTGTGCACCAACAATTTTAAATAATGAGATGAGAACTCTGGGCTCTGTATTCCACTTTCAATGAACACTCTTACTAGTGGCTGCCCTACTTTTCTCTTACTTAATTTCTTCAGGAAGGGCTTTAATTTTAATGGTTGAATTAACTGAAATGACTTAAGAGAAATTTTGGTTAATTTTTAACATAATTTCAATTATCAAAGTTACATTCTTATTCCCTACTTCCTGAGGTCAATTACTTTCCATTCTTATAGCTCTCTTGCCTCCGTATTTCTCAATAGTGAGCTTATCCTGCTAGTTCTTGACTTTTCAATTTAGATAATATCTATTGACTCCATAGTACTAGGAATGAGGAATTAGCTTTCATGCTATTAAACATACACGTGCGTGCACACAAACACATACACACACACACAACTCTTGATTTTCCACTTATCTTTCCAATGTAATTTTTTACATTAAATCAATAGTCAGGATTACATAATATTTATTCACAGCTACATCATGTAGTTTTCTATATTTCTAATACACTTTTTGTTTTCCTCAGAATTAGTGATCTTTTTCTCCCCTTGCTTTGTTTTCAGGAATCACTTATTTGTCTGCAAACACTTTACCAAAAGGAAAATCTCCTTTAAATAGGTTTTATATTTTCTTTCATACACCCTCACCTCCTCAGGGCATCCATCTTCTGTTCCAACAAAGAATGGCTGCTCTTTGGGCTTGCCGTACCGCTACCATTCTGATCACCTATCACACCCCACCAGGACTCATGTGATGCTCCCAGGCAGCTCCCTTGAAGATTCCCGTCTCTCTATAAGGCCATGGCAGTGGTGGTGGTAGTGGTGGGGTTACATTTTCCCTCAGTTGAGCCAAATACTATATTCAGATTTTCCTCCATGTCCTGACTCCTTCCGCTTTCTAGATGATTTCACGTGTGTCCCCAGCCTGTGAAAGTAGGAGGCTGGTGCATTCCAGAGCCCTAGAGTTTCCTAGTGTCCCTGTGGTCAGTCTGGCTGAGTGGGAAACAATAAAGAGATACCAAAATACAAACGCGTGAGAAGAGTTTCCAAGAACTTAACCAAACCATTTCTGGAAATAGATGATAACATTATTTCCTTAAACACAGGATGCCATAAAGAGAGAGATTATAATAAATGTTGCAATATAAAAATCAGTTTCAAAATGCCAGTGTTTTTCTCTTTTTTAAGCCAATTGCTTTGTGCTAAGTGTTGTTGCCAGGGGTCTGTGAGTGAGCTCTCTGTAGACTCAGTGCCCAAAACCTTTTCCAAATCCATTTTCCAAAATCACTTATAAGGCTGTTGCTCCATGGAGTATAGACTTTGGCTGCCTTCCTCAAATTCAAATACTGGATTATAACTGAACTACTACAAGTTTGATTAGCTGAGACTTCCTGCAAGCCAAATAACAAAAAGGGAAAAAAGTAATATTTTAGCATATATTCCACAGAGAATACATAATGCAACTGTGAGTGATCATTGCCTCTCTCTACTGCACACAGAACACAACAGTGTCCATCACTCTATAAACATTAAACATATGTATGTATGTATATACTTATATATATGTATATAGAGAGTATGGTAAGTATTATAAAATCAAGCTTAGCTGGCATTTTAATTACTGAAACACTCTAATAAATGGTATTTCTGCCCTACTAAGAATAAAGTAGCAATACATTTCTATGATGATTATCCCTCTCCTGCTTTAAAAGAATCTTATAAATCACTACAAATAGGGGCGTCCTGGGATCGAGCCCCATGTTGGGCTCTCTGCTCCGCGGGGAGCCTTCTTCCTCCTTTCTCTGCCTGCCTCTCTGCCTACTTGTGATTTCTCTCTCTCTGTCAAATAAATAAAATCTTTAAAAAAAAAATAAAAAAATAAAATAAAATAAATCACTACAAATGACTTTTTATGTTTGGAGTCCTTTTTTTTAAATTGATGGTTAATTTACATACAGTAAAATACATAAATCTTAAGTATATATAGCTTGGTGAATATTTAAATATATGTAAATCACCATGTTACCATTATCCAGATTAAAATACAGAATATTTTCATTACCCAAAAAGTTCCCTCATGCCTGCATATCAGTTTGGTGCATTTTTAATGGTAAACATTCTTTATCATTTACATATTGATAACTTTCTGCTAAAGAGAGTATTTGATTAGGCAGAACCCAATCATACCAACAAGAAAACTACCATTTATCAAACAAATGCAATTTGCCAAGCACTTTGGCATCTCATGCTAATCCTATTAGGCAGGTGTAATTATGTCCATTGAGGCAATAAAGAAGCTTGGACTCTGGGAGTTTAAGGGACCTTTCCAATGTCTTACTCTGTGTGCAACTCTGAAGGCCTGTCTTTTTTTTTTTTTTAAGATTTTATTTATTCATTTGACAGAGATAGATCACAAGTAGGCAGAGAGGCAGGCAGAGAGAGAGAGAGGGAAGCAGGCTCCCTGCTGAGCAGAGAGCCCGATGTGGGACTTGATCCCAGGACCCTAAGCCGAAGGCAGTGGCTTAACCCACTGAGCCACCCAGGTGCCCCTGAAGGCCTGTTTTTATCCCATTTAATCACACCACCAAATAATACAGCTTACTACACTTTGCAACTAATGAAAGGTGAGGGTTTTTTTTTTTTTTTAGCAATTCTCATTTCTTTATGCCCAATAAAGTGATTAAAAAAAAATGAAATCCATAAAAAATAAAAAAATACTTCTCTACTAGGTAATCTTAAAAATAGTTCTATTAATTTACCTTAAAAATAGCTTAAGAATAAGAGAAAGAGTTACTGTCCCTATTCTAACTTTCCTTTTAAAACAAAATGGCAAGACTCTTTAATCTCCTCAATAGACCACCTTTGTTACTGATTTTCAGATCAAGACCAGGACCAGGAATAAAGGAGCAGTGTTAATTTGACTCCTTAAACTACCTTCAGTTTACCTCATCACGGGGACCAGGAACCAATAGGCCCAGGTTGTAGGAGCAGCGGTTTTGTGGGCAGTCCTCAGGAGTCAAATCTTCGGTTCTTATGGCTTTGTGGACAACTGTCCCAGTTTGCCTGGAACTGTTGCAGTTTTCACACTGAACAGCTCGTGTCCCCGGAAATTGCTCCATCCTAGGTGAACTGGGCTGGTTGGTCACTCTACTGCATAGCCAGCGCTTATCAAAATACTTTAGAAAATGTTGGTTTTAGTCTCTGGGATGCCAAAGCATGACTGCAAAAGTTAGTAAGATGATAAATGCAAATTACTTCAATTTGTCACCAAAAAGAGAAAAAAAAAAAAAGAACAGATAACAATTTGCTTGTGTACAGATAAGGAATTACCAGCAGGTAAACATGAAGAGTAGTTTCAGCTGCTTCCAGGGAAGGAACTCAGTGCTAGCTGACAGGGTAAGAATGGCGATCTCTCACTACACGTCTTTTTTGAGCTACTTGAATTAAATGGAGATACATACACACACACACACACACACACACACACACACACACACACACATACATATATAACACTAATTCAGTGTTGTCAAACTGTGCTCCTCAGCCAGCTTTAAGGGGCTGGAGGGATGGGAGGCAGAAACATAGCAGAGATAATTGCAGGCCTTCTCCACCTGTTTCGAACAACTTTGTACTTAGCCATTTCATATTATGAGCTTCCTTAAAAGACTTCATTTAAATAACAGGTTTTATCATGCTTTTGAAAATCTGAAAACCATAGCATTAATCTCTCTGCTCATAGTGTGTAAATAGCAATATTCTCTGAACAGCTCTTTACATAGAAGGGACCCTAGGTCTTCTGGAAAGCAGGAGATACCAAGTCAAAGGCATTAGGTTCAGATCCATACTTGTTGCTTGTGGCACCATAAGCAGGTTTCTTTATGTCCTGTGAGCTTTAATATCTTCATCTCTCTCTCTCTCTCTCTGTGTGTGTGTGTGGGGGGGGGGGGGGGGGGGTATGTGTAATATTAGCTCAAAGGGTGGTTGTGAGGACCAAATACCATGGTATTTATGAAAGTAACTAGCACTGTACCCAGGGATATAGCAAACACTCAATTACTGGCTAACCTGAAATTAAATCAAAGTGTTCAAAGGTATTAATGCAACAGCAGTCTTCAAGCCCCATGAATGCCTCTACATTGGCCCTCCCACCCCCAATCCCAAGCTCAGCATTCAATTACACAGAAGATTAGATAGCTTAGGGTCAGATCATCCAGACGCCAGGGTCTAGAGCCAACTCCAGGCTTAACCCACTCCAGGGACTATAGCTTTGCAGTTGTCCTCCAGGCACAGAAATCAACACAGAGGTCACACAGCAGAAAAGATCAGTACATGTAAAGAGGGGAAAGCGAAGCGTTGGTGTTCTGGAATGAGCGTGGCTGGATTGAGCGGGGTTGGTTCTTCACAGAACAGGACACACGGGTGTTCAGCCTCCCCTTGGGGATTCTGAACCAGATAAGGAAAAAGCAGTGTTGGACAGAGCAGGAGAAAGAGGGACTCAGGAAGGGAGAATGCAGGAAAAGGGCTGCAGAGATGGAGAAAAGGAGTGAAACTGGGGAAACCCGGCCCTAGAAACACGGCAGACAGTAAAGAGGGAAGCTTTTATTTTACCATCATTTTCAGTTAACCACATTTATCAATGCTTAAAATGTATGTACACACACACACACACACACACACACACACACTACAGGCAGATGGTGCACTTGTGAGTTGCTTTAGAAACTGCTGTCCATACAGGTGTCATAAGACAACTGTAAAAGGTTGGAAGACAATTACGGTATATTAAAACTAGTCTAGACAGAGAGTACACTCAGTCCACTTTACAGATGATTCTAAGATTTTGCTAAGCTCTAAAGAAATTAAAACCGGATGTTGTAAATGATGTATGATGAGAATAGGTTAGCTAAGAAGAAAGACATGGAACTCCAAGCAATGAACTCATAGCAAGGAAAAGTTGAACCTGACAGCAAAAGAGAATCCATGCATTTTCAATTTAAACTAAAGTGTTTTAAGGTTTGTTTGTTTTTGAACTCCCAGCTTTAGCAGACTTCACCAACGGACCAACTAATTCCTGGTCCCTACCTTGACTCTGGCCAAAATTCTATCAGGTCTTCTGTCTTCATACGTAAGCCAAGTTGTACAGGACAAGTTCTCTTGCCAACATAAGATTTTCACATCGCACTTCAAAAATTATTTCAAGGCAAATATTTTCACTGATCACATAAAGTTTATGTGGTAAATCTTAAGGGGGGAAGACTCTACCACAGACTGAAAAAAGAACCAAGGAGAATGAAATTAAAACATCTGCTACCCTACAAACAATGCTTCTGGGCAATGTAGAAATATATGAGTTTATTGACCATAACTTCCTACCATAAACACATGTGATTATGGCACAATTCGCAATTTTTACAGAAAATGAAAATGGGCAATACATCTGTATGCCTTTTATCACAATTAAATTATTGCCAAACCATATAACATTTAACAAGAGAAAAAAGTACTCACCAGTGACAAATAAAAGAAAAAAAGAACATGCAGATCACTGGCACTAAAAACAAAGTGAAAGTCGGGAATCTAGCCGAGGTACGTGAAGATGAGGGTTTCAGAGGATAGAAGAGAGGAAAGCAGAAGTCAGCGTGTGACTACAGGATAGGAGAGGGAACATGACAGCAACTTCACTGCATCCTTATTACCAGAGAAACCACTTGCTCATGAGAGAAATAAGTCCATCCTGTTTGTCGTACTATTAAAAGGATGTAAAGAAAATAATATCTATATATGTTTACTCTGTACCAGGCATTGTTTAATGTGCTTTATACTTACTAATTCATATAAGAAAAAAGTGCAAGTTTCAAGATGAATGAAAGGTATGATTAAAGGAATGGAAAAGGGGTCCTATTAGGAGATTGGTCCTCGGAGGACCAGATAAGGAGATAATGGTTACATTATGACAAAAAGATTTCAGCTGAACATAAGGAAAAAATTATTTGGCTATAAGCTGACCAAATACTGGGAAAAAGTGGGTTTTTTAATACTGTGACTCCAAAAGGCCATTTGCTTAGGGAAGGAGCCAGGGTACAGAGAAGCCGGAAAAAGGCCAATGACACTGATTGGCTAAATCCAGATTGGCAGAATATGGCCCAGATGAGCCCCAGCCCTAGAAGGAAAGCCATTACCAAACTGCCAACCAAACAGCAACACTGAGAAGGTTGCCAGGTCACTGATGCTGAGTCATGAGCCTTGGGTAAGGGCATAACACACTGAAAGAGCACACCACAGGCAACAACGCAGGGTCTGAAAACGCCAGGTGGACAATATGTTGATTTCAGTAGATCGCCAAATGCTCTCTCTGCCCAACATATCTTTCAACTATGTTGTGTTCATTGCAACACATTCCTACTTGTGAATTGTTACCTGACACTGAGACTCTTCTAGGAAAACTTAATGGGCTAAATAAGTAAGCAACTTCTCTAAATGGTTTAGTTATTTATCCTCTCTTATCTCAAAACAAGGTTTGGGATAAGAATGTATCTACAGATTTTGGGATTCCATTAAAAATGTGGAAGAGATGAAAGAAAAGAAAGTGGAATAAAGGAATAGTATATTAAATGACCATTAATGTGAATTTATTTTTAAATCATACAGTTAATGTGGTACAGTGGTTCTGAAACAGCAGTCCATGGCCAGTAGGTACATGAGCATTACCAGAGAAGGTTTTCTAAAATTATATTCCCACGGGTGCCTGGGGGGCTCAGTTGGTTAAGCAATCAACTCTTGATTTCGGTTCATGTCATGATCTCAGGGTTGTGAAATCGAGCCCACATTGGGCTCCTTGCTGGGCATGGAGCCTGCTTAAGAACCCTTTGCTCACTTTCCCTTTACCCCTCCTCTCGCAGCTTCCTCTCTCTCTCAAATCAATCTCCCAGCTATTTCCCCAGACCTACTAAATCAGAATCTCCCAGGATGAAACAGTTTCTCTCTATTTTTTTAAAGCTCCTTGGGTGTTTCTGGATGCACAAGTCTACTTGGGCACATCTGACTTTTCAGATACCCTTGTTCAGGGACTAGTACCAAAAATGAGAGAGGACTTTTTACTCAGCCAACCTTCTCAGGGTACTAGGACAGCAATGCTGACTGGTTCTATCTGCTATCCTACAAACAAAGAACTTGATGAAGAAAATTAGGCAATGTTTAAGGAAATACAATCCCCTATGATAAGATAAACTGAATACATTTAACTTACTAATAGTTATCTTAAGCAGAAATACATATAGTAAAACATAAATAATCGCAAGTATAAGTACCCTCCTCTCTAGGAACATTTAGAATAGAAGTCTTGGCCTCATATGAGTCCAAATCTGCATCTTCTTTCATCAGGTTGTCTATATCTTGGGCTGTTTCCTGCTGTCAGTGCCAATAACTTCATCATAAAAACTCAGCTTTTTATGTCTAAAATTATTCAATGTCTCATGCTACATATACAGGTTTTCTCCCCCCCCCTTAAGACATAAACTATATTAGTATTGCCATTTCTATTTGTAGTCCTAAGTGCTTTTGTATAAATTCATATAAACAAAGAAATTTCTAAAGGCACAACCTTCTCATATGACCTCTTTTGAATGAAACTGTTCTGCTCAGGGCTTCTAATCTTTGTAGTCTTGGGGGAAAAGAGAAAGAGAAGAAGAAGGAGAGAAAGAGGAGGAAGAGAAAGAGGGGAAGAAAAGATAGGGGAAAGGAAACACTTCTGAATTGAGCATTTTAGCTTCATTTATCTACTTCCTTTCCTTACAGTGCATGTATCACAATGTGCTATAAGTGGTTCCCAGATCTTGCAATTATTACTGTGTACTATAAATTTGTGGGTATTTATCTTTACCAAGAGTTTTAACAGATCTAAGAGGACAAGGAGCATCTATGTTGTCCATTCTTGAATCACTTATACCTAGCTTGGTGCCTGGCTCATATAAATGCTTCATTATTATATATTAAGTTGATAGGGGATGGATATATGGGTTATGGTTGTTTCCTGCTATAATCACAACATTTTTCTGATAAAGGTACTATCTGCTCTTTAACCCTGAGAGAACAGAGATGGTATCACATCCATTTGTGTGTCCTCAGTATAAATGTTTGAAGAATGACTGAATAACCTAAGGCAGAGTTGACCAAGCCATGTGATTCACTGCTTTGTTGTTCAATACATTCTGCAAGAGTTGCACAAACATGTATATTATCTGAACCAAATCAGAGGATTCAGCAGACATTCTCTGAACATGAATAGTCTGCTTTGTGAACAGTTGAATATCTAAATGTTTCCAAGTCTCTAAGTTGTATATAGACTAAATAATGTGCAATCAGGAATTGTCCTTATTAGGGAGATTAGTGCTCAGAGAATCCCAACTCATACACTGTTAAATCCAAGAAACAAATTATATGTCCACTTACCAGAGCCATGGTTTTCTTATGGCATCATCTGAGATGAGTCAGGAGCAAAAAGGTCATCAGTATCAGAAATGTAATCACTGATTTCCTGCACAGTTGAAAGCTGAGTGATTGGATTTGGGAATGGAAATTTACCACCCAAATATCCCTTCCTTCAACCTCACTCCCTTTAAATGTACCCAATCAAATGAAGTTTGGTTACTCAGGCAGACTATGAAAAGCAAGATTTTCCTGTTTCTACTTTCAAATATATAATAGTCACCTACAGAAAACAAAATATGATTCACAGTTAGGTAAACATTCTATTCTTAGTGAGTCAATAAACATAGATCAGCTGTATACCTATAAAGACAACTTGAAAAAATTTGAGATACAGAATAATAAAATAAAAACTACAGCTAACATCTATTGAGCACTTTCTGTTTGCCAAGCATTTCAGTAACCGTATAAAGTATCTTAGTGAATCTTCATGGTAACCCACAGGTAGATTCTATTCTTATCACTATTTTATAGGTAGAGAAACTGACATCCATAAAAGTTAAATAATTTTCCCAAGATTACATGTTATGTAAAAGATGGAGCCAAGATTCAATCTCAGACAGGTGAAAAGGTAAAAATCCAAGCCAATCACAGCTGAGTTAAGAAACAGAGAAATAAGTGAACACCTTTGGAGGTTCTTTTGGAAGTAAGGGAGTAGAGAATACACATAGGGAATTTCAGTTCCATGCGGTTCAGAGAGTATTGTCCCATAGTGGTGGGAATGGGTAGGAACACAGCCAATCAAAGCAAAATGAGGTAAGAAAGGAGAGTCCAAAATGATAGTATCTGTCTCTCACAAAGTTTGTTCCCAGAGAAGTTGTCTAATTTTTCAGACTTTCTATCAAGAGTCATTTCTAGAAAACCAGACCTTGGAGGCCCAGAAGAGAAAGCATTTTTAATATCCTATTAGCTCACGAAAAGTGATAGCTCGTTTACCAGTCTTATTACATTCTGGGGTAACAAGAATCACGAAACAAAAGCAGGTTTTTTCCTAATTCATCCACTGCTTGGAAGCCACAAACTTAAGAGTTTCCATTATTTCCATGAACACTGCTCTGCTCAGTAAACAAGAGACCGAATCAAAATCTATTCTCTGAATAGTCCCTAGCAAGTAAACTTGTCTTCCTATAGTGAGGGCAATTCAGTTTGCAGCTGAACATAGCCAGCATCTGCTATCTGTTCCATCAAGTTCACTGAAGGGGTGACATAAAATAACGTGCCTGCAATATTTTTGTTGGTCCTCAAATGCTCTAAGGAACCAATTTAGCCTTGATTTTCTCTGTGGGCATTGTGTACTGAGCACAGATTAAACAATTACACAATATTTCTTGATATCTCTCTTAATAGCAGCCCCCACCTAGCAAGCATTCTTTGTACAGCTAAATCAAAACTCGGTCCCACCTCCTGGGTCTCAACCCCTGCACAGAAACTTCACATCACAGTTACAATGAACAGAGCTAGTTTTTGTAGTCATTGGCCAAAGGCAGGAACTGAAGTGGGAATTTAAAGCTAGAAGATCAAGACCAGAATCACCAGACCAAAGACAAAACATATGGAATAAAAAGATCACATCTTATGATGGTTAATTTTATGTGCCAACTTGACTGGGCCATGGGTTGTCCAGATATTTGGTCAAATATTTTTCTGGAGTTTCTAGAGTACAGGTCCTTTGCATCTTTGGTTAGGTTTATTCCTAGGTATCTTATGGGATTTGGTGCAATTGTAAATAGCATCGATTCCTTAATTTCTCTTTCTTCAGACACATTGTTAGTATATAAAAATGCAACTGACTTGTATACATTGATTTTGTATCCTGCCACCTTGCTGAATTACTGTATGAGTTCTAGCAATTTTGGACCAAAGAACACTTATGAAAGAAATTGAAGAAGACACAAAGAGATGGAAAAGTATTCCATGTACATGGATTGGAAGAATAAACATTATTAAAATGTCTACACTGCCCAGGGCAATTTATATATTCAATGTAATCCCTATCAAAATACCATCGACATTTTTCACAGAGCTGGAACAAACAATCCTAAAATTTGTATGGAACCAGAAAAGACCCCAAATTTCCAGGGGAATACCAAAAAAGAAAACCAAAGCTGGGGGCATCACAGTGCCTGACTTCAAGCTCTATTACAAAGCTGTGATAATCAGGACAGCATGGTACTGGCACAAAAACAGACACATAGATCAATGGAACAGAAGAGAGAACCCAAAAATGAATCCTCGACTCGATGGTCAACTCGATGGTCAGGAAAGAATATCTGATGGAAAAAAGACAGTCTCTTCAATAAATGGTGCTGGGAAAATTGGACAGCAACGTGCAAAAGAATGAAACTGGACCATTCTCTCACATCATATACAGAAATAAACTCAAAATGGATGAAAGACCTAAATGTGAGACAGGAATCCATCAAAAATCCTAGAGGAGAACACAGGCAGTAAACTCTTCAACCTTGGCCACAGCAGCTTCTTCCAAGATACCTCTTTAAAGGCAAGGGAAACAAAATGAACTACTGGGACTTCATCAAGATAAAAAGCTTCTGCATAGCAAAGGAAACAATCAACAAAATTAAAAAGCAACCTACAGAATGGGAGAAGATATGTGCAAATGACATAACAGATAAAGGGCTGGTATCCAAGATCTATAAAGAACTTCTCAAAATCAATACCCAAAAAACATATAATCCAGTCAAGAAATGGGCAGAAGACATGAACAGACACTTCTCCAAAGAAGACATACAAATGGCTAACAGACACATGAAAAAATGTTCAACATCACTTGCCATCAAGGAAGTGCAAATCAAAACCACAATGAGATATCACCTTACACCAGTTAGAATGGCCAAAATTAACAAGATAGGGAACAACAAATATTGGTCAGGATGTGAAGAAGGGGAAATCCTCCTACACTGTTGGTGGGAATGCAAGCTAGTAGAGCTACTCTGGAAAACAGTATGGAGGTTCCTCGAAATGTTAAAAATAGAGCTACCCTATGATCCAGCAACTGTACTACTGGCTATTTACCCTAAAGATACAATACAGACATAGTGAAAAGAAGGGGCACAAGAACTCCAATGTTCAAAGCAGCAATGTCCACAACAGCCAAACTGTGGAAGGAGCTGAGATGTCCTTCAACAGATGAATGGATAAAGATATGGTTCATATATACACTAGAATATTATTCTGTCATTAGAAAAGATGAATACCTACCATTTGCATCAACATGGATGGAACTGGAGGGTATTATGCTAAGTGAAATGAGTCAAGCAGAGAAAAACAATTATCATATGGTTTAACTCATATGTGGAATATAAGGAATAGCACAGAGGACAACAAAGGAAGGGAGAGAAAACTGAATGGGAAGAAATCAAAAAAGGGAGAGAAACCATGAGAGACTCTGGACTCTGGGAAACAACCTGAGGATTGTAGAAAGGAGAGTGGTAGGGAGATGGTGTAAGGTGATGGGCATTAAGAAGGACACATGACCTGATGAGCACTGAGTGTTATACAAAACTAATGAATCAGTGAACACTACATCAAAAACTAATGATTACTTACTATATGTTGGCTAATTGAACTTAATAAAAAATATTATTCTGGGTGTTTCTGTGAGGATATTTTTAGATGAGATTAACATTTAAATTAATAGACTGAGTAAAGTAGATTTTCCTCCCTAATGTGGGTGGGCTTCATCCAATCAGTTGAAGACATGAATAAAACAAAAATGTTAACCCTCCTCCTAGTAAGAGAGAATTCTCCTGCCTTCACATTGAAACTGAAACATCAGTTCTTCCTGGGATTCAAGCCTGCTGGCCTTAGGACTGGAAATATACCATTAATTCTCCTGGTTTTCAGGCCCTCAGACTAGAACTAAACCACTGACTCTTCTAGGTTCTCAGCTTGCTGACACACCCTACAGATTTGGAGACTTGCTCACCTCCATAATCACATGAACTAATTCCTTTAATAAATTGCTCTCTCTCTCTCTCTCTCCCATTTCTTACCATGTGATCACTTACCTTCTATACCAGTCACACCGGATGCCTTAGTTCCATGAATAGGTCATTTTCTTTTTTTCCTACCTTGTTCCTTTATATACCATACTCCCTTTACTTGACCAGACTAATATCTCCCTTGTCGGAATACAAATATATACATAAGTACCTAGAGAATGCCTACATTCTTCAATTTTTAAAACTACTCAGTCAGACAATACCTCCTATAGGAAATCATCCCTGACATCTGATTCCCCGTTTGGTGTCCTGTCACCTGTCACTTGTTAGCTAACATCTATTGCTATGGTCTTCTCAGCTTCTCACCTTCCCTTAATAATAGTATACGTTATTCTCTTCTCTTTGGGAAATGGCTCCTCTCCCACTACCCATTCTCTGTATGTTTACAGTGTCTGCAATTATGGCTTGCTATCCTCCAGTCATATTACCTAGATCCAAAAAATCATCATAACACATGGCCATGGTGACAACAACTGGTTCAAGGAGTAAGGATACAGTACAAGCTTGGACAACAAGAGTCCTTGCCTTTGGGGCGCCTCAGTGGCTCAGTGGGTTAAGCCTCTGCCTTCAGCTCAGGTCATGATCTCAGGGTCTTCGGATCGAGCCCCTCTCTCAGCAGAGAGCCTGCTTCCCCCTCTCTCTCTGCCTGCCTCTCTGCCTACTTGTGATCTCTCTCTCTGTCAAATAAATAAATAAAATCTTCCCAAAAAAAAGAGTCCTTGCCTTGGACTGTTCTACCTGGGGCTAGCAGTAGAGGTCATCTCTTGTATCTAAGATCATGGAAGTAGAAGACTGTGACACAAGGGTTATTTACAATCACATTCTCCACTAAATTCTAACTAAATAATTCTGATATATTCTTACCTCGGGATTATCTCTATCAAAGCCCATTGCCTCACTGATTAGCCTTGTCTGTTTAGCAGAGGCTCAACAAATGTTTGTTACATGACTCTCTCATGTTTCAGTATATAAGACCTCTAAAGGGAATACTGAAAATTAGGTACAAATAAATTCTATATCTGGCCACACTTGATATTATGTCACATCTTGCTATAATTTGACAACAGGAATGGGTTCACTTTGGTTATTTAAACCTTTAGAGGAAAGAACCATCCTTCACATACATCTTGAGGGAAGAATGTATGAGTCTGTCCTCAACTGGAAACCTAGAGACTAAAAACGAAGCTATACTTGGCCAGAGCTCAAATCTTTCCTCTAATGCAAAAAATCCTTTTGCATGTGACCCTTTAGAGCTAAAAGGGTAGAAGCCATTAAGTAAAGTAAAATAAGGATCTTTTTGTTTCTTTTTTACAGAAAAAAAGAGAAAATAATTTATTAAGCTGGAAATAACTTATCTGATATAAAAAAATTGCAGGCTCCAAATCTTGTTTGGCCATGTCGCCAAGAACATAGCAACTCTATTGTGCATCCTCTCTTCCTACACAGCCAGATCTATAAATTAGAAATAATATTATGTGTCCTGGCTAGTCTCACTACAGCTTAATGAGATTATTTCTAGGAAACCTTTTGACTTCAAAAAAGTCAAGAGGATTCAAAGGTTTCAATTTGATTAAAAAGCCCTCGATGCCTCCTTTGTGAGTCATGCTTATTTCCCACTGACTTTTTATATGTCTCTATTATCAGCATTAAATATATGTTTTAGGCCTATTAAGTAAAAAATTATTCTCCCAGCTCTCAGCCCAAGGTGACTTCTAATGACTATTTAGTTTTTATGATAATTTTTTAAATTTACATTAATAATAGAAGAATCTAACGTTAAATTGAAGGTTATTAAAATTGGCCTCCTTTCAAGTTGCTTGAATATTAGAAAGATCTTTTTTTCTTTTTTTTTAACTGTATCTTTCCTTAATTGCATAAGAATAAGGTTACACTTAATTATTATTTAGAATTTGTATAGCACATTTGTAAAGGCAAAGACTTGAAGTTGTACCTTAGTTGAAGTAGCCACGATGTGCTGCCTTCTCAACATCAATTAGATTTCTGATTGCACCTCAAATGTAACATCCCCAAAATACTACTCATATTCACCCCTCCCTACATGCTCTTCTTCCAGTCTCCCCCCTCCACCACCACCTCAGCTAATGGCAACTCCATTCTTTTAATTGTTTGGATTAAAACTTTGAGGTCATCCCTGACTCCTTTCTTCTTCTAGTTCACCTTCAATCCACCAATACAAGTTGCCAGCTCTACCCTCAAAATGCATCCCAAAATATGCCCCCAACCTGGTCCTACCTGCTGTTACCCATCGCCCAATCATTGCAACAGCCTAATAACTGGTTTTCCTTCCCCTATGCTCACCCTTTCAGTCTATTTTCCACATAGCAGTCAGAACGATCACATTGAACAACTCAGTCAGATGTCTTCCTCTGCTTAACTACGTCCCTTCCCCTACCACATTTGCCCAATCACTCAGAGCAAAGCCAAAATCCAGACAAGGACCTTTTGAAATTTTAATCCAAGCACCAGACCTGCTTCTTCTTTGGGGCTTTAATACTTTGAATAGTCCCTGCATCTTCTTCCCTCAGTCATCTACAAGGCATGTTCCTTCACTCTCTGTCTTTAGGTCTTACTCAAATGTCAATTTCTAAGTGTGGCCTTCTTTGACAATCTTACCTAAAATTGTAACTCCCCATCCCAATAGGCCCTTCCACCTTTCTGCTTTATTCTCTTATCCCTCTTCAACAGTCTACACAATCCCCTGCTATACCTAAGGTAATCTTACATGTTGTTTTCCATCTGTCTCCCTCTCCAGCATATAAAACATGGGAGTTGTGAGAAGGAAGGGGAGATATCTTTATCCCTTTTATTTGTGGCTCATTTTCAAAGTCTGGCACAGAATAGAGGCTCAATAAATTATTGGCTGTCTTAAAAAATATGAAAAGAACTTCCACTTGTCTTTACCATAATATCAGGAAGAATTCTGCTTCTAAACTCCCATCTTGCCAGCATAGAATTCTTTCCCTAGTGGACATTTCCGACTATTAGACTAGAGGAACAACTGTGGCCAAGACGAGTTGGATGACGAGGTGGGTGGCACTCAGGCTTACACATGACTCCTCTCAATGGCTGTAAGTCTCTATTAGCTTGAACAAACCACAGCAGCTTTATAAAGAAATATGAGCACCCAATCAAAATGAAGCAGGTGACTCGCCAGTAAAAACTTCTCAGAAGAGATTGGTTCCAGTACCAACTAAATTTCCCCAATGATAGTTGACTACAGAGGAACCCAACTCCATCCCACAAAGGATGAATCTGAAAAGTCTTCAGGTATCCTGAAGATTACACAAATCAATGCAGCGCTGGTGACAACATGGAAAGACCACAGTCCTACACCAGCCAGCAGCTACCAGCTAAATTTGCTGTGCCAGATTACCAGATCTTTTTTTTGGAAAAAAAAAATCAGACTCTAGATTTCATGTAAAATAAATCCCTCAAATGTAAAAAGTTGGCCTCTAACTCAAATTTAAAACAACCACCACCATATACTGTGAGCCCAACAAAACAGCTTCCAGCTACACTTAGCCATGATTCAACCTCTGCCTTACAGGCTAATGAAAACTAAACCCAATTCTGAGAAAAGCAAACCAAAATAACCAAACTTCTGCCTTCCTTCATCTTCTGTTAAATTCCTTTCTCACAGAAAACAGTCTTCATGATATCCAGGCACAGGACAGAAAGCTACGCCATAAGGACTTTGATACTCTGGTCTTAAAACTCAACATCTCTATGAGCATGTTCCCTCTCTCAACTAGCTGGGGAGAACAAATGGGGACCTCCCCCCTCCACACCCCGCCCCCAGGTGAAGTTCACTATCCCTTAGCAGGGTCCTAAGTATCCTTGGTTTCTGCAGTGGAGATGCAGTAGAAAAGACTGAGAATGGTAGAGAAATTCTCACCAACAGCAAAAGAGAAAAGGAATTCTGCAGGTGCCAAGAGACTAGGGGAGTAGGGCAGCCTATGTGTGTGTAAGGAACACAGTTTGAGCAACAACTGAGAAGTCCATTGTAACCCAAACTGTTCAGTAGACTGTGAGCCTCTCAAAGCTGGGACTACATTGAATCCATCTTTGTATGCTTAGAGTTGACTGTAGTACCTGACACACAGTAGGCACTCTATCAGTTACTGGACATGAGCAATCAGTTTCTCTATCATGATAGAATAAGGGAGAGATCTCAATCCAATCATAAATTAGTGACCTCAAAACTTCCCCAGGAAGCTGCAAAGTGAAATTTAACACTGTAGGGCAGTACTGTGATTTGCCATTTCAGAATTACAGACATTATTGTTCTTTAAATTATCATAATAGAAGGAAGGGGAAATATGAAAAATTAAAATCTAGTGCCTATATTTAATCAATTTTAAGAAGCAGAAAAAGATCCAATCCCAATAGGAACAGGTAAAACATCTGAGAATTCCCCAAGGTATGAGTAAAACTGTTTTACAGCATTGTTTCCCCCAGACACATATTTTTTAAATGCAATGATTTTAGCAAGGGTTGGAGAACTGTTATTTGTTAGATGAAGAATATGTAATTAAACCCACCATTCTGAAAGAAAAGCTTTGTGAGTACTTTTTTTTTAATCTTCTGTGGCTGGACTGGTAATTTTTTCCTGTCTCACACCTACTCAAGACCCGGGGGATCTGTCCTTGATGTCTGGCATGAATATAATTACAGTACAGATCTCTAGTGCATAGTTCAATAACATCAGACAACTATTGATTTGTGTGTAAATCAAAATACACATAATTTTCTCTAGTCTGGGAATTGTTAAAATGCATTAACAGACCAAGGTTTCATGTTTCAGATACGGCAACAGTGGGGGTGATGCTTATTTTGCTTTCTATTTTTTATTTTCCTTTTTCCTTTTCCCCTAAGGACTGAGATAAGCCCTTTCTGAGCAGGAAAGCTCTATTGACTTATTCCAAAAAATTCTCGTTCGATTTCACACTAGGTCACACACAATCAGAAGAAAGATGTAACCATGACAGTAGGGAGAGCAGGGGTGTTGAGGCTGCCTGTAAGAAAGCTTCCCCTCTTTCTTGTTTTGCTGTTACAGGGACTTTGCTGAAGCAGACTTTCTTTTGTCTTATGAGTGAGATAACTTCCGAGTACAAAAATCTTTAATGATCTCAAAAGATATTTTCTTCAGGTTTTTCTTTCAGTAGCAATAGTAATAACACAGTGTTTATTCCCTTCTTTACACAGAACACTCTCTGACTGCTAAGAGACCACATTTCAATAGAAATGGGCAAAGCAGGCAACGAAAAGACTGAGTATGGTACTGGCTCCAGTGCAATGCTGAGGAAGTCACATATCTTTCCTGGGCTCTGGATTTCTGTCTAGAAAAATGGGACTGAGCATCAGTCTAATCGTGCACAACTGAAGTCTGTAGATAGAGACTAAAGTAGACTACATGGGACTTAGGACTCCATTCTCATCACCACACTTTAGCTACAACAGGCCACTCCATATCCATTTATATATTGGATTGCCATATTAGATTTCCCCTTAGGGAAAGGGTTTCATAGCTATATGTTTGGGAGAAAAAAATCTGTCTTTTCCAATTCTCACCTTCTATAATTCTGTGACTTCTTTCTCTGACAGGAGACAGCCTCAGTGCTCATCAAGGTAAGTGTACTCTTAATCTCCTTTATCTATTTTGCCCTCCCCGACCCCCGCCACCTCTCCCCTCTGGCAACCACCAGTTTGTATTTAAGAGCTTGGGTTTTTGTTTTTTGTTTTTTCATTTGTCTCTTTTTTCCTTTGCTCATTTATTTGGTTTCTTAAATTCCACACGAGTGAAGTCATATGATATTTGTCTTTCTGTGACTGACTTATTTTGCTTAGTACTATACCCTCTAAGTCCATCCATGCTGTTGCAAATGGCAAGACTGCATTCTTTCTTATGGCTGTTAGTCCATTGTTTATATATATACCAAATCTTCTTTATCTATTCATCTACTGATGGAGACTTGGATTGTATCCACATCTTGGCTATTGTAAATAATGCTGCAATAAACACAGGGACGTATCTTTTCAAATTGGTATTTTTGTTTTCATTGGGTAAAATACCTAGTAGTAGAATTACTAGTTCATATGGTAACTCTATTTTCAATTCTGGGGGACCTCCATACTGCTTTCCATAGCAGCTATACCAATCTGCATTTCCACTAACAGTGCATAAGGGGACCTGTTTTTAGAAAAGAGAAATCTTGATAATTCTGTTAATATGGTATAGTAGCAGGGGCAGAAATGAAAATGGATAATTAACTTGAAAAGGCTACTGTAATACAAACTATAACGACCAATAAACAAATGGTCTCATCTGGAAGCACTGTTCACTGTTATCAGGGGATGTTTGTGTGATCCCTGCAGAACCAAACAGGGAAGTATCACAGCTATTTGAAAATGAGTAACCAGATTTCAGCATCCATTTCAACTGGGAAGTGATTTTTCCCAGGAAAAGGGATCTAAATGCCTACCATTACCACAGGCATAAGAAAGATCCCCAGAATATAGAATATGAATTGGAAAGGGCAAGCAGCTACTGGGGTAGGAGAAGAAATCAAGTTCAGAGTAGGAAAAGAGAGATGCAGCACCACCTACCTATAATCAGAATTTGCAATTCACATTGGAAGGGAGTTAAGGCTTTCATAGAAATTAATTATGGAAGGAGTGCCTGGCTTTGGCTCTAGTCATGATCCCAGGGTCCTGAGACTGATCCCCAGATCAGGCACCCTCCTCAGTGGGAAGCCTGCTTCTGCCTCTCCCACTCCCACTGCTTGTGTTCCCTCTCTCACTGTGTCTCTCTCTGTCAAATAAATAAATAAAATCTTTAAAAAATAAAAAAAGAGAAATTAATTATAGAAGCACAATAATCAAAATGCACTTTCAGAATTACTTAAGCAAAGATTAAGACTTAGACTAAAGACAATAAAGCTAAAAGAGGATCTCTTAGACCAGACCAAAAGAATGAAAAGAAATGGACCATACTACCATAGCCATACCAGTTGGCAAATGCACTAGGTCCTCTGTGAGGAGAAAACAGAGATCAATATTGGAATCATCTCAAATACTTTTATTTATTTATTTATTTATTTTTAAGCATATTTTATTTTTATTCTTTTAAGATTATTTATTTATTTATTTATTTGACAGACAGAGATCACAAGTAGGTAGAGAGGCAGGCAGAGAGAGAGAGAGGAGGAAGCAGGCTCCCTGCTGAGCAGAGAGCCTGATGAGGGGCTTGATTCCAGGAACCTGGGATCACGACCTGAGCCGAAGGCAGAGGCTTTAACCCACTGAGCCACCCAGGCGCCATATATGTTTGGGAGAGTCAAATACTTTTTTTTAATTAACCTATAATGTATTATTTGTTTCAGGGGTACAGGTCTGTGATTCATCAGTCTTACACAATTCACAGCACTCATCATAGCACATACCCTCCCCGAAGCCCATCACCCAACCACCCCATCTTCCCAAACTCCCTCCCCTCCAGCAACCCTCAGTTTGTTTCCTGAAATAAGAGTCTCTTATGGTTTGTCTCCCTCTCTGGTTTCATTTTATTTCATTTTTAAATCCCTTCCCCTATGATCATCTGTCTTATTTCTCAAACCTCAAAAGTGAGGTTATATGATAACTGTCTTTCTCTGATGGACTTATTTCACTTAGCATAATACCCTTCAGTTCTATCCATATCCTTGCAAAAGGCAAGATTTTGATTTTTGGTGGCTGCATAGTATTGCACTGTTTATATATACCATATCTTCTTATCCATTCATTTGTTGATAGACATCTAGGCTCTTTCATAATTTGGCTATTATGGCTGCTATAAACATTCAGGTGCACGTGCCCCTTCTGATCACGACCTTTGTATATTCGGGGTAAATACCCAGTAGTGCTATTGCTGGGTCATAAGGTAGCTCTATTTTCAACTTTTTGAGGAACCTCCATACTGTTTTCCAGAGTGGCTGCATTAGCTTGCATTCCTACCAACAGTGTAGGAGGTTCCCCAGTTCAGATCTTTTATTCCATTATCCAACTACCTCATTGAATAAACATTGTTGCTGAGGCTAGAATGAGTTCTTTAAAAGCAATAAACTATAAAGAATAAATATTAGCCTATCCCTCCCTTTTCTCTCATCTATTTTCTCCAAAATTTTTCTAATTTTGAGCTGGTTAGGCTAACAAATTAAGCAATTCCATTTTCCTCTGACTCTTCAGATCAGCACAATTCTTCATCTGCTGACATTTCCCAAAACAAAAAGCCTAACTGCCTCGAAACTAGAGTAGAATGAAAAGATAACTCCTGCCCACGTGAAAAGATAACTCCAGGTACTACAGAGTTCAGATAATTTTAAATGCTTTAATGGAGAGCTTTAGAATGCTGGAAATCACATATGCAACCACAAATGATAAAGCTGGATTTCTTCCCAAATGCCTCAGAAATTCCTAAAAAGTGGCCCTATCATTATTTAAAATCTATCTTCCATCACGGTCATTTAAAAATGTGCACCATCTAGCATTCAGTACCATAGTATAGTTAACCTACTGGGAGAATATCTGACGTAAGAAAAAGCAGATAGTACATGACTACCAGTCTGACTGCAGATTAACAGTTCTGTGGCTCCTAGAACCAATCAAAGAACATCCTGTGGGGTCCACTTAAATCTAAAGTCAGTTGGAATGGTTGTTACTGCTGTTTGCCAGATATTTCTGGTTTACCCTATTGCCAGACACAGGGTAGATTACATTTTTCTGGCCCCCTTACAGTGTGTGGACTCATGTGACTAGTTACAGTCAATGACTTGTGAACAGAGGGAAATAAGTTACCTTCAAAAAGGAGCATTTTAGCTGATAATGCAAGACTTCTCCTGTCGGTCTGGCACAGTGACCAGACAGGTTTGTGATAGGGACTGCTCCAGCTATTTAGATCCTAGAGTGACTCTGATGAACAGAGTCCCCACTCCCAGGTGTGAAAACACAAAAAACATATAGCACAAGAGAAGAGTAAATCTTTGTTGTTGTAGGCTGCTAGGATCTGGGAACTGTTTGTTACTGTAGCATTATTTAGCCTATTCTAACTGATACAATGCTCCATAGGTTTGACTCTCCTTGATGCAGGAGGAATATGCACAAAAACGGACTACAACAAGAAACTACAAGAACTGCCCCAATCATCTCTGGGAATCTTCCAAATCAAGGATTATGCTAGATCTTTTCCAGGGTCTCAGGTTGACTACCTTCACTCCTAAACCCCATATCCCCAAGCAGTACTCTCAAGACAAAGGAAAAATGCAGGGCTTTCAATCCACTTTCCCATCAACTAAACTGTTTTTATGGAATGGGTTTACTCCCTGTCTTCTTTCCCCCAAAATGTTTTGGACAATTAGAAAATAAACAATAAATCCTGCAAAGTGCCTTAAGGGACTTAAACATAAAAGTTCTTTGTAGCTTCCATAGTATAGAAAGTTTGGCAGGTGAATTCCCTTCTGCTATTAAAAATTGGCATATTACACGAGAACATATTAACACAGGATTTTTTTTTTCCTCATAAAGCATTTATTTCAGGCTGTTCACAGAAGAATATTCAATAATTATTTTTGAAAAAAATAGGTCTTAAGGCTAGTGCACATGTTTTGATGGGGAGGGAAATTCCTTTCATCTTGTTTCTATTCAGCGTTCATTTATCATAGGAGAGGGTTGTCATGATAACCACCTCAAACACAGTTCTCCTTGACACACCACCACAACCTTGCAGGATTCGGGATTTTTATCCACTCTTTCCCCAGATCTGTGATTTCAAGTTATTTCAGAGAATTTTAAGTTAAATGCCTTTCAGGAAAAAAAAAAATCTTCTATCAAAACAAAAAAACATCAAAGTAGAAACAGTTTGACAGAGACCACCATTACTACAAGAATACTTGGAATAGTCCCTGCATCCTCTTCCCTCAGTCATCTACAAGGCATGTTCCTTCACTCTGTCTTTAGGTCTTACTCAAATGTCAATTTCTGAGTGTGGCCTTCTTTGACAATCTTACCTAAAATTGTAACTCCCCATCCCAATAGGCTCTTCCACCTTTCTGCTTTAATCTCTTATCCCCCTTCAACAAGTCTACACAATCCCCTGCTATACCTAAGGTAATCTTACATGTTGTTTTCCATCTGTCTCCCTCTCCAGCATATAAAACATGGGAGTTGTGAGGAAGGGGAGAGATCTTTATCCCTTTTATTCATGACTCATTTTCAAGGTCTGGCACAGAGTAGAGGCTCAATAAATTATTAGCTGTCTTAAAAAATATGAAAAGAACTTCCACTTGTCTTTACCATAATATCAGGGAGAATTCTGCTTCTAAACTCCCATCTTGCCAGCATAGAATTCTTTCCCTAGTGGACATTTCCGACTATTAGACTAGAGGAACAACTGTGGCCAAGAGGAGTTGGAGCCCAAATGGAAATAATTTAAACAAAATAGTCAGGTAAACCTCTTACCCTCAGCAACCATGTGCTTCAAAAAATGTTCTTTAAATATAGCCATTGGAGTAGAGCTTTATGTTTAGCTATTTCCCCTCTGGTCTCCTCTTATGCAGTAATATAGTTTTTAAATGCCTAAAACCTTTCTTGGAACCTAAGAATTCCCCTAGATTTCATGAATTAATGCAAATGGTAATCACAAGTGCAAATGAGTAATTGGTAACACAAGTACCCATCTGTGCATGCAATTAACTGCCTAGAGCAAGTAATGGCGTGTTTTTACAAGAGCCTACTTAGAAACCTCAACTTAAGCATAGAGTTTTTGAATAATTCTGCCATAACACAGCAAAACTTTTACTCAGGACAAATCCTATTACACAAGCAGCTAAACACATCATAATTTTTAGTTTTTTAAAGATCATTTCTAAGAAGACAGCCCATAGTAATTGATTTCAAAAGAGTCTCCTGCTTTGACATGTTCAGGACCTTTTCCAAGCAAAGCACACCATTTGTTTGAGAGCCCAGCAAGCTAATCCTCATGCTGATGGCTCCCTAAGCACCTTTAGGAGATTTCTGAAAGTTTCGATAATTTTCTAACTAATTCATTCAGCAACTATTTGTTGAACATCTACCATATACAAAGTTTTCTAGGCTCCATGCAGAATATAAAAATGAATTAGAACATAGTATCTTCTCTTAAGCACCTTACATTCAATCAGGAAATGGAAGACATGAAGCTAATTATCTGAAATACAAGCAGCTTTGTCATTCAAGGACTGTGAAAGTATATCTGTTAACCTTACCAACTCGCACCTGTCTGGCAAAAAAGGTACGTGTTTTTGGTTAAAAATTACAATTGCAACAAAAAGCATCCTTGATCTCAGCTTTCAGCAAGCTGTGTCCCCGACCCCCGACCCCCACCCCTGCAGACTGACCAGCTCGCCTTTCCTTTGTGAGGTCATCCACTCTCCTTGTTGGTCAATGCTTTTCTTCATCAGCTATTAACTTTGTTTCCCTCACGTGCTGCCAGAAGCCTTAATCCGCAGCTGTTTTTTGATCCTGCACCAAGCTGCTACTTCCTTCCCATTGCCAAATGTCCTGTTGTTCTTCTCATTATTACCTCCTGCCTTTAAATTCCACCTATAAACTAACAGCTCCTAAATTAAGGTTTTCAGCACAAATCTCTCCACTGAACCCCATATTCATCTATCTATCTGCCTTGTCAGCACCTCCACTTGGGTATCTAAGAGTCACATCCCACTCTTTCCTAAAATTGACCAAAACCTACTCCTCATACCACTTCCTTTTCTTAGTGATGGGCTGTCCCAAGCTTCATAGTCATCCTTGCCTCCTCTCCTCCTCTCACCCCAGGTATCCAACCCATCTGCCAACTGCCCAGCTTTTTGACTCTACCTTCAGATAGATCCAGACACCTACCACTTCTTACACTCCTTAGCACTCTGGTCCAAGTTGGCCAGTATTTTTTGCTGGATTATTGCAATCATCTCCCAACTAGGCTTCCTGCTTCCACCCACACCCATCTTGAATTATTCTCCCACTCTGTCATCAGAGCGGTCCTTTTAAAAGTCCAGTTATGTCACCCTTTTGATCAAATCCCTCAAATGGCTTCCCATCCCACTCAGAGTCAAACAGAATTCCTTTCAAGAATCTACAGGATCTCTCATTATCTGCCCTACAGCTCCGTCCTTCTTTCTTCCATCATCTCCTGCACAAGCGCCATCCCTAGTCACTATGATTCAGCAAACTGGCTTCCTTGTTGCTCCTTGCACACACTAAGCAACACTTTCTTGTTGTTCCCTGCACACACTAAGGCAAGGATGACTTTCCCTACCTAACCAATGTAGCTCATTCCCACACTTCTTTCCGGTGACTTTTATCAGAGGGATCTGCCCTGAACTCTGAGGTAATACAATGACTT
The DNA here is from genome assembly GCF_022355385.1 of Mustela nigripes. Classification (NCBI taxonomy): domain Eukaryota; kingdom Metazoa; phylum Chordata; class Mammalia; order Carnivora; family Mustelidae; genus Mustela; species Mustela nigripes. The sequence goes on along the minus strand of NC_081562.1, from coordinate 42,226,856 downwards.
CTGCCCACCGCCCACTACCACACTTCTGAGCCCCTTATCCTGTGCTTTTTGTCTATAATCCTTGTTCTATATGACATATGTTTATTTTCTGACTCCCTTATTAAAATGTAAGCTCTGTGAGGGCTGAAGTTTTATTCTGCTAGGCTCTCTAGCATTCCGAATAGTGTCTGCCACATAGCTTCATGTGTGAATGAATGAGTGAGTGAATGAACGGGTGAGCATTCAGAGGGGAGAAGGAGCTCCTCTCCCCCTGAAAATTACAATTCTTATAAAGCCTTCAATAAAGTGCCTTTGCTCTCTCAGTTCTTTTCCCAGACTTGAAAAAAAAAAATTTTTTTTAACAGTCAATCCCAGATTGCCACACCTTGGAGATGTACTCTCAAAGACAGAAAACCAGCATGCTAGGATGGAGTCAGGGTTCCTCAAATCTCTTACCTCAGGTCAAATTCCTGATCTTTGAAGGATACTGCCCAAGAGGCTGAGGGGGTTCATTGTTTGAGTCTCTACCCCACTGCTCTGGTGCCCAGATCTCATTCACCATCCTCTTCCTTTCTCTCCTTGGCCAACCATCAGGTCTTTGTAGAGATAAGACTCCTGATCAGCCCAAATCTCCTGCTTCAGGCCTCCCCTGGGAACCTCATCCCATAAATGAGAACATAAAATGAAGAAAGCAACCTCTTTCCCTCAACCTCACACCTACCCATCAACAAATTCAGGAAGCAACAACCTTGATTAATACTGAGCTCAGAATTTCAGATACTCAGCTTCCTCACTAGAGAAAATGAAGCACCATCTTCCTGATTAAATAATTAAAGATGCTAAGAAAGCATGACAAAGTGGATGGGAAATATAGAAAGGGGTAAAATCTTCAGAATTCAGCTACTTAAAAAGAGTACAAATGAAAAGGAAATTTCTCAGATGCTAAAATTGACTTTTTTTTAAATGTCTGTGAATGTGTGTTATATAGTTCATGCTTTGTCAAAATCAGGGGACCATATTTAAAGATTTAACTCGATTTACTCCATCATTTCTAAGGTGGGAAAGTTTGAACCATTATCAAACCTCAGCAAATACTGAATGAATTCAGTATCTATCCCTTTCATGTCTCTTACATCTAAGTTAATAAGCTTATTTTTTAAACTATGATTCAAAAATTTAAATAGGCATGTCACTATATACTTTCACATCTGTACCAATAAAATTGTTCTCTATATTTTAAAGACACATCCAGTAGACCCCAGAGCACAATCCTGCTGTTCAACAACAGCAAGATTTAAGGAAGAAGAGAATGATAATAAAAGGACAAATTATTAAAATGGACAAAGTTTATGGTACAAAGTTTCTCTTTTATAGCTTAAGTACTGGCCTTTCTTCATGAAAAAAAGTACATGAATTTTTTTCTTATCATAAAGCCTTCTCAAAATGGAAAAACAATCCTATGGAGGACAAAAAAGAAGTAGGAACCAATAAGAGGTCCTTTTGCAATAAATAACCCTATGTGTTCTGCTTCCACACTAGAAAACCAGATAGCTGCAATGAAAGCACAATTACATGGGGAGCTCTGAGCAGTCAAAGCACAGATTTTCCCCTTGAGTTCTGGCTCCACAAAAAGAACATTAAATAAAGTGCCACATGCTCACATTTTCATTTTAATTACCTTTTTAAAATGCAAGGATTTTTGAGCCACATGGGACTCATGTACATTTTCAACCACATAGGACTCAATATTTTAAATCATTAAATTCTCATTACACCTTCCTGTATTTCCTACACTACCCTAGCTATATTCAATATGATGTGTTTAAGTAACTTGCCTAAGCCCATTTAAGAAGTTTAGTGAAAGAGCAAACATGAGACCTGCAAGAGCAATTCTGCACACTAGCTCAGTGACCTTGGAATCCAAACTTTTGTGCATCCCTATAAAAGGAGAAAGTTGGTCTAGAACATTCGCAGCATCTCGTCTAGCCCTAACAGGCAATGGTCTCTATTCTTTATTTTCTGTGTGAACCTTTTCCCTTTCTATTGTGTTCTCAGTTTAAGACTCTCAAAATTCAACATCATTAGTCCTCTCTAAATGCACCTTAAGGATAAGCCCTTGAGTTTCTGTCCAACAAAAATCCCACCCAGATTAAGTGCTTGTTCCTTTTACAATCTCTTAGAGGAAACTTTTGACATCAGTGAAAATGGACACCTTCTCTGCCCACACTATCCACACTATAACCCACAGTATAACCCTACTGTGATGGATTTCATGTTTGTGCCCCTCTTGCCCCAAACACAATGCTTATGTTGAAATCCTAACCCCCAATGTAATGCTATTAGGAGGCAGGGCCTTTAAGGTAATCAAGGTCATGAGGGTAGAGCCCTCATGAATAGGATTAGTGCCTTTAAAAGAGAAGACACAGAGCTTGTTCTCTCTGTAGTTGCCATGTGAGAACACAAGAAGACTGCCATCTGCAATACAGGAAGACACCAGATCTGTCAGCACCTTGATCTTAATCTCAGCCTCTAGAACTGTGAGAAATAAAGGTTTGTTGTTGAAACCACCCAGTCCATGATCATTTGTTACAGCAGCCCTACCTACCATGGTTACCAGTCTTCATATCACGGAGCCACCTTTCATCTCTCAGATTTCACTGAACTAAACAATTTTGAGTCTTGTCTTTTCTCCATAGTTGTTTTCCTACACTTTTATATTTCCTTCACCCTTCCAATTGTTCATTTCTTAAAAGTTTCAAGTGGCACAACAATATGAAATTTATATTGTTTGAATGAAAAATTTCCTCATACTAGGAATCTCTTTTTCATCCAATGCAGGAAAATGTGGTTGTTTTGTTTGTTTTAATTAATCACAGTCAGCTATATTATTGCCCCTTATCCAGTTTATTTCAATATCTCCAGTTCTCTGGTTACTCTCCCCCATAATTAGTAGTTATCTATTCTTTCTTTTTATAGCTTAATTTTCTTCCAAAAGTAAAATAACTTTTATCCAGTGATGGAACAAGGATCTGGCTGCAATTACCATTATGAAATGTCAATATGTCCCCTTGAAATTCATATGTTGAAACCCTAATCCCCAGTATCACAGAATATGACTGTATTTGGACGTAGGACCTTTAAAGAGATAATTTATATTAAATGAGGTCACTAGGATGGGCACTACCCAAATAACTGGTGTCCTTAAAAAAGGAGGAAATTTGAATTCAGAAATGTACAGATAGAAAACTGAACAAAAATATAAGAAAAGACAGCCATCTATATGCCAAGGAGAGCGGCCTGGAAGAAACCAACCCTGCTAACACCTTGATCTTGGACTTCTAGCCTCCAGACTACAAAAAAACAAGTTTCTGTTGTTTAAGACAGTCTGTGTTATTTTGTTATAGCAGCCCTAGAAAACTAATACAGGCCTCTCTTCTAGTTGTGACCTTACAAAAGAGAATGATATTGTTACTCTACCCTCTATACCCACTGCTGCTGGAGAGAAGAGTAACTGGGGTCTATGCCTCTTTCCAACACACAGACAATATCGGTGGCTAACATGATCTCCTACAATCTTCACCTTCATGCCTGGTACTGTTAATATAGGCCAGATTGAGGACTTTTATGAGCATATTCTTCAGTGAATTAAACTAGATCTTTAGTATTCTCCTTTATTTTCTCCTTTATAGTCAAAGAATTATTAGAACCTTGTTAAGTCCAAGATAGGCAACTAAAGAGTCAAAGATTTTCCTGAAGAGAAATGGAACCAAATTTATTCTGACCATTTTCCTATGTATCCTACCCCCAGTGGCTACTGTAGAGCCTTTTTCCCAAAGCTTATGTTCCAGAGGTCCAGCTCAGTAATAGTCCCAGAGAAATCTGCCCTCTTTTCAGAGAAACCTAACATTTGAGCTTCTTAAGGAGATCAGAATATTTTTAAGGGGAAGGGCTTACTCCTCAGATTTTCCACTAAACAATTTAATAGTGATTTTTTCATTTTCCGTCCATGCACTTTTTCAAGAAACATTTATTAAGCACCTAGTATGTGCAAGGCTCTGCATAGGCACCAGAAGTATGAATGATAATAAATCACCAGCACATCAAAAACCCATAAGGAAACTAGATCATCCAGGAAACTAGATCATGAAGATATTCAAGAAAGGGAACAAGGAATTATAGAAGTAAGAATTTTAAGATTATGAGAGAAAGAGTTCAAAGACCAGATGTCTTATTTTTCCAGGAAATATATAAGATTAGAAAATCAAACAAACCTATCACATTTCTTTGGGCAGATATTCAGATATGATGCACAGATATTCATATATGATGCACAAACTAAAGTCCTGTGGTATCTCACAGAGGGGAGGATATACTGATTCTTTTCCTCTGCCTCCTTTCCTCCCTGACAAATATACTCATCCATTCCTTTGCAACTTCCCCAAGCAGACACCATGTACATTCAGATAATGTAGCCAAAATATTTTATAAAATGTATTTCAATTTTTTGAACCTTTTAACACTAGGCAATCCTTGTTACTTTCTTTGAAACAAGTTTCCACTGGGTAGCAGGAATAACTAATCACACTGTGCTGGGAGCAGTTTCCCTCTGTTGTCTGGCTGAAGAGGAATGGAGGTGGCAGTGGAGGCTTCCATGGCGGGGGCACAGCCCAGAGGGAACAGTGCTGCTTTTTCATGCAGCACTGTGAGAGAATTACGCAGACCACTACAGGAAGGGGGAAGATCCTGAACCCACTCAAGAGAGCGCCTCAAGGGCAGTGGTGTTCTCTCTTCAGGCACGTGATCAGGAACAAAGGAATCTTTATTCATCTCTCTCTACTGCACTGGTTTGCTTTCTATTCCTTATAAGCAGCTGAAAAGGACCATGAGCAGCCCTTTTAATCAGCTGTGGAAGAGATGAAAGGTTTCAGAAGAGAGAAGCTGTCATTTCTGAGAATGGTTTATTCACATTATAGAATAATCTTTAAAGAAGAGAATTGTATGGGACTGATCTTTTAATTATAGAGGGGTAAATGCATCTGTGAAATCCACCAATTTCACTTTGGATTAAATACTGTTTCGTTAAAGCCAGATACTCAGTAAACAAAGATCTCAATTTCGAAATGGCTTCTTTCCCTAATAACATGACTTCAAGCTAACCCTCTTCCCCACCCCACACCCAAATTCCAGTTGCTATCTGAGAAACATTGAGGAAAAAAAATACACAACTTTTAGAGATGGGATTTGGGGGCCTTATATGTGTTCTGTGCGCTACCAAGCAAGATCTGGATTCTCAAACAGCAGATCAATTCTCAGTTACCTGTGAATAGTTTTATGATCAGTGTCTTAAAGAGTGTATTTTATTATATCCAGAAATCCCAACACATTTTCATCCAATTCAAGAATCACAGCCCAGATCTCGCCAAAGAATACAGTAAGAATCTTATCTCGGAGTTTTTGGTGTACATCCATAGTGCTGATAGACACAGATATTCAATTAATATTTATTGAATTGAAATTATACCATTTACAACTCTGGAAACTCCACCACCCCAAAATTTTAAATCACAGTTTCTTCCAGTTCAGCATGAATAACGAGCATAGAAACAATGCCTGGCCTCTAGCTGGGTTAATCCTTGCTGATTTATATTTTATATACTTCCTCTTATTAAGACAGCCAAGAAACAATTCTCCCATCCATACACAAGTAGACCAAGGGCTTTCTGAGGCCAGTTTCCCTTTTCTAATATTTCTGGATCTTGAGTCAACCTTGTTACTTGGGGGTTTAGAGATTTTGCAAGTTCCCATCTCAGGACATTCAATTTCCATGAGAAGGGAAGAGGGTAAGGAAAGGGAGGTGATGGGAGGGAAGGGAGAAGGCAAGGGGAGAGGAGAAAAAAAGAAAGAGGAAGGGAAGGAGGGAGGGATGAAGGGAGGGACGGAAGATAGCTAAAGGAAAGGAAGACCCTCCGTTTTTTCAAGAACTGTGTATTTTCTGTCAATCTTTTGGTTACTTTTCACTGACATCTACTCTAACAGGGGGATATTTACACAGTATTTTAATATCCCTCCTCTTTGCAATCCATGGAGATACTTTAATAGATGACATTTAAACGGATGGCTTCCCAAAGGTAAGTTGATTCTTCCTACTATTTAGCAAATTTTTATTCTGAAGCATTCTCATTTTGAATCTCTTGGCATCAGTTAAGCTCTTGGCAAAGTTGGTGCCAAGTTTTGCTTCCTCCTGTTTACAAAAATCTTTCTTGGGTCAACTGTTCCTAGTGGGGAGGATCCAGGAGCTCAGAACACTTCTGTGTTGATATACCCGGTGGTGAGCATCTCTTCTGTCCCCACATTATTGTTCATTATTCTCAGGCACTTCCCCGAGCATTCAGGAGCTGAGCTCCAGGAACTCTCTTCAAGATGATCTCCTAACTAGCTTCCAGACAGATTTTTCATCCACTTCCTTCTTAAATTCTCTTACAAAACATTTTTCAGACTAACCTGCTCAATTTTAATCTAATTAAGGAAAAGAAGAAGTGGAGATAGTACTAAGAAATTTACTCTTTATGGTGGGAAAGCATAACTTGTAAATGTAACATGTACATGTACATTGTAACATGTAACTTCTGTTTCTTCTGCATTTCCATAAGCTAAAGGGCTGATCACGGAGATTTAGAGGCCAACTCTGGGCCAACATAGGCCTCTGTTCACTGAAAATGTGGTGTCAGTTCTCAATCCCTGACTCACCCATTTCTATTTGCCCTGCTGCCGGGTAATGACCTACACTGACTTCTCAGGCAGGTGGAATTTCCCTAAAATGGAATAGACTCCACTGGCATGGGGGAGCTCTTGAGAAAGACTGGTTCACATTCAGCATTGCACATATTCTTTTTTTTTTTTTAATTTTATTTTTTTCAGGTTCCAAAATTCATTGTTTATGCACCACACCAAGTGTTCCATGTAATACGCTCCCTCCATAATACACACCACCAGGCTCACCCAACCCCCGACCCCCCTTCCCTCCAAAACCCTCAGTTTGTTTCTCAAAGTCAACAGTCTCTCGTGGTTTGTCTCCCCCTCTGATTTCCCCCAACTGACTTCTCCTCTCCATCTCCCAATGTCCTCCTTGATATTCCTTATGCTTCACAAATAAGTGGAACCATATGATAACTGACTCTCTCTGCTTGACTTATTTCATTCAGCATAAGCTCCTCCAGTCCTGTCCATGTTGATACAAAAGTTGCATATTCATCCTTTCTGATGGAGGCATAATACTCCATTGTACATATGGACCATATCTTCTCTATTCATTCATCTGTTGAAGGTCATCTTGGTTCTTTCCACAGTTTAGCAACTGTGGCCATTGCTGCTATGAACACTGGGGCACAGATGGCCCGTCTTTTCAGTACATCAGTATCTTTGGGGTAAATACCCAGTAGTGCAATTGCAGGGTCATAAGGTAGCTCAATTTCTTAAGGAATCTCCACACTATTTTCCAAAGTAGCTGCACCAACTTGCATTCCCACCAACAGTGTAAAAGGGTTCCCCTTTTTCCACATCCTCTCCAACACACGTTGTTTCCTGTCTTGCTAATTTTGGCCATTCTAACTGGTATAACGTGGTATCTCAATGTGGTTTTGATTTGAATCTCCCTGATGGCTAATGATCATGAACATTTTTTCATGTGTCTGTTAGCCATTTGTATGTCTTCTTTGGAGAAGTGTCTGTTCATGTCTTCTGCCCATTTTTTGACATGATTATCTGTTTTTTGAGTGTTGAGCTTGAGGAGTTCTTTATAGATCTTGGATATCAGCCCTTTGTCTGTAGTGTCATTTGCGAATATTTTCTTCCATTATGTGGGTTGCCTCTTTGTTTTGTTGTCTGTTTCCTTTGCTGTGTGAAGATTTTGATCTTGATGAAGTCCCAAAAGTTCATTTTTGCTTTTGTTTCCTTAGCACTGCACATATTCTTAATATTTTATTCTCACACTATATTGTACACAATTGTGTTTTCCCCTCTTACAAAGTCACCTCTATGAAAAAATATCACCTCTTTAAGGGAAGGACTATGTTTCATTGAGCATGGTTTTCCCAGTGCCTTACACATAGTAGATGTTCAATAAATAATAGTTCATTTTCAGTTATTGTTACAGGGTCATCAAGAACTCATCAAGAGGTCTTGAAGCGAAGGGAAGGGAAGGATAATAAACCTCACTCACAGGAATAATATTTAATAAAATAAAGCAATAGGAGAGTATCCTCTGGAATCATCAAAAGAAGAAAATCCAAAAGCAGGCTGGGGAGTAAGAGGTATAGTAGAAGAGAGGCAGTGCCAGCAAAAGGAATAAATATCTTAAAAACAAAAACAAAAAACAAAAAAAAAAAAAATTGGTCTAAGACAAGACTAGACACCCAAATGTCATCCTAGAACATAGAAAGTAGATTAAATCTAATAGATTAAATTAGAAATAGAAATAGATTTAATCATTAGGAGTCACCTGCCTTTCCCATATTCCCGTACTCCATCCAACATCAAAGCTACCCCCCCCAACCAGGATTGATGTGTATCAGCTATTAACCTCCTTATTTTCCTCGTGTCTGAGTGAGCTTGCTTCCCTTCTCTTCCCTTATAACCGTTTGGACATGCACTATTTGATCCTAATAGAGTTTATCTCTATCCACCTCCGTTTCCTTCTTTGAAAGATAAACAATTTGGAATGGCCTTTTTTTTTTTTAACTAAGTTTAGTTAGCCACTGTTTAGTACATCATTAGTTTTTGATGCAGTACTCAATGATTCATTAGTTCCATATAACACCCTGTGCACATCACAACACGTGCCCTCCTTAATACCCATCATCCTGTTACCCCTTCCCTCTCAAACCCTGTTTGTTTCCCAGGGTCCATAGTCTCTCATGGTTCATCTCCTGTTCTGATTTCTCCCCCTTCAGATCTCCCTGCCTTCCCCTATGATCCTCCATGCTATTGCTTATGAGTGTAACCATATGACTATTGTTTTTCTCTGCTTGACTTATTTCACTTAGAAGAATCCCCTCTAGTTCCATCCATGTTGATGTAAATGATGGGTATTCATCTTTTCTGATGGCTGAGTAATATTCCTTTATATATGGACCACAGGCCTAATCTTTCAACCTAATCTTGACTGACCAGCAGTGCCCACGTAACTAATTCAAATAACATACATTTAAGTCTCTAAACTATAAGGAATTTCATGGAAGATCCAAGACCCTTCCCTGCTGCTAGCTGCCATGATGAATGGTTATGTTTATTCTTTGTTATCTCTGACATTAATGTGGTATGTTCTGGGAGCCAGGCAAAATAAAAATATAACAAGAACCCTGCTATCTTAAAATGAGGGCCATTATTGGGAGGACTATAGCACAAAGACATAGTGCTCTGGTGACAGCCAGACTTAGATTTGAATCTCAGCTCTATTGTAAGACTTCTTATCAAGTTACTGAATTTCTCTGAGTCTCAGTTTTCTTACCTATAAAAGGAAACAATAATACCACCTTCCTCACAGGGTTGCTGTAGGCTTTTAATCACTCTGCTGTCTACATTACCTCCAATCACAAAATTGCCCTTGGTTCTTCCTTTGCTAATCTCCATAAGATCTGTGAGATCCCTGGTATCAGGGAGTGAACTCCACTAGCCAAAGAGAGATACTGTTCCAGTTCTCTTGGTTATTTTTAACTACATTTAAGGGTACTCGATTCTTAACCAACTGCAGCCTAATTTCCTTTAGGAAAAGAGTCTATACTAATCTATATGACTGATACATGGAGTGAGCACTTAGGTTCTGGAAGCCACTGGCTCCCAAAATGAGGACTACAAATATCATGAATCCTTCAAGGGCCACAAATTCATATTCACTATGCTTCATGTGAAAACTTAATGAACAATGCCATATGTATATATACACAAATACACAGATATAGCACATATATTCATAAATATCCTGTATTATTGTTTTGAATGTATACATAAATGCTATTAATTAATAAAATATAAGTTTATTTAAAAGTATAATTTAATTTATAAAAGTTATTGTGCATTTTCTTGGGCCATATTTGCTAACACTACAAAATGTAGTGGCTATACTTATTATAGGTCAGTCACTTCTCTAACAACTTAACATATAGTAACTCATTAAATCACAATGATCCTGTGAGGCAGAGCTATTATCCTGTCCAATTTATATATTAGGAAACTGAGGCACAGAAAGTAACTTGTCATAGTTAAGTAAGTGAAATAACTTGTCATAGAGTACAAAGAGGGAGAGATGAGATTTAATCTCAAGCATTTTGGTCCAAGCTCTTCATCTTCACAATCAGTTCAGAACTCAGCTATGCAAAAACACAATTGTGCTACTGTTTCTAAGCAGAAAATTACTTGCAACCTTAACATTGATTTCATTTTCTATTAAAATGGGCGTATTTGGGGCACCTGGGTGGAGTGGGTTAAAGCCTCTGCCTTTGGCTCAGGTCATGATCCCAGGATCCTGGGGTCGAGGCCTGAATCAGGCTCTCTGCTCAGCAAGGAGCCTGCTTCCCCATCTCTCTCTGTCTGCCTCTCTGCCTACTTATGATCTCTGTCTGTCAAATAAATTTAAAAAAATTTTTAAACAAAAAATGGGCATATTTCTCACTGGGTACAAACTTAAATGTGTGTGTATAGTCTGGCTTATATTCAACCAGGGACATATCCAATAAAGCTATGGTAACTATCTTACAAGAAAAAAGTAATTCAAACAAAAAAGAAATAATAAAAACACTTCATGCTGCCTGGGTCTGCCCACATATGCTCCTGCCCAAGGAAGTTACACAGACCAGAAAGAGTTTCTAATAACAGCTTTTCCTCTGATGATCATTTTGTCACGCTCTTTCATATTTCTCTGCCTTTATTAAGAAACTAGCTTTCCAGTATTGCACTATTTGATTATTTGCCAAACTGAAAGGTAACCACAAGTAAACAAAAGAAGGAATACTCAGGAAGTTAAATGAAATAAAAATAGAATGACGCAGTTCAACTTTTCACCTCTGTGCTTGACTTATATTCACACTCACACCTGTGTTCCATTTCATTGATTGAACATTCAAGAACATTCACTGACTCTCTGCCATACATCAGGAATTATGTTTGGAACTATAAATATGTGAATAGAACTCAGAATGCACCAATCCTTTTAGAATACAGTCTAAAAGATTCCAGGCAGGTCATTCATTCAACTAACTATACCGCAAAGCAGAATGTTGTCAATATCGTTAGAGGACAAAATTCTATACATATTCTGAGCAGAGACAGATGACTCCAAGATAAGAGTCAACCGATGGGCAGCCTCCCTGTCAACCCCTTTTCAAGGGCTTTCTAGCCCTCCCAGAGCCACCTGAATCCATGTGCACATCAGAAAGGCAAGACCTCCTTGGAACCACCTTTACTTCCTATGACCAACTCACCTTAGAGTTCAAAGGTGATCTTCTTAATTCCATATTCTCTGCCGATCCCTTATCACTTTCCCTCGTTTTTTTCCTTGATTTATTCAACCTTTTCGGTTCTTTTGTCCATCATCGCCCTTCTTAACATATGCTATTTCCCAGAAATATTTCCACTAGAAACTGATGGCATGGTATACTATTGCTTGTTAGTTACCATTTCAGAAAGTGGTATTATCTAACCTTGTTTCCAAATTATGAGAATTCATGTTACTTAGAAACTTAGAGCCCCTTGAGCATTCAATGTTCTGTATTTGATGGCCTTGATGCATCCTTTCTGTCATTCTGAATCAGAATCTGAGTCAAAGATATTAGATAGAGCCAGGTCAAGATATACCTTTAGCAAAAGTAAGGAATCTAAAGAAAGATTTGAAGAGAAGGCATGAACAAGACAATCAAGGAACTCCCACGGCACAGACAGAAAACATGGACTCTTTGAGGAAACAGAATATAGACAAACACCCACTTGAAGTGAATAGCTATTTCCTTCATAATTTTTACTTCTAACTCTAGAATTTTTACTCCTCTCTAAGGACCTTATATTCTTATTTATTCATTTGCAAACCTTACATTTTGATGGAACCCCAATCTTTTGAACTAAAAACATTTGAGCTAGTTTTGTCCCTGGGATATAAAAGTAAATGTTACGTTTAAAGTTCAGAGGAATTTTCCAGCTTAACTTTCTATGCCTTGTTTGAGAAGACGTTGATGCTAATTCTTTTACAAACTGGCCAAGGTGTTCTTAGAAGTAATTCTCATTGTACTTTGCATTGTTTAAAGGACAATGCAATCAAGTGAGAAGGTCACTGAGATCACAGATTTCTGTGTTCCAGATTGGGCTTTCTCAATAACTAGTAACTAGAATTATGCTTATTAAGCCATTTTACCTCTGGCTTCCATTTACTCTGCACACAGATGGCATTTTATAAATATTTATTGAGTGGATGAATTAGTAATATTTACCACCTTGTAAAATGATCATGAAGAGCTTGATTTTAGGGGTGCCTGGGTGGCTCAGTAAGTTAGGCAGACAGCTCTTGATTTCCACTCAGGCCATGATCTCAGGGTCCCAGAATCTAGCTCTGTGTTGGGCTCTGCACTCAGCAGGGAGTCTGCTGAAGGATTCTTTCTCTCTCCCTCTGCCCCTCCCACTGCTCCCATGAACAAAAGAGCAAGCTCTCAAATAAGTAAACCTTTAAAGAAAAAACTAGATTTTAAGCTCTAAGTAGAGTAGGCAAGAGTCACGTCTGTTTTGCTTATTCTTGCATTCCCTGATAAACTGCCATATACACCAAATCTCATCCAAAACATAGGAATTAATGAATAAATGCACAATATAATAAATTTCCTAAAAGTTGCCCTACTTCCCAAAGTTACTGAGAATACCTTAATTTTAGGTTTGCAGTGAGGACAAACTATGTTGATCATACTTACCAGTGTATGTCCAAATGCCCAACACTTTTTAGCATTTGCAGGTGTTCAATAATAGGGGTTTTAATTAATGAATGTTCAATAAAAACAGACACAAAATGATTTCCAAAAGTACAAAGCACAATACCTACATGAAGCTTTAAAATCTCTTTCCCTCATACACCTACAGCAACAGCCTCTGTAGAGAGAGGACTCCAAACAATGTGAGGCATAGTGATTCAGGAGAGGATGATGGAGAACCTCCTTACTCACACCTGGCTCTCGGACTATAAATGGCCGTGTGATAAAGCTCAAAATATTCCAAGGATATGCAGTGACAGGGGTTACATTTCTTAGAAATAATAATCAAGATGCTATTCTGGATGAATCAGTCATAATACAAGCAACGGGAAAGTCTGACATAAAATGGATTAGGCCACAAAGAATATGTATTATCTCAATTAGAAAGAAGTGAAAGATAGCTATAGAACAGCTTCACATGGGTAAAATTTGGGACTTAACCCCATATCGAAGACTCATTATTTCATCTTTTCAGCTCTGCCATCCACAGGGATCCTCAAATGTTCCTTGTTGTCTGTCACACACCCAGGCTTTACTCAATGACACACAAGGAGGAAGAAAAGGAGGGAATCTTTTCCTATGACTTGTTTTTATCTGCAAGGAAATCATTCTCAGGAGAACCCTAAGAGAACAGCCCTCCCATCCCATGGCAGGAACTATGTCATGTGTCCATTCTAAAACTAACCACCATTAAGGAAAATGAAACCATTAAGATTGCTTTAGACCTGTTGGGTTTCATTCCTGGAACTGAAGATAAGCCAGTCTTCCCTGAGTTTTATGAGAGAGCTCCCAAGATGGCAGTAACAAGAAATCAATGTAGGACTCTGGCAGTTTGGTGGGCAGTTAGTGGTGTCTGCTAACGTGGGAAATAATGTGTTTTCAAAATTGTTAGTTAATATTTCTGAGTAAGATTCTTCTGAGCCAGGTGGCTCAGTGGGTTAAGCCTCTGCCTTCAACTCAGGTCATGATCCCAGAGCTCTGGGATCAAGCCCTGAATCTGGCTCTCTGCTCATCAGGGAACCTATTTCCCCCCCTCTCTCTCTTTGCCTGCCTCTCTGCCTACTTCTGATCTCTATCTGTAAAATAAATAAATAAAATCTTTAAAAAAAAAAAAAAAGATTCTGTGGATTTGTTTCAAAATATTGGTATTTTTTCTTCAATACAAATTCAGAGGAAGACAGCTAAAAAAACTAGTGGATAAAATTGTTCAAAATTTGATGTTTCCATTTGATAATGTACACCTTCCCCAGTGGTTCTCAAACATCAGTGTCCTTCATGCACAGTAAAAAATATATTGAATACCACAACCTTATACATAGACATCTACTTGACCACTTTCAGTGAAACACATACTCTTACCACCTGTGAGCATACTCACGTTTTCTGTCAGTAACAAGACTCTTTTTTTTTTAAACTGGTCATCTCAACCTAGTAAATAGGTTTTAGGACCCAGTAATGGGTTGCAATCCATGGTTTGAAAAATATTGCTTGTGTAAGCTCTGGCAAGTCTCAATTGTTTTTTTTTATAAAGAACATGACATAGCATTATTTATTAAACGCAATATTGGGATGCTATTTCATTTACACCTGTGAGTATCATTATTAGCCCCATTTTATAGCTGAGAAAACAGATAGTGTGAGTGATTTGTCATCATATAGCCAGAGAGTGCTAGGGGTGGGGGGACATGGCAGACCTCAAATGAAAATGTTCTGATTTCAAATAGGTGTTTTAAAAGAAAGGAAATAGGGGCACCTGGGTGGCTTAGTGGGTTAAAGCCTCTGCCTTCGGCTCAGGTCATGATCCCAGGGTCCTGGGATCAAGTCCCACATCAGGCTCTCTGCTTGACAGGGAGCCTGCTTCCCTTCCTCCCTCTCTGCCTGCCTCTCTGCCTACTTGTGATCTCTGTCTGTCAAATAAATAAATAAAATCTTTAAAAATAATACTAATAAAATTAAATAAAAGAAAGGAAATAATTATTTACTTCAGTAAAGTCTTCAGATTTCTTCATATGGCAAACATAATTCTCACAACTAGCCTAATTTAAAAAAAAAAGGCCAAATACAATTGTTCATAGCTAATTACCTCTGCCAGACCAAATAGTCATATAGTTCATTAGACAATCCATTATATCTAATTAAGGAAAATTATTCTGAGATAACTGTGAAGCCTATTAGAGAAGCTTTTGTGCTAAGATTTCTAAACTGTTTTACAGCAGATACAGCTTATGAACCATACGAGGGTTCATAAAACCAGAACTCTGATCTGGAAAGAGTAAAAACACTTGAGCCACCTCATCTCTTCTCTCCCTTTAACTTCAGGGATCAAGTCGGCCCTATAGGTTTTCAATTCAGCCATCAAGGTGACCTTTCTGTGCGTCATTAAAGTTATTATTTGCACTATTATATCCTTTGTAACATTTACTTTTCTAGCCTAGGGGCAAAGCCAGATAAAGAATTGTTGGCCCAAAGACACAAAAAAGATGAATAATGACCTCTTCACTTCCCAGATTAGGCAGTTGGAGCACTACATACCACACCTACACTGTGACCTACACACAACAATGACCTCTCCAATCTTCTTTAGAAGAAAAAAAGGGCTTACAAGAGTTTTTCTTTAACTCAGGACAGATACTCAATAAGGACTTAAAGTGTCCCCAGGTGAGAAGCTAACCAGGTGGAAGACAGTGGAGCCGCTGTGGCAAGCAGAGAAAAGAGGAAGGAGGAAGAAAGGATAAACAAGGGCAGGATCCCTCCAACTGCTCTTGGTCGTTGCTGACAGATGGAAAAGCCAACAGGCCAACAAGCATGGTATAGAGGTCACAATGCACCATGATGAACTGTGCCAACGGTGCTGTTCAATCCAAGATGCCCTGCATGAATAGGAAAGCACTGTCACCACCTTGGAACAGACTGCCAGAATCCAAACGATGCTGGTCTCTTGTTCCAAGTAACACTTTCAAGAAACCCATGAAAACGAATTGGGCTCTAAGTCCAAAAGACCATATTTTTAGAACCAAATATCAGAACTTGAGGTCCATCAAGGGTACGTTCTTGTTTTGGTTTTGATTTGCATGAAAAGTTGTGGAAGGATTAGTAAATTGCACTCGTAAATTTAATAAATCACTTTTATTGACTAGAACAAAGTAACACAAGAGGGTATGTGCTTTGGTGAGTGCTGTGAAGTGTGTAAACCTGGCGATTCACAGACCTGTACCCCTGGGGATAAAAATATATGTTTATAAAAAATAAAAAATTATTAACAATGAAAAAAAATTAAAAAAAAAAAAAGAACAAAGTAACACAAAGTAGATGCTGTCCCAGTAAATCTAGGATACCCAGTCTTCAGGAAATCAAAATGGCAAAAATATTTCAGATTTGCCTCTCTGAAGTTCAAACTGTAAAGTGTGGTAGCCTATTTCTTCTCCCCACAGGATCATATATATATTGGAGAAAAAATATAACTTATGTTTTTCCCTGACTCCCCATAACGTACAGTCTCTATGAAAACAAACATAATTTCTCCTTTTTTAGTAACTTCCAAGATTTCTTACAATCCCTTATGCAATAGAGAGTATTATTTCCTGTTTATTTGATGCATTAATTTCGGAGTGTGGCAGAATCTTTACCCCCAAAAAAGGACATGGTTCCAACAAGTTTATATTTGAGTTACAAAAAGTTTATTTATGTGCAACTTCAGAAATTTTATTTCAGTCTGGAGGGAGATACCCACCCATGATTCTATGAGCTGGCTTTGTCAACATTTCAATATAATCAGTCCCTCTGGCTCATCCAGGAAAGTCAGAAAGTCTGGGATTCCAGAGAAAAAGAATGCCAAGAGGAATTCAGGGTGCCTCTTGGAAGTCAGAGAGTACATAATGGATGATCAAGACTAGATTCCTAGACTTTGAAGTTACGGACCAGAAAAGACACTCTCTACTTCCAAGACAATCTGTGGTATTCAGACTGGAACTAAGATGGAACCTCTTTCAGGTATCTCCGGCAAGAAGTTAACTTACTTTCTCTCCTATATATTTCACTTAGTGATGTGGGTTAAAGTAAGGCATAAAAATGAATTTCAGCTTTGTTGAAAGTAGATCATCAATCTCCTTGGAAGCCAGTATTTACTAATAGGAATTCCAGCTGATGGCTGTGTGAGAACGGGCCTCAATGAAGTATGTGGATGTGGAACAGACTGCTGAGTAGTGGTGGTACTTGTGAACTAGTGTATCCCACTTCAAAAACATAGACAAATGGAGCAAAAGGGCTCCAGATAAATTACCTCATTCTGCCTCATGCCTTCATGCCTTAAACCAACAAAATCAAGAATTTTTTACTGCATCGTTTACATTTTCATGAACAGAGTTTCCACCTGTCCTCTGATGCCCCATCTAAGTGTTTTACAGCACTAACAGAAAATAAATTCTATTTTCTGCCCAAGCATAACCTTTAGTTTCACTGAAATCCAATTCTGGGGCTTCTGCATGGTTCAGTTGGTTAAGCGTCTGCCCTTGCTCATGTAATGATCTCAGGCTCCTGGGATTGAGCCCTGCATGGGGCTTTCTGCTCAGCATGGAGTCTACTTCTCCTTCTGTGCTCTCCCTTTCTCTCTCTCTCTCTCTCTCTCTCATATTAATTAATTATTTAAATTCATCTCCTTTGAATGTTCCTTATACATAGGGAAATGTTTTGTGCCCCTTCATAGGAATGCCTATTACTATAGGCAACATATTATTCTTTTGCACTCTTCACCATTTTTCATTTTTGCTAAATTTCTGGGGGATTTCTCTAAGACTCTTGTGCATTTTTTTTTACTCCATATTAAGATAATTCATTCTTTTTTATTTTTATTTTTTAAAAAGATTTTATTTATTCGACATACAGAGAGCACAACCAGGGAGAGTGGCAGAGGGAGAAGGAGAAGCAGACTCCCCACTGAGCAGGGAACCCGATTCAGGGCTCAATCCCAAGACCTTAGGATCATGACCTGAGTTGAAGGCAGACACTTAACCAACTGAGCCACCCAGGAGGCCCTTAAGATAATTTTTTAAATGATACTGAGATAATATATTCTACTGCTGGAAATTTCAAGAAATATTAAAAAGCCCCTAAAAAGAAATTTTTTTAATTTTTTTTAATTTAAAAAATTTTCTTAAAAATCCATCATCTAGGGCGCCTGGGTGGCTCAGCCATTAAGTGTCTGCCTTCGGCTCAGGTCATGATCCCAGAGTCCTGGGATCGAAGCCCACATTGGGCTCCCTGCTCAGCAGGAAGCCTGCTTCTCCCTCTCCCACTCCCCCTGTTTGTGTTCCCTCTCTCTCTCTCTGTGTCTTTCTGTGTCAAATAAATAAATAAAATCTTAAAAAAAAAATCCATCATCTAATCTCTCAGAGCTAACAACCAAATATATATATATATATATATATTCCCTCATGTGCCAATGCACATATATGCTTTGCAACTATTTTCCCTTGTCACTAATTATTACTCTTTTTTAAAAGAGGGGTGGGTCAGAGCTGAACATTGTATGAGTCATGTCATTGTGGAAACAAAGTGAAGATCAGCTAGGACAGATGAAGTCCTTCCTCTATGCTTTGAGTACCTTTTGAGTACCTCAAACACTTAACCAGTGTATTACAAATAATATTGTCCCCTGTGTGCGTGTCCCAAGTCTGTGTGCATGGACTTCACATAGTCCATGAATTCTTTTTTTTTTTTTAAGATTTTATTTATTTATTTGACAGACAGAGATCACAAGTAGGCAGAGAAGCAGGCAGAAAGAGAGAGAGGAGGAAGCAGGCTCCCTGCTGAGCAGAGAGCCTGATATGGGGCTCGATCCCAAGACCCTGGGATCACAACCCGAGCAGAAGGCAGAGGCTTTAACCCACTGAGCCACCCAGGCACCCCTAGTCCCTGAATTCTATGAAATTATACACAAAATTCCTTGGGAAGAAGGTACTCGCCTGTCTTCAACATATTCCCCAAAGGGTGTGTGACCCAAAAACAGTTAAAAATTCTCCTTTAGCAACAGGATTTTTAAAGGCGACATAATATTCTACCATATTAACCAATCTTGTTGTAGATTATACTGCAAGAAACACTTGTGTAACCAAATCTTTTCAACCAGCTACAATTTCTGTAGGATGGAGGAAATTCTGAAATTAGAATTGCTCTAAGAACACTCCTGTTGAAAAGTTTTAATACATGTTGTTAAACTGCACTTCAGAAAGGTGGTATCTTTCAAAATCCTATTAGGATGATGTGAAAATGTCTCTTTTTTTCAAACAGGTAGTAACATTGAATCTTATCTATTCTTAACTTTTCCAGTTTTATTGGCTAAACTAACATGCTAATGTTTGAACCATCTTCTTTTTAAGTTCAGGGGACAATATTATTTGTAATACACTGGTAAGTGTTTTAGGTACTCAGAGCATAGAGGAAGGACTCCATCTGTCCTAGCTGATCTTCACTCTGTTTCCACAATGACATGACTCATACAATGATCAGCTCTGACCCCCCCTCTTTTAAAATTCTGATGGTAGCTAGCCAATCTTGTAACGATTTTGATGTTCTTGGTTTCCTAAATGCCTACTCTCACCCTTGTATAATTGTCTGCTTATCTAGGATTGTGTTTCCTATTCAATAATACCACACTGGTCTGCTGGACATAGCCTCACCTTTCATCAAGATACCAATGACTCTAGGGTGATAAAATACCTTGACATACACCCTTCACATTGATGCCAGATCACTGGAAACTGCTTCTGGGAGAAACTTCAGGTAAATTTTCCACCTGTCTAAATGTAGTAACTCTGGAACTGGACATAAAATCATATCCCTAGAAGTAAGAGTGACCAAAAGACTCCCGTGGTGATGAAGAGGGTGAGTTCTTGCAGTGAGATATTCTGGTCTTAAATCCCAACCACCTGCTTGCTGTCCGGATGACCTGGGGCAAGTATATCCATGTGTCTAAACTTCACTACACTTTCCACAGACTTATAAAGGCACTTGCTTGGTGAGTACACTACATCAGGACTACACCTTCATGTTGGTTGTGGGGAAGTTGCAGACCCCCCCTACATAAAATAGTAACCTCCTGCCATCCTCTTACACACACTCTGCCGCCCCTTTCCCACCTAACTTCTGGTTACATATCTCATTATCTGTCGTATAACATATTTAATTATTTTTCATCTAGCCTCTCTCACTAGAATGCAACCTCCACAAGAGCAGGACTTTTTCATTTGGTTCTCTGCTTTAGTGCTAGAGCCTTGGAAGGTAGACAAATAAAATTATGGTAAAGGTCAAATTACTATAGCAATGTATTCATTTCCTAATGGTGCCGTAATAAACTGCCAGACCAGGTGGCTTAAGTAACAGACACTGTCTCATGGTTCTAGAGCCCAGAAGTCCAACGTATCACCCACTGGTCCCTCCCAAGGGCTGTGAGGGAGAATCTGTTGCATGCTTCTCTCCTAGTTTCCAGTGGTTTTCTGGGACTCCCTTGGGTTCCTCTGCTTGTAGACACATTACCCTAGTCTCTGCTTTCTTCATATGGCTTTCTCTTTGTGTGTGTGTCAAATTCTGTGTCCAAACTTCCCCACTTTATATGAATACAATCATATTGGATTAGGGCCCACTCCAATGACCTCATCTTACCTTGATCATCTGCAAAAATCCTATTTCTAAATAAAGTTATATCCATAAGTACAAAGAGTTAGACTTCAACAATTTCTGATAAGACACAATCCAACTCAGAACAAGCAGAGAGCACAATACTCAGTACTCTACTAGCACTCAAAGTTATGAATTCTTCTTATATGCTCAGGCTATGGGATCATTATCTTACAGAAAAGACTAATTTGGTCTAGCATGAGAAGTTTCTGGCAGGCCACTGTGATATAACCTCACTCTGAGGAAATATTAACCAGACTTGCTGCCCCCTCATGCCTTTGAATCTGAATAATGACCCACAGGGAGGAAAGGCAGTTATGAAATCAAAGCCTTTGCCATCACTGCATACAAGATATTTTATAGCCAAGAAAATAGAGGCTAAAAGGCAAGAACCCACATGAGATCTTCCAATTAGCTAAAGCCAAATTCAGTTAAACCCCAAATTTCTCACTCCTGGATCCTTTCCTCCTTCATACAGATCTACCCACATATATTCAAGATAATAAGTATGATTATAAAGACATTTAAAAATAGGTTGATTGTAGAATATTTTGCTTCTAGATTAGTCTGAATGACTAACACCAAATCGAGGGGGGGAAAAATTGACTAGAAAAGCAAACTGAAAAAAAAAAAGAAAGAAAGAAAAACAAACTGATCCATAAATATAGTAACCTGATCTTTGGCAAAGGAGCAGAGACAATACAACAAAGCAAAGATAGTCTCTTCAACAGACAGTGTTAGAACAACTAAGTGCAAAAAATTTTTTAAAAATTCATGTACACACAGAACTTATACAATTCACAAAAATTAACAAAATACATTCTATTTCTAAATGTAAAATGCAAAGCTATAAAACTCCTAGAGGATAACACAGGCGCAAACCTAGACAATCTTGGATGTGATGTTGCCTTTTTAGATATAGCACCAAAGACACAGCCATAAAAGAAATCACTGGTAAGCTGGATTTCACTAAAATTAAAACTTCTGTTCTGTCAAAGACATTATCAAGAGAATTAGAAGATAAGCCACAGACGGGGAGAAAATGTCTGCAAAAGAAGCATCTGATAAAGGAGTGTTATCCAAAATATACAAAGAACTCTTAAAACTCAACAATAAAAATACAAACCCAATTTAAAAATGGGCCAAAGACCTTAATAGACACCTCATCAAAGAAGATAAACAGATGGCAAATAAGCATATGAAAAGATGCTCTACATCATTTGTCATCAGGGAAATGCAAATTAAAACAACAATGAGATACCAGTACCCACCTATTAGAATGGCCAAAATCTGGAACACTGACAACATCAAACACTGGCAAGTCCGTGGAACAATAGGAACTCTCATTCATTGCTGATGGGCATGCAAAATGGTAACACTACTTTGGAAGACAGTTTGGTGGTTTCTTATAAAACTAAACAAACTCTTACCATTTAATAGAGCAATCACACTTTCTGGGATTTACCCAAAGGAGCTGAAAACTTACCCAAAGGAGCAAAAACCTTGCTGTGGATGTTTATAACAGTTTAATTCATAATTGACAAAACTTGAAAGCAACTAAGAAATCCTTCGGTAGGTGAATGGATAAATAAACCGTGCTACATCCAGACAACAGAATTGTATTCAGTGGTATAAAGAAAGGAACTATCAAGCCATGAAAAGACAAGGAGGAAATGTAAATCCATGCCACTAAATGAAAGAAGCCAATCCAAAAATGCTACATACTGCATGAATCCAACTATATGACTTTCTGGAAAAGGTAAAACTATGGAGACAATAAAAAGATCACTGGTTGCCCCCAGGAAGTGGGGGAGGGGGAAGAATAAGGTAGTAAAAAAAAAAAAAAAAAATGCTCTGTGTGTAATTCTAATAGTGGATATAGTCATTAGGCATTTGTCCAAACCTAAAGAATGTACAAAACCAAGAGCAAACTCTAAGATAAACTTTGGACCTTGAGTGATTATGATATGTCAATGTAGGTTTAAACGTGGTTAAAAAAAACAAGTATCATTTTGGTGAGTGATGCTGGTAGTGGGGAAAGCTATGCACGTGTGAAGAAAGGGAGTATACAGGAAATCTCTGTATCTCCCTCTCAATTCATTATAAACCTAAAGCTTCTCTTTTAAAAGGTCTTATTAAAAATTGAGACACTTCTGGCCAAAATTAAGTGCCTATTTAATCAAATCTAGGACTCCATCGATTGTAAGAGACACCATTATTTTATCTACTACCAAAAAGAAAGTAACACTGCCAATTAATATGTGACGTTATTATAAGAAAAACACCGCTCAAATTCTGAGGTATCCATTGTGAAAGTGTCTGAGTATCAAAAGACACAAAACATGGTAGTATATCCCCTCAGTCATTAGACTAAACATTTCATTTATATAAATTATCTTTCCTACACTGGCTCGGCCTACTGCAGCTTGTTGGAAGGACTGGTAAAATCGATTTCAAGACACTCCAAATCATTACCCTAGATCCCTCATGTGACTGAACACATCCTCCTGATGTTTCTATCAAACAAAACTTGTGTTTTGTACGTTCAGGAACAAGAACTAACCAGTGAGAGAGAACATTCAGAATCAAAAAGATGAAAGTGGAGAAGGAAAAAAAGCAAAGGTATTTCCTGCCAAAGCAGACATTTCCAGGCAGAGGGAAGTGGGAGAATGACAGTTCCTTCATAGATTCTCCAAAAGAAAATTACAAGGAATTCATCAATCAGGTTCTGGAGCTGAGACAACAGCTGTGGAGGTATGAAAGCCCCCTGTGAGGATTAAGAACCTGAAAGGTTTGCTCTTATTGTCTCCAGCCTGGCAGAAGACCAGAGCCGCCTCTGGCTGGTATTTACAAAGAACTGGTGAGGGGCCAGTTGGCTGCCAAGGACTTGTTTCTGTACCATTTATCACACACAAATTGCTCTGCAGCTGGAAAAAGAGTCATGATAGCTGCAGCCAATCAAGCCCAGCAATAGGACCAAGCTTCCCTTTCTAGTCTGAACCCCTTCCTCACCAGCAAACTGGTAAAAGCCCAGCAGTGTCTGTGAGAAAGGGACAGAGGAGGCTGTGGGGAGCGTGGTTAAGCTGGCAGATAACTTGCCATGATAGCCATTCACTAAGTATTTATTTAACACCTACTATGTTCTAGGTCTTGGGAATATGGTGGTAAACAGGACAGCACACACATTCTGGGATTTTGGATTTGGAATAATTTGTACCCTGGGCTCTTCAATCTATTTCCAGTTGTAGGGAGAGAAAGGGCCACATATTGTCCCTTTTTTCAATCTCTTCAACTGGTTCACATTCTCCCACCAGCTCACATTTTCCTACCCTCCCAGCAACATCCATAGGATCGGTCATGGATATGCCAGCTCAGCAGAGCAGCCCAGGAAAACCAACAGGCCAGCGAAGCAAAGAAATCAGCATTTCATCATAACTTTGGAATATTTGGATGTGACTCACAGAAGAAGAAGGAAGGAGGACAGATAAGAGGGGTATGGTTGAGGTTAACAAGAAACAGTACCGTCTCACAGCTCCCACCATGCACTGAATAAGTTAGTGCAATTTTCTTGGGAGGATAAACACTGCCGGCCATTCAAGCTGACAGTGGGAGCTGGACAGTTGACATTTACAACAATGCTCAATGCAAATCAAGGCACTTGCCCCCAGAAATGGAATTTCATAGATTTATCCTTTGAAAGGCCATTTCTCTGACTAGTCTGGGTCAGCAGTTAAGCTGAAAGAGAAATATTTCTATTATTTGGCAGATTTTTCCAAAGCATCCAGTTCATTAGGCAAGAGGGGCCTTTATAAAGTCTGATTCTGGTGTGGTCATCCGGCAAATAGAATGAGAAAACATCAAAGAACAATCCCATTTCCAGAAATGATTAAAACAAATACTTCCTCTGCAGTCCCTGGTGTTCCAAGGGTAGGGGGTGGACCTTGCAGCCCAGGTGTCCTGGCACCTTTCCAGTTCAGCAAAGATCTGAAAATAACATGCTCCGTTAACACCCATGGCTTCACCTTGAATAAGCAAAACTTTCCACACATGCCACTGCCACTTACTATTCCAGAAATGGATTAAAACCCAGATCCACTCACTAGTTGGGTGACCTTGAAAAGTCTCGAAGCCTTAACTAAAGCCTTAGTGCTTTGCACCTGCTCTTCCCTCCACCTATGTCATTGCAAGCCCAGCAACAATCAGTAATTCGCAGGTGCACTGTGTTTTATTTTCCTTAGAGCATTTAATATTTGAATTATCTCACTTATTTTTGCTTGTTTATCACAGCTGGCTTCCTGAGAACAGGGACTAAAAATGCCTTATTCATCTCTGAGACCTTGGTACTTAAAAAGAAAATTTGGTACCTAGCAGATAATAGATATCAATAAGTATTTGTCATGTAAATAATTGAAAGGCATTTAAATTATTTGAGTCAGAGTTCTATAAAAATAATAATAGTAATAATAATAAAAGAAAATACTTGTTCTTTTGGACTATTTTAAAGATAAGTTAAATCATGTCCACAAAAGCAGAGCCTGGCATATTGTAAGATGACCCATAAATATGAACTTAAAAAATACATTAGCATTCCTAATTCTAAAAAGGCATTTTTTCAGGAGGCCTTCCAGAAACAAAAATTCTAAAATAATTCATAATTCAATATGATTAACTAATAATGGCTCAATAGATAATATTTATAATATTCTAAGCTACCATCTACTGCAAATTCATTATAAATTCAATAAAACTTTTTAGGGGGAAAAATACTATAATATATTCATCACTTGTAATGCATACCAATTTATCAAATTCTAGAAAAGTGAGAAAGTTTTTTAAATTTTTTTAAAGATTTTATTTATTTATTTTAGAGAGAGAGACAGAGATAGCAAGAGAGAGCATGAACAGGGAGAAGGAAAAGCACACTCCCCGCTGAGCAAGGAGCCCACTGCAGGACTCAACCACAGGACCCTGGGATCATGACCTGAGCTGAAAGCAGGTGCTTAACCAACTGAGCCATCCAGACGCCCCTGAGAAAGTTCAAAAAAAAAAAAAAAACACACACACATGGTATCACTTATCCCTGAAAGAAATAAAACTATATTTTAGCCCAGGTGAAAAACTCTCTACTAATACAGTTTAAGGTTGTACAGCTGGGTGGTGGGAAAGTTAATGGGGAGGGAGACTATCCCACCTGGAATCACACTGTATGATTCTATGTCCTGGCCCAAGTGTGGAGTGTGAGCAATGGTTCTTGCTTTTGGACTTAGGAAGTAAACAAAACCATGAGCAGACGTACAGCTAACTCTCAATCCGCTTCAGTTACTAGGGTCCGTGTATGCTTGACTGGTCAAACACCCTGAGAAATCAGATTACTGAAAGGCAGTGGCTCGAAAATAAAGAACAGACTGAGGGGACACCCTCCTTTTACCACATGAGGGACAAAGATTGAGCTAAACTCTCTTTTATAAAGTAGAATCAGATTCATCTACTCTCTAACAGAAATGCTCACTTGTGGAGGTTTTTTTTTGGGGGGGGGGGTGAGGGTTTTGTATTTTTTTATAGTTACCATGCTGTATGTTACATCCAGGACTTATTTATCCTATAACTGGAAGTTTGTACCTTTTGACTACATTTACCCTCACTAGTTTTAATTTTATCCCCTCATCCTTCCAGCACTCAGTTGCTGGGCAGGCAGCAGGGTTAATGACCAAATAACAGGATGATAAGAAAACAAGAAGCCTAGATATTCCAGGAGCTCAACAATCAAGACATAGCTGACCAGTCCCCCTCTCCCTCACGAGTGTCCAGTTTCTTCTACTGAATGGAAAGCGTTGTGGGCCCATCCATAGCATTTAATGCGCCTCCTCTTTTCCCACTTTCTCACTAATCACAGTCAGCAACAATGAGAGTTCAAAGGTCTTAGAGTAAAAGCTGAGATCCTGGGAAGAGAAGACAGGAGGCATTTTCCTGTTAAAGCTGTACCTCTGATATCCATACCTGAGGTGAATTGCTCCCATTATGATATATCAGGTTTTTGTTTTTTTTTTTTAATTTACAAACATAAAAAAGGAGACTGGCAGGCAACATATTCTAAAGGTCCAGACCGAGTGCAAAGGGACGCCTTATTGTTCCTTGGAGGTGGGGGTGATCACTAGCAAGTCATGGCCCTCTTCTTGCATTTCTTTGTCCTGCCCTCTCAAATAACAGACTGGGGAGGATATGAGGGGAGGAGCAAGAATAAGGACAAAATTAAAAGGTCTGTTTCCAAAGGGAATATCAGTATATTTTCTTAAGCCCCCTGCCAGCTCCTGAGTCTGGGGAACCATCAGATTGTCTGAGAGGAAGAAGTGGGCTACTTCTAGAATAGAACAAAAATAAAAACAATTTAAATGAGCTTTCCTCACTGACCTGACTAAAGAAGGGCCCTTCGATGACAGGTGGAATTTCCAAAGCTGTAAATCCATACAAGAGGCACTATTTTCAGGAAAGGCAAAACCCAGGGTCAGATGGAAAAATAGCCTTAGTTTCATTGGGGTTTTGTTTTGTTTTGCTTTGCTTTGTTTTGTTTTCCCTAAAAGGAGTCTATAAATCAATTGGCTCCTTTGTGCCTTCCTCCGCACAATATAGGGCAGATTGCCCAAAGGGGAAAAAACCTCCATCCTTGTCAGACTAAATAGCAGCTTGGGTCCAGGCAGCACACACCAGAAAAGGGACAGTCGTGTGTGGCACTCAGCCTTTTCAACCATCAGGGCTAGTTCTGTGTCCTCAGCAGCAACTTGAGATGAGCTTCCCTGCAGAGTCAGGCAAGCCTCTACCGCCTTCCTCTCCAGCTGTGAACACCATCCCCAGAGGCATTTCCTATAATATGTTGCAGGGAGTTCTAGGAGTCCTGGAGAGACCCTACAGAGATGACCAGATGAGCACATCTGGGAGTCACCCACTCTGTGCCCTGCAAACAAGACGAATGGCTGCAAAAGGAACAGAGGGTGTCACCAGGAGGTTTCCTCTTGTACTTTTAAATTTTATTCTGCCACTGACCACACATATCCAACACAACTGAAAACCCTGAGCCGCACAGAACCTTGTTTCGTCGAAGGTTCTTTGGGGTGAGGAAAAGCCCCTTCCACCTCCTCTGACCACCGTTTCAGTATGTTCCCATACCTTCCCAATACAATACAAAAGGATTTTTTAAGAAGCAGATGATGTCTTTACAAAACGTGGTCAGCAAGCTGTTGAGGTAGAGCAGTAGAGAGCTGACTGTATCAGGTCCTGGCTCAAGGTTAATACAGTTGGTACAAACATATTTAAACTATGAATTTTAGCCCTGTTATCTATTAAGTTTTTACTTCTGCCCAAGTAAAGTAGTTGCTCTGGGAATGCAACCTCAGTGATTACTGAGCGATTTAAGATCTAAAGACCACATTTGCTTCTTTAAATTAAACCAGGAAGGTATGGAAGCCTGCCATCAATAGCTTAGAACTCCGTGGACCCACCATAAGAAAGGGTTTCCCTCCACACCCTGCTGCACACCCCCATAGGGATGTGTGACTGAAACAGAAGTGCCGCAAAACAGTGCTTACCCTGGATAATTTCCACTCAATTTTTCCCTTTAAAAAAAGTGCTACTGTGGGCGCCTGGGTGGCTCAGTGGGTTAAGCCATTGCCTTCGGCTCAGATCATGATCTCAGGGTCCTAGGATCGAGTCCCGCATCGGGCTCTCTGCTCGGCGGGGAGCCTGCTTCCTCCTCTCTCTCTCTGCCTGCCTCTCTGCCTACTTGTGATCTCTCTCTGTCAAATAAATAAATAAAATCTTTAAAAAAAAAAAAGTGCTACTGCAAATTGAAGCCCACTCTATAGAGTTGATGGACCTCTAACAGGTGAAGAGTAATATTTTTTTAAAACCCTGCTTTAAATTAGATCCAGAAACCAATACTAACACTCCCCTCTCTATTTCTACAACATCAAATGCTTTCTCACTAAAAGCATTAACATCCATATATTCTCAGAAATGCATCATCCAGGATGAGTTCAGGGTGAGAGAAAGGGTAATGAGTGGGGAGAATTTTTTTTTAGATCGTACACACCAGAAAGTATCAGCTGAAAACTTTCAGTGAGATTAAGGAAATGGCCCTAATACTACCCCACAGTTACCTTATAATGCCAAATACAATCAACAGTCTCTGAGTTCCTTCCACGGACCAGGTGCCTTGGGAGGCCCGTGGAGGGGAGGCTAGAGCTGCAGTAGTGGGACTCTTTGCCGCTCGCATATTCCCCACTGGACACACCCCCACACACACATACACGCTGTGGAGTGGGGTGGGGGGCAGAAGGAGCAGCCCAGACCTGGGTGCCTCTCCGTTCTCATGCTGGAGAATGCAAACCCCATACCCTTTGGGGCTGCTGCAGAAAGACCTGAGCTCCCCTCCCCTTCCCTGTCAGAGGAGCCTAAAGCCCCATGAAATTTCTCTGGCCAAGCCCAAGTCGTCTGACAAAAAGCAGAGAAGGGAAACTGTTTATATTCAACAGTCTAAATTTCATTATTAATTGTTTAATATTTATATCTTGGCAGGGATAAAGAGTTTATAAAGCACATTTTCCGGCCTTACCTTTCTCCTTCCAATTCCTCTCTTCATAGGGGAGAAGAAAGGGAAGGAAGGAACAATAAAATATAGAAAGTATGAGAAATGAGGGGTAGGGGAGGAAGGAAAGAGGGAAGGATTACCAAAGCTACGATCTAATCATATCTCAGTTCAACTAAACTCTGAAAATTTTTCCTTATTATCTTTACAGTGAATTTTTCTTTTTTTTTTTTTAAGATTTTATTTATTTATTTATCAGAGAGAGAGAGAGAGAATGCCCACAAGCAGGCAGAAAGACAGGCAGAGAGAGAAACAAGCTTTCTACTGATCAAGAAGCCCAACACGGGGCTGGGTCCCAGGACCCTGGGATCATGACCTGAGCCAAAGGCAGATGCTTAACTAAGTCACCCAGGTGTCCCTGCAGTGAATCTTTCAAGGCCACATAAGACCAAAAGTATTTGGAGTCTTAGTTGGATCTTTATAAAAAACAACAAAAATCAAACAAGTGAAACTAATGTACACTAAAATGCCTTTCTAGAAGTGATAAGGAGTAATCAGTAAAAAGGTGTCAAGACCACCGACCCATTTGTGTTTAGTTTCAAAGAGGTCCTTTGGGCTTCCTACTTCTTAAATCATTTTTATGGGTCACCCACCCCATTGGCTTCATTTCTGCCTCTTCTTTCCATCGATCCAGATGTCTTAATGCACACACAGCTAACATCAGAGTTAATCATTTCTTTTCCAAAATGACTCTGTGATGTTTGGGGTGAGGGTGGGAGGGCCAGGAGGCAGCCGGGAAAGCAGTAATTAAGCCAGGATGGCAAGCAAAGACTACAAATATTTTCTAGAGAATTAAACCTAAAGTGAACTCAACCTCTCTCCATCTAATTCCAAAGGCCTTCAAACTTTCTCTTAATGACATCTTGATGCTCTCAAAGATCTCACTTCAACTGATTGCTTGCTCTGTTCGTGTTGCCAGCTTGCTTGTTAGCAGACTCTCGCCACCAGGCAGGCGATGTTTTCAAGCCAATCAAGAGGGAAGTGCTTAACTTGAGATGAGTCGAAGATAAGAATTATACTCCCACCCCCTACCCCGCCCCGTTTTGATCCTACAGATATAACTTAATATTTAATAGGTGATCAGCAGGGCCCACTTCATTGAATTTTCTTCTCTCAGCAGGAATCCAAATTTACATAAGATCACATTCAGAATTCCCTGATGTCAGCAAGCTAAGTGAAAGTAACTGTGTGTGTGTGTGTGTGTGTGTGTGTGTGTGCGCGCGCACGCGCGCGCGCGCCTCTGTCTTATTCAACACTTCAGCTTGGGGTGGAAATGAAGCCACATAGCCCTCCCTAGAAGTAAAAACATTCTCTATGGTGGAGATTAGCTTGATGACAAGGAAAATATGTAAGTGACATCCACATTGCCGTAGAAAGACACCACTAGCGTGCATTTCTCACCTCCCAGAGTATCTTCCTAAGTTAGGTTTTCTCTGAGAAAAGCCACACCACAAATGTGCTATTAGAGGTCAGCAGAACTGGGCTTCAAAACACCAGCTTTGCTCCTTACTAACTTTATGACCTTGAACACATAACAAGCAAACCATTCCTGCCCTCTGTTTCCTAAAACACACAGGAGCACGCACACATGAAATCTTATTTTTAAAATGGCACTTGATTAGATGCTCTCTAAAACTGATTTCCATTTATAACCTTCTATTCTAAACATTGGAGACAGTTTAACCCCTGACAAATATGTACGGGGTTAAAAATCTCCAAATTACCAGAGTTCCCCCTAACACATAACAAATGCCTCTTGCATTTAAAACAGAGATTAAGGGGCGCCTGGGTGGCTCAGTGGGTTAAAGCCTCTGCCTTCAGCTCAGGTCAGGATCCCAGAGTCCTGGGATCATCCGCATCGGCTCTCTGTTCAGCAGGGAGCCTGCTTCCCCCTCTCCCTCTACCTGCCTCTCTGCCTACTTGTAATCTCTGTCAAATAAATAAATAAAATCTTTTAAAAAAATAAAATAAAATAAAACAGAGGTTAATTTCACTGCAAGGCTTCCAAGCCAGGGTCATTCATTCCTTCCTTCTAGTCAATAAAATGTATTGAACATCTGCTACTTGTCCTGAGTGTAAGTGAACCTCATAGAGAGAAGGCAACAGATTTCAAAACCAGCAGCTCTGCAAGGAGGTGGGAAATGGTTAAGGAACTTACACTGATAAATCATTATACTTAACTTTTTCAACAGATGAAATTCACATATATCTGTTACTTTCTTTCCAACCCATCACCCCAACCCTTAAGGAACCAGAGCAGACAGAAATAAGACCACCCTGTTTTTCAAAGTCTGGTGATCAGCTAGTAAAACATGGAGGTTCACAATCAGGGCAAGGAAACTCCCTTCAGCCACTGGAGCAACTATTAACCTTGAGGACTGCTCTTGGAGAGAACGGCTATTTCGGGTCTTTCTTCTCAGCAATTCCTTGCCCCTCACCCTCCCACACATAATATTATTCTACCTCATAAACCTCCATAAGCTCTTTTTTTTTTTAAGATTTTATTTATTTATTTGACAGAGAGAGAGCGTGCAAGTAAGCAGAGCAGCAGGCAGAGGGAGAGAAAGAAGCAGGCTCTCTGCTAAGCAGGGAGCCTAATGCGGGTCTCAATCCCCAGACCCTGGAATCCTGACCTCAGCCGAAAGCAGCCGCTTAACCAACTGAGCCACCCAGGAGTCTTCTTTTGTCCAGAAGGCTAGGGGGTATTTTCTAAGAATACTTTCAGGAGTATTCTCCTGAAGGAGGTAACACACCTCTCACTAAGGGATGTCATAAACTCTTAGAGGGATGCTTTTCCAAACTACATACCCTTCTACCACCCTGCCCACCACCATGAGTCAGATTCAGATACACCTTTGGGATGTGCACCCCCTGCCCTGGTGCAGCCTAGGGTTTAAGCTGAGTGTGCTGAGGTGGTATGGCAGGTTAAGGATCTCTGCTTGAAGATCACTGTCCAAAACACAAATGCACAAAGCTAAAGTAAATTAGTGCATCTCCCCAATTATCTTGCTACCTATCCTAACCAAAATACTTTAATTAAAACTAAGTCTAGATGTTAAACCACTCACGCACACGCACACGCACACACAAATACAATCATGTTCCAATACAATATATATGCCGTGTTTAGGTCTTTACATGTAAGGAAAATTGACTCCTCCTATTTGAGAAGTCAAGAAACTCAACATGAATTTATATGATAAATAAAAAGTTTTTTTCTTAGATTCCATCTACATGTAGGAACTTTGCTTTATTCTCCAGGGATAAATTCAGCAAGGAATCTTACTTACGGGCATCACTAAATTTAAAAAAGAGGAAAGGGAAGGCACAATAAATATGCCCTTCTTTCAAATGCTAGTTTTAATTCCAACTGTCCCTTTTCTGATCTGCCTTCCTTTCCTCCTCAGTGGGTGGGCAGATAGATAGGGGGACAGGGACAGGGAGACTCACTGGGGATAGCAACTGCTCTCTAGATCTGAACACAGATCAGATCTGAGTCAAACCAAAGAATAGGTTCTAGTCCCAGATGGATTTCAAGCTTTGTGACACTTGGTTAAGTCTTTACTCCTCTCTGTGCAGGATCCTCTTCTATAAAAAGGAGGTAATGTATGATCTCCGTGGGTCCTTATATCCCCATGCTCTGGAGGCTTGCTCTAACCAATACAACTGATACACACGGTAGGGCTTTTCCTACTAAGGAATCTTGTAGAAAATTATTTATAGTCCAGAAATACATAAGTATACCATCCTAAGCAACTAATTACAAGCATACGTTGCCTACAAGTCTGGCTTTGAGCATCAGTACCTTCTTTGGAGCAAGTAAATGATCACTAGTCAATTTGGGGGCAATCAGTTTTTCTTTCCATCTTGTCCTGTTTCCTGGTTCACCATCAGTCATGCCCCTGTGCATCTGAAAGGTCATTCAGTGACTGCATTCTTCAATATCTTCCTGAAAGGGCTCCATTATGCCAGCTGCAACATTTTGATAGCTCTTTTCCTTTGTTCCATGCTCTTCGTTTCCTGTCTGCTTTCTTTTGTATGTTCCTCCTACATTTGCGCATCCTATGCATAGCATTAAGTTTACTACTGCTGTTGTCCCTGCATATTTTCTCTTCTTGGAGGCTTTCATGCAATGGACTTGGGCTCAAGACATCGTAGTAACTATTCCCAAAACTTCTCTGCACTGACTTCCCATTCCCACTCCCTCCCACACACACATACATGTACATCTCTAATTCCGTAAGTAAAGATCTCAGACAACCTGCTCTTCACATCATTGATCACTCCCTAATTCGATATCAGGAATTGAAGTTCTTGAAGCTCAACCCAGTCCACAGACATGTTATATCTGCCCCCACCACGCTTTAATATCCACAAATATACCCAGATATATTGAAGCTTTGGGCACCAAGTTCCCTGCAACAATCAATAGAAGCTGAGGAAAAATGGGCATGTGCCTCCCAGCTCACCCCCATGTCCAGTCTAGGAGCAGGTGCCATTGATTATTCCATTTGGGCTGCTACCTTCTCACAGCTAGCCTCCTTTGTACTCCACCTGGTCATTAAAGGCATTTCAAGTTGCCACCCCAAGTCTCTATGATGGAAGGATTTTTTTAATTTATCTCAGAAAATTAAATGTAGTCTAGGCAGAGCAAGACTTTTTCTGGAAAAATGTTACCAGAAAGAACTTGAAAAACTTGGGACCCAAAGTTTCCAGATCTTTTAGTATTTCAATAATCTTGATAAAATCAAGCCTTTATTTACAATATGGGCTTACTGGATTCAAAAAGACATCTCTTCTTTTCTGTACACAGAAGTGAGGGGAGAGTAATGACAGCAAAGGGAGGGAAATGGGATAGGGAAGAAAAGACAGTATTAGAGAATTTGTAAGTTTAAAACTGAAGATTCATCATCTTTGGTCAAAACAACACAGAACAACGAAGTAAAGGCAATTAAATATATAGTCTTCAGACCTTAGTTTGTGACCTAAAACAAATCCAGGGCCAGATACAGGCAAATTTATTTCCCTTTCCTCATTCTCAAATCAATTTCAATGAGCATTTGTATTTACTAGGCACAGAATTAGCAAGTATTTCTACTCCTTCCCTACGGGCCTATGGAAGTTATCATCAATGGACAGGGACATCATTCTACACTGAGCCTGGTAAGCCTTCAGACTCTTCTCAGTGTGAGGGACTGGGCAGACCAACCCCTAAAGCTGGCTGGCAGGATGAAGCTGCTTCTCTGTCTGGACCTAACAGCCTCTTGACACCTTCTGTACATGAAGGAATAACCCTCTAAGATGTGTCTTAGTAGGGAGATGGCAGGGGGGAACATTTGAGGGAAATTAGCAAGAAATGTCAAGTGAGGAAGGCAAAAATAGACTCTCCCTGCATCTTTCTGAAAGGTAAGCAAGATCTCTCCCCAACACAGAAGGCACAAACCATTTTTCAGGGGTTTTTATATAAATCATCTTACTAAATTCTCACTACAACCCTATAGGCTAAATCTTCTCATAGCCATTACTCAGATCGAGACACTTAGGTTACCCAATTAATAAGGAGCATAAATCTTGGCATATAGCTATGTCATTCTGAACTTAGCCTAGAATACAGGTGACCAGCAGGTTTTATCAGCCAATGGATATGGTCAGTTTGGCTCACACAATTTTTTTAATGTGGTGTTACATTTAAAATCATACATATTTCCTCTAAATGTCAGATCTCCCATGTCTTTTGAAAACTGAGAAGACCAGGCAACATTATGTCCACAGAGCAACAATCAGCTGGAGCTAAGGTCAAGCAGCTAATTTGATTAGAAGGAGACCATCTCCTTTCCAGTCTGCCTCAACCTCTAGCCCCCTAAACACACACATACACACACAAACACACACACACACACCCCACACTCCATGAAATGCATGCACAGTAAATACAATAGCCTGACCCCTAGCCACCTTTGCTCTTTGCTTATGCTGGACCTTAATCCCAGGGTGGCCACACTTTCTAGTTCATTGTCCACCAACTTCCTACGTGAAGTAACTCTTCTCATACATTCTCATTCCTTTTCAAAGCTCTCTTTTCTTAAACTAGCACTGTTGACTTCTATAATAGTTGACTTTTCTCCTTGGTCCTTCACAATAATAGCAGTCTTTCCAAGGGACTGCCCAAAGGCCAGAAGACTCACTGTCAAATTCCTGTAAAACTAAAATCATGCGTATTGACTGACATGAATTTAACACTTTCATGTCACCATTAATTTCCATTTTTCCACAATCACATTCATTGCTATTTACTAATTTTATCATTTTCTACCCTCCAGATCCAGAAAATGCCCAGTAAAACAACCTATACAAAAGAAGAACTCAAAGAATACTTCTCCCTCCTAAATTAGCAAACACGATATAGTAAATATTAAAAACTACCTGGGAACCTGGGTGGCTCAATTGGTTAAGCAACTGACTCTTGATTTTGGCTCAGGTCATGATCTCATGGTTGTGAAATCAAGCCCCACATTGGGTCCCCCGCTGGGCATGGATCCTGCTTAAGATTTTCTCCCTCTCCCTGTAGCTCTCCACTCTTCCCTCTTTCTAAAAAAAAAAAAAAGAAGAAGAAGAAGAAACCTACTTAAAAACAAAGCAGTGTTCAGTAAAAATCTTTGTGTTTATTTCTACCCTTCTACACTGTTTCCTACCTTCATGATACTACTCTATCCAGAAAGATGATCTGAAAAGTAATAGTGAAATGTATCACCCAAGACACTATCTTAGCATAAGCTTTAAAAGCACTGCTTGAAATGCAAAGATACTTTTTTAAAAATGTGCTGTATTAACTGACAAGAAAAGCCTTAATCGCTATGTATCAGGTGTTACTAGGAAGGAAGACTACAGTTGAAAAGGTCAATAGTGGGCAGAATTGATTATTGCTGAATTCTCTGTGTAGCACCCTTACAAATTATCATTTGAGTAAATTCAGTCTCAAGCCGCCTTGCAAGGAATTCTACCCATTGGCTAATAAGGCTGTAGCAACATCCGAACATGTGTTTACTCATATCTGTTAATTCACTCAAAAAATAATTAGCTGGCCTAAAAGACTCGGTCCTAGGAGTCATGCTGGTGCAATGCTATAGCCATCCCATATTTTCCATGCTAACAAATTCTTTTCCATTGCTTCTGGCTGAAGGTATGAACTCTTCTTATGTTTATGACTCATGAAGTGAAGGCAAGACCATTGCTGAAACAAGTTCCAGTGACTGAAATCTAAACCATCGAGCCCCTGGGCCTCCCAGAAGCTCCACATTTTCTTCCTGTGTATGCCTCTGCCTTTGGATGTCACAAAACACTGCTGACTCTCTTCGCCCCCGCTTAACTGTTATCACTTCAAATGCATTTAAGAATACTGTCTAAAATTAATTTTGTAGTATTTTTAAAAATCAATTAAATGCTTTGTATAAGTGAAGGCATGAATCTAACAATATTATCCAAAGAGGCAAAGAAAATTGGAACTTGTTTGAAGTTTTTAAGAGTCCTATAGGGATATTAATGAATTCTCACTTCATCTGGCCTCATGAATAAAACTTCAAGGTCACACAAGAGAAACGTCTGAGTTTTAGACAACCACTTTACCACATCAATGGAGTCAAACCAAACTCTCAGATAATATGAAAGCCTTTTTTCTGCCTTTGGGAATAAATAAAATACCAATTCGTGATGGATTCCAGGGTGAAATGGTGCTTTGTCTAACATTGGGTTAATGAGTTCTCTCTGCCTGAACACACAGGAACTGGCCGGAGGGTGGGGCTGAGGGAAGACAAGGCAAAAGCACAGGAAATGATGAAAGACATTCAGTCCAGGGTTTGAGACACTCCAAAAGTAACCTACAATGCAGATAATCTACATGAAGAGTAAAGATGAACAAACTACTGAAAATAGCTAACTTCAAATTCAGCAAACTCTATCAGATTCTGGTTTGCAGAAAGCTATGCTTTTGGCCACAGTATCAGAGATGGAAGTTGGTAGCACTAAAGACAAAATCCACGAAAATATTTTGGCTTCAGCTGGAACAAATACAACATGATCTTTTAAGGAACTGATATTGTAGAGACTTGATGATATTCTAGGAAATGAACATGAGATAATGTTTTCAAAATAGCCCCATGATAATGTCAATGAGTAATTTCAGTTCTTATCACCATATTATGTAGTTCATGAGCAGTGCTGATATTGAGGCAAGGAAAGGTGTTAGAATGTTAAAAATAAATAAATAAATAATGCCTGCCTCCCTCCCTCCCTCTCTCTCTCCCTCCCTCTAAGAAAAACAGCTGATGAACAGCTCCGACGGATGTAAACCTAACAGTGCTCTATCACGGAGAAAAAAATGAAAATGGGTTTATTTCCCAGCATATACTGAGCCAAATATCTTGATCCAGTGTCTATCAATACACAGATGTTCAACTTCATCATCAAAGGAAAAGTTATGGAAAATAGAGCTCTCGATCACTTAAGCTGAAAAGGGCTTTAAAAATCATCTGGCTTGGAGTGCCTGGGTGGCTCAGTAGGTTAAGTGGGCAACTCTTGATTTTTGGCTCAGGTCATGATCTCAGGGTTGTGAGATCGAGCCCCACTTAGGGCTCCATGCCAAGCATACACTGCTTAAGATTCTCTCTCTTCCTTTCCCTCTGTCCCTCCCCCTCCACACCGCTTGCACTCTCTCAAGAAAAAAAAAAAATCATCTGGCTTGTGCCCAAACTGACAGATGCCCAGAGATATTACATAACTTTCCTCGATTACACAGCACATGAATTACAGAATCAGATATGTAGAACCAGGCTCTCCCCTTTCTTATTTCTCCTCTTCTTATAAAAACAATATGGATCAGCAAGGAAACACTGCCTGCAATGCCTATTGCAAATCTGCGAAAGTACAAAATGCTACACATTCTGGTTCCATTTTCTCACCTCCCATTCACTCCTAACACACTGTGACTCTCTCTGGGAGCTTTTCCACTCCCACCTGCTTGACAGGTTTCACATCCTCTCTGGCGGTTTCTCCTACCCACAAGCCAGATGGAGTTAGGGGCTCCCTTTGGCTCAGCTTCTATAGCAAGAGTAATTTATTGCCATGTTGTATTTTAACCAACCGATAATCTTTCTGTCTCTTACCACACCCACAACACTATGATTTCCTGGGAGCTGTGATTTCAGCTTCCTTATCTTATAGATGCTTCCTTATCTTATACCTAGCTCTTAGCAAAGATCAATTGATTATTGAATGAACAAATGTTACCAAATTTTTGCCTCT
The DNA here is from genome assembly GCF_022355385.1 of Mustela nigripes. NCBI lineage: Eukaryota > Metazoa > Chordata > Mammalia > Carnivora > Mustelidae > Mustela > Mustela nigripes. The sequence continues at coordinate 42,188,270 of NC_081562.1, read as the reverse complement.
TTGAACATAAGAAAAAGCAGACAGCCAAAAATAACATGATAATACAGGATAATATATCTATACTATATAAATAGTTTTCAAATTGTAGAAGATCCATGATTCAGTGCTATATAATTTCTATAATTAAAAAAAAGAAAAGAAAAGAAAAGAGCCTAATTCTCAGACAGATACATAGCAAATTGTGCCCATGGTTTAAAATTCAAATTCATCTCTGCTTTCCCTCTCATGGCCTCTCTGCCTCAAATATTCTTCCCCCATAATTGTCCCCTGCCTATCTGTGTTCATGGCTCATCTCAAACATTAGCCCCACACAGGGCTTTCCTCCATCCCTTGGTGACTTCAGGGCTCTTTATCATACCCTCTTCTGAAGTCTCACAGCATTTTATCTGAACCCCTTTGTGACTGTATTCTACTTAAGTAAGTGGATATTTTATCTCCTCTATCTCACTAAGCAACCTGAGGGAAGCTTTCTATCTTTATACCCTGAAGATGTCTAACATAGAGCTTGCCCTCGGCATATCCTTGGTAACCAGTTTCTAAATGGCCAACATGGGGAGTTTGGGTTCCCTTCTTCAAGAAAGCAAGGTGTATACAGACAAATCTCAACCTACAAAATCAGGGGGTGATCCTTTCCAGCTGGAACATACCATGACTTAGGGAACCACCTGTGTGAGCACTGGCCAGGAGGACAGGGCAGAACAGTGAGTCTATCAAGAGACATTTCTGAAGCAGATAGGTAAGAAGGATACCTAACTTGGACTGGGAGGTCAGAGAAGACTTCCTAGAAGAGGTGACCCCAGACCTAAGGCTCAAAGGTTAAGTTAAACAAAGAGAAGGAAGGGCTTTCAAATAGAGGAGGTTGATTAGTTTTTAACTGTCCTTAACTTTTAAAGTATGTACAGTATTCACAGATGAAATCATATGATGCCAAGGGTTTCCTTTAATACAATCCAGGGGAGCAATAGAGGCCAGCAATGAAACAAGACTGGTCGTGAGCTAAGTAACAAATATATGGAGGTCTATGATATTATACAACTTTTATGTATGAAATTTTCCATAATGAAAATTTTTTTCACCCAAAAGAAAAATGTTTTAAGCCTAAAGAAAAAAAGTAAGCAGTCATAGAGAATGAAAGAAAAAGTTAACTGCAGAGGTATAGAAAATTAACCAAATAGCACTGCAAGCCTGCCTAAAGTTGAAGACAATACATTTATTGTGACAAAGCTGAATGACTGTTTTCCTAGAAGAACTCACAAGCTTGATGAAAAAGTGGATGTGAAGAAGGTACACTGGTACAGGGAAAAGGCTCTTGAAGGGTGTGATAGCAGAAGGAGGGGCAAGGGATGTGACAGTATTGGCTAGAGACAAAACGAAGCATGAAACCATCATCCTGTCTAGGTTGGACAGGAAGGGATATGAGCATACAGCAGAGGCTGACAGACTGGGAGAAAAAGGAGCTGGAGGTCTCAAAGAAAATGCATGGCTGGAAAATTGGGGTAAAAAAGCTGGAAGGACAGAAGGCTGTAGTCAGCAAGCCAGTCTATGGAGTGTATGATTTCAGTTCTGGGTGATGACAAGGTCAAGTGTAATTGTAAATGCCCGTGAAGTGCCTATGTTAAAGGATGGCTGAAGTGGAATGGAGGTGAAAGTCAAATAGAATTAAGACAACTATGGAATTGGGAGGGTTGGATGCTGAATGGGTCCTAATGAAGCCCTAAAATCTCCCATAAAGATGAGGTTAGGTTTTAAGTTCCATAAAGACAAGGATTATGTTTCTCTCTCTCATTTTTTATTTAATATACATGCAACATCTAGTATACTGTTTGGCACAGAAGACATTTCCCAGATGGTTGTTGAATGGGTGAATGGAAGGACTATGTCACTAATGCCTTAATGTCAAGCCCTCAAGTCACCATTTACCATTGGTTAGTTGGTTAGCTGGGAGTGATAGAAAGGGATGCGGAGAACAAATGAATGAATATACAACAAAGCAGGATTCATAGAGCAAAAGAAATATAAAAAGTAAAGAATTAGACTCCAAGAAAAACTCAAGAGTTCACTTTATTAGTCATTTATACCTGAACTAATGTATGAACTGCGAGTGAGTTAATAACAGTCTTTGAGTGTATGAAGGTTATTTTAAGGAAGAGGAAAACAAGAGAAGTCTGTTTGCCTACTGCCCTGTCCAGATGCTGTTTGCCAGGCCTAAGTGGGTGTTGTTCTGGATCACACCAGCCTGAGGTCACCTCTGGTTCAGAAGCCAGTGGGCTGGGCAAGGAAACCTGGCTTCTAGGAACCCCTTTTAACTCTATCATAGAGAAGAATCAACTCTTCACCCTGCAACTGGTCTGCCTGCTCAGGATGTTCTTGTTCTCAAGAACAAACTAGAGTTTTTAAAACTATGGTAGGCTCTTATAATTGGGAACACAAACCACTACCATTCAATCATTCATCAAATTCATTTATTCGACAAATACTGAGAAACAAAATAAAATTGAAGAAGTGACTTAGAAAAGGCAAAAGAAAGAAAGAAAGAAACCTAAAATAAAAAAAATAGAGACAAAGTTGGGTTACAAATAAAATTCTTATTAATGATAACCTCAAACCCTGGATGAGCTTACCACTGGCCAGTTACTAGGCCACATGCTTTACCTAAAGTTTCATGTCACCATCATAGCAGTCCTGTGACTCACCTAGTACAAGAATTCCCATTTAAAGGTGAGGAAATCAGCTAAAAGATGAAATGACTAGCCCAAGACCACACAGCTAGAGAGACGGAGCCAGGTCTAGCTCACACTGGTACATATGCCCTCACCTGTACTCTAGACTGCTTTATTAAACCCTGGGGAAGACACTGCAGGGTGTAAATATAACTTCATCTAGACAGACAAGACGGCATGAAATACTAATGGTGGAAGGGTTGAGCCTTTCAGGAGTGAGGTATGTAGATAGAGGAACTTCTTACAATTATCTCTCTTGTCTCTGATCTTACATTCATGCAATTCCTATTGCCAACAGAGAAAGCAAAGCCTGGGGTTTGGGGGACATGTTAAGGGCAGAGAAAATCCTCCCAGGGATCATTTAGGCTATCAAAGAACAGGAAGAAAAAGGGAGGAACTCCAAAGTCTTTGAGTCCCTATTCTTTGAATGAAAGAGACTAGTATGTAAATAAGAGCTTTGCATAAGCCAGACATTCTTTCAAGTCCAGTTTATCTACAGTATGAGTCATTTCCTTTTTAAAGCAGGAATTAAAAGAGATAGAGGCACATAATCATTACCCAGCACAAACCTTAATAGATCTTTTCTTCTCGTTCAAATGGCAAGAAGGTAACAGGCTCCTCCTTTTTTAGAAAACAGCAACATTATTTTGCATATAGTATACACACCATTTGACTGGTTAATATCCTCATTCAGCAGAAAGAAATGAGCAAGTGAGATCAACACGCAGATGAGATGATAGCAGGAAAGCCACAGGTCCAGCCAGGTTAACCTGACACCAACAAAGAAATCTGAATAATAAGAATCCTTTGAATGACTCAGGTAAGATTTATCTCCCACAAAAGGAAGTTTAACCCTAAGTTATCCAGGAAAGATACTCATAAACCTTTAGAGGAAGTCTCAGAGCAGCCCAAGGCCAGAAAATGGAAATGGAAACAAGCTACCTGGACATCCACAGATGGGAGGTCTGCCCAAATATAGTTGTATTCTGGGATGGTCAGTGAATAGGAAAGTGACTGGCCTCTTCCCCATTCCAATGCCTACTGCAAGTCTTTTCCAGCCTGGGGAAATAGGTTTTCAGGGGCAATTCATTGTTCAGGAGTTAAAGATTCTAACTGAAGAGTGAAGCATGGAGTTGAGAAATCAAGAAGCTAAAGCACATGCCTATTGTCTGGGGAATCCGGGGGCCTCATTCATCCTTCCTGTATACGCTGCATGTGAGAGTATGCCCAGCAAGCCAACCCCTCCAGTGCCCACATTTATTAATGCTCAAAACTGACAGCCCCGAGCACCAAAGTTTAAAGGTCTTGGGATGCCCTACATAAAAGAACAAAATTTGGGGGGTGCCTGGGTGGCTCAATGGGTTAAGCCTCTGCCTTTGGCTCAGGTCATCATCTCAAGGTCCTGGGATTGAGCCCCGCATCTGGCTCTCTGCTCAGCGGGGAGCCTGCTCCCCACTCTCTCTCTGCCTGCCTCTCTGCCTACTTGTGATCTCAATCTCTCTCTCTGAAATAAATAAAATCTTTAAAAAAAATTTTTTTAATAATAATTTAAATAAATAAATAAAAGAACAAAATTTTACTGAGCATCTACCATGTACTAAGCATTGTACTAGTGGCCAAGTTTACAACAATAAGTAAAACAGATAATGTCTCTGTTCTCATGGATCTACAATCTAACAAGAGAGACAACAGGTTGACTGTTGGTTCCAATGCAGCATGCTAAGCGCTATAATTAGGATGTAGAAGGTGGGAAAGTTTCTTATGGGAACTCCAGGAGGGGAGGAAGTCTTCTCAGGGGACGACATAATGTCCAAGCTGAGACCTAAAAGATGAGTAACAGTAAAGGGGATATACAAGAAAAAGAGGTAGTTTTGATTGGGTATACTAAGGACTTGTAAAGCCTTAGCTCTATCTCATAATGAAACAAACCTCTGTCACTTAAGAACAGGACATTTTCTCTTTTAGCATTTTATCAATTAATCCTCCTGCATCACAAGGAAAACTCTAGCCTTTGCTCTCAAAACAGGAATTTTCCTTCCTGTTTTGGAACAGGAAAAATCCTTCACTTTGCTTATCTGGTAACTTAGCTGGTAACTTGTGAGCCCGCAATAAACAGTACTTGGGTATTATATATATCTGAGGATTGGAAAGGCTTCTCCATTCCTAGAATTCTTCCTGACTCACTCATTAACTTTTCTTAATGTACTATTAAAACTAGATAAGTGATTACTATACACCCAAAACATTATACACTTTAAAGCAAATTTGGGGGAGGGGGCACCTGGGTGGCTGTCAGTTGAGCATCCAACTCTTGATCTCAGCTCATGTCTTGATTTCAGGGTGGTGAGTTCGAGCCTTGTGTTAAAATATAAAAAGAAAAAAGAAAAAAAAAAAAGCAAATACATAGGAACAACTGAAATAAAAAGGGAGACCTAGGATACCAGAGGCAGAATTTTGCAAAATTAACAGCTAACATTTATCAAACGTTTACCCTGAACCAGACAGTTGTTCTAAGTTCCGTATGCATGTTAAGTGAATATATTCACATGATAGTAGGTTCCACTGGTATCTGTATTTTACACATGGGTTTACTGAGACACAGAGCGCTTAAGCAATTTACCCCAAGTCATAGCGTTAGCAAGTGTAGAGTCAGCATTTGAACTCAGGCCATCTGACTCCAGAGCCCATGAGATCATCTGAGATGCTTGCCAATCAGGACAAGCATAGGAACAAACTGCCTCACAGGTTTGTCTCTGACCAATTCTGTATGCGCTGGCAGTGAACTGCAAACCTCTCTACTGTATACAAAGACCAAGCAACACAAACTATTCTGTGTTCCACCCGTTAAATCCCAAAGGCTGAAAATTCCTGAAATGTCCAGACCCCTCTGCAAATGTTTTGAGCAATGTTTTTTCCTTTGAGGGCTACTATATTCTTTCATATTTTAAGCAATTTCTGGTCATGGGGATTGTTGCTCCAGGATAAGTATGATTACATTAGATTCATCAAGTTCCAGACACAGTACTTGCTAAAGTTGCTTTTCTGAGGAAAATTAAAAAGTCTTAAGTCATTCCTATGTCTTAGAGGAATTAAGCTGTCTGGTTGTATTGTGGGAAAGTTATCTTTAAATAATTTGTGTACAATGTGAAAGAATGATTTCAAGGAAAAGTTAATTTTTTTTTCATTTAGTAAAAAATGCTCTAGGTTTATTCTGCCTATCCACAGGAAAATGCAGTCAGTTGATTTATTTTTTAAAGGTACCACTTATAGGTCATATGCCATTACATGAACAAAATGCCAACATTTCTGAAAGAATGAGAACTATGGTTTATCTCTATCATTATTCTTCTATTTACAATTATCATTTTATTCTGTATTTTATTATTTTCATCATGATCACCATACTCTTTAATCCCCATTACCAATTTAACCCATCTGAATATCATTTTATTAATTAAAAAAAGAAAGAATCTGGGGGGAAGGATTTTAAGAATACCTATCAGTTTGTTTTTTACTGCAACAGACACCCCCTCCTAGAAGTTCTTGCAGATTAACTTTGAGCCCCTATGAGTCTTTATTCTTTTCTGTTTATCCAGCCAGGAGAATATATTGGTTCTCTTTTTTTTTTTTTTTTTTAACTATAATTGGTTCTTTTTAAATAGTAGTTGTCAATAAATAAATAAATAAATAAAACAATTGGACCAACTATTTTGTACCTAGGGGTCAGTACTTCTCGGATTATCATTTCTATTTTCGCCAAATTAATCAAAGCTGGATGAGAAGCCTCAGTAAAGAATTATGTAAACATTGCTTGTTTAAGATAAGCCAACATTAACTAAGACCTGCTGAACTAGAGATTTAGTGGAAACTTCATATTGACATAAATAGCTCTGAAGGCTGGTAAAGAAGACAGCAGTCAACCATCATCAATTGTTTTGATAACTGATAGCCAAGAAAATAAAAACATACATACAAACAACTGAAGACCAAGAAAACATTGACAGTCTAAGGGGTAGAGGTAGTTCTAGAAACTGATTTCAACAATTTCAAATCACAATTTTTTTTATTTCAAGACATTTTATTAAGAACAAAGTTTCCTCAAAAAAAAAAAAATCAAAGCTTTTCATTACATTTATTGATAATGCCTTGCTAGTCAAAAGGGAAACAAATAATAAACATCTTTATCTTCAGGGAGCTTTTAACAACAGTTAAAAACAGTTTTGTAAATCTGAGTTTATGTTTGTCCATGTTTAATTATTGTAACTTAGATGCCTGCAAATATGCCATACCAAGAACATCAGCCTTAAAAATATCAATAACTGACACATCGGTTAGTAAATTGTGTTTAAAAAATCATATCTCAATTCTTTTTATTTTTTAACTACTTCTAAATTATCAATCACGGAAGTGTAGAATTTCCTTCTTGCTCTTAGATTTTTAATATATTGACATAAGAAAATTAAGCATGCCCTCCTGTCAAATATTGATACTCCATTTTGGAAATAAGCTGCTAAAAAAACTAGTACAATGAGGAGTATAAGCTTACCCCAATTTTAAACAAAGGCCAAACGATATTTATGAAACAGATGGGAGAGCAGAATTGATGAATACTGCTTTCTAAAACAAACACAATTGTCTCGTTATTTTCTGTCATTACCCACTGCTCTCAATAAGAAAAAATTTCCTGACAGTCCTTTACACACACCTTTATTCAAGAATTTAAGTACTTAACTACAGAAAGAGTATCCTAAAGAAATCTATGTCTCTAAAGATAACTGGTACTTCTATTCTGATTTTAAATATTGAAACACTAAGATAAACATCTGGAGTTCCTTTGTCACAGGTTTTATTTCCAGCTGCCAGATAGGTCCATATAACAAGTATTTCCTTTCTGGGTATCAGGTATTTATTTCTATAAAAGGATCTTACCTGTCTGAATGAAAGAGACAGATAGAATTGCTACAGTCCCAGATATGTTTATCTGTTTGCTTTTACAGTGGCACAGTTTCTCTTGCCTGTTTTTCTTTGTAACCAGTTAAGACTATTTGAGATCATTCTGCAGCTCCAAAATTTCAAAGATGCAACTGTACTGCACCAAAAAGCAGCTGAATTCAAGTGGCTCATTATTTAAGGACAAGGAGTCAAATTCATTCAGGCAATGAACAAACAATTCTGACTGTTTATGATTCAGTGTTTTTTCTTTTTTAAAGAGCTGGTTTTCTAGGAAACCAATTCGTTTTTTTTTTACCCCAAACCCCTTTACACGGGTAGGTCTAAATTTTAACAGAGTAGTCAACAAACTGTATGTATACAAGAGCTGTTCATTGACAGTACTGAACTACATTAAACACGAATTTTTCTATTTAGATAAAATTCCTGGATTGCTATAAAAAAGTCTCATTCACCCTAACTTCCGTTAAGAACAAGGACAGATTTTCACACTGATTTAAATCAGGAACTAGTTTTGTCAGAGGCTTAAAAACACTTTGGAAGAATACAGGTAGAATTATACACATGGCTTCCACAAAAATATGTGTTAGTAAAATCATGACCCCATTCCTCACTAATCAAAGAAAAGAGAAGTTATAATGAGAACCCTTACTCAGAAAACAGTAAGAGACCAAATTCTACTGTCAAAGTGTGATTTTTTAAATAGTTAAAAAATTTTTTAATTTTTTTTTTAAGAGGGTGTGGGAAGAGACAGAGAAAGAGGGAGAGAAAGGATCTTCTTCTTTTTATTAACATATAATGTATTATTTGCTTCAAGGGTACAGGTCTGTGATTCATCTGTCTTACACAATTCACAGCACTCACCATAGCACATACCCTCCCCAGTGACCATCTCACAGCCACTCCATCCCTCCCACACTCCTCCCCTTCATCACCCCTCTGTTTGAGAGAGAGAATCTTAAGCAGACTCCATACACAAGCTGAGGTGGGGCTCCATTTCAATGGGCTCAACCTCACGACCCTGAGATCATGACTGAGCCACCCAGGCGCCCTGATTCTTAAATAGCTAAAACATGACTCACACAAACGAACGAACACATGTTAACTCATATTCAACTTGTTGGTGGGGGAGCCTGCAGAATGGAAGCTGCTTCCAAGGGCATTTGGGGACCTGGTATTTATACAAATTTGTAAAAGAGAATGTAGGAATAAAGGTGATAGGTTAAATACAAAATTGGTTAATGTCCTACAGGACAATGAAAACATAATCTTTGGGGTTATCTTTTCTACGAGACATAAATCTATAAATCATCATGTAATCTCACAGAGTCTAGGCTTTGTTGGTGATAAACAATATGTCAAACAAAAGGTATTTTTCCTTGAATAATTAATATAATCCTTGGTGGCATTTTAAATATTTCTCCAAATGTGATACTGATAGAACACCCTGTCCTCTTTTTCCTTCACTTGCACGTTTGGGATTATTTTTCTTTTTTTTTTTTTTTTTAAAGATTTTATTTATTTGACAGAGAGATCACAAGTAGGCAGAGAGGCAGGCAGAGAGAGAG
>NC_081562.1:42115388-42178932 GCF_022355385.1 Mustela nigripes | reverse complement strand
TATTTTTAAAGATTTTATTTATTTGACAGAGAGATCACAAGTAGGCAGAGAGGCAGGCAGAGAGAGAGAGAGGAGGAAGCAGGCTCCCTGCTGAGCAGAGAGCCCGATGCGGGACTTGATCCCAGGACCCTGAGATCATGACCTGAGCCGAAGGCAGCGGCTTAACCCACTGAGCCACCCAGGCGCCCGGGATTATTTTTCTTGACACCTCTGAAATTGTGCTTAAAACAAATCAAAATGTACTACACAAAGAGCCATTATTGAAAAGCAATTCCCAAATCTGAGAACCTGCAATTTCTGGAAATGAACCTTAACTTCCTTTCTTCTCACGCCTGATTTGAAACAATGATTCTTTAACTCAGGAGTCACTGTGTCTGCCTCCCTTTGGTCTCTCCCCATCCTAGAAAAAGCCTGCAAGTTTACCGGCAAAGCCTTTGGGTCCTCTTCTGGCACAAATCACACAACTAGCTTTCCTATTTTAGGGGAAAAAAAAAAATTACCAAACTTTATCATACTCGCATCCATTACCTGAGAGAAAAATACCTCTTTTAAACTAAGTTAAACCTAAGTACTTTCCCTCTTGTCTTTATGGTCTACTAGTGACCATCTGACTATGAGAAAGCCAATGCTATTCTCCAAACAAAATGATCACCGTGCCTTCCACTTCCTCCTAGGTCTTATTTTCCAATTCCAAATTCTCTTCTACGTGCTTTTTAAATATTCCTGAATCTGGTAGATTCCTAAAACCCCAACAAATATTGACCTGAGGGCCCGGTGTTCCCACAAATACTGAAAGAAATGAGATTACATTTTCCCTTTGTCCATTTCTACCTCCTGTCAGAGTAAATGATTAGACTGTAGCAATGAACAGGTTCAACATGGATGGAAGGTAAGAAGACTCAGAAGAGAATTTAAATGAAAAATAAGTAGTTAAAAAAAAGACAAGTACTTGCTCTCAGCTAAGGATTTGTCATTTGTTAAATGTATTGCATTTGTCTGTGTTTTCCTAACGCTCCTGCTCTGCTGCAGGAGTGCACGGCCCCAAACTCAGAAGCGCCCGCTGTACACACTCACAATGCATCCCATGAAGACCAAAGTGAAAAGGAAGGCCTAGAATGTAAATGTCTCATTAGCCTGGGGCTGGGCTCGCTGCCCGGCTCTGACTGGGTTCCCAGTGACTTCTTTTAGGCATGAGGCCAGGACTTATTTTTATGTTAGATCTTGAAGAAGTGGATTCAGTTCCCACAAACCCCATGGTACCGTGAAAACTTTAGATTCATCAGCACAGACTCCAAAAGGGGTGTGAGCAGAAGAGTAGCCAGAAAGAGAAAGACAAAATGCCAAAAAGACACTTAATGAGGTACAGAGCCGAGCTCCTTTTGGTCAGAACAATCCCAGTTTTGATCTACCAGTCAATCTCCGGAGCTAAATTCCCACACCAGCTTGAAATAATTAGCTCCCTGAGCCTCCAAAGGAAAATCTCCAGTGTAGAAGTCCGTGAAGGGGGAGAGGGCCATGGACAGGGAACTTCCATGTGCTGATCGTGTACCACATTCCTATCCCCATACCTGTGCTTCAGTTAATTTATGCTTCACATCAACCCCATGAAGAAGGACAAGAAACAAGAACACTGTAGTCGCTGTGTCATTTCTCTTCAATTTGAGTTGAACACCAGGGACCAAGCTTGTCATCATCTCACCCCAGCAGGTCATCTGACCCCCGTCAGGTAACCTCAGCTGGCAGGTTAACTGGGGTGGAGTAGCCAGACCTCTGGGGTCAGCAGACAGGAATCCTCTGCACGGGAAGAAAGAGCATACACCAGGGAGCCCAAAGGCATGAGTGATTTTGTAGCAGAAAGGAAGTTGTGTTTTTGAACACATACCAACCAAACTCTAACTGGTGAACCTAAAAAGCTGAGGCTATTTGAAGACAGTGAAGGGAACAATGAATCAAAAGCTTTCTTTACTGCTCTCCATTCCCAATAGAAGCAATGACGCTCAGCATTTCCAGTCATTCCTCTATCCGTGATGTTTACTGAGAGGCTGCTTTCCAATAGATATCATTACAGGGTCCATGCATCAGTGAATAAGACAACAGCAATGAACAAAAGGCTTGTCTTCCTTGTTAAAGTAATATTTGCTTATTAGAGAAAAATAACAAAAGGGGAAAAAACTGAAAGGAGAAATCACCTGAATCCTCCCAAACAGAAAAAAAAAAAAATTGTTAATTTTATGGTGTATATACTTCCCATAAACTTATATATATTACATATAATTAATGTGCATTATATATAACAAAATATATAATATATAATACCAATATTATATTCTCCCTTTAGACCTATTTTTAGCATGTATAAATTCACACTATTTTTCCTAAAATGATAGTATAATGACATTATATTGTATCATAAGTGCTTTTTTCACCTGCCATATTATTAGCCATCATCCTACAGGTTACCCTCTGATTAACGGCTAATTTCCACATTTCAAAAGTAGAGCTAGGAGCGTTGTTTTACAAATCCTAACCAGTGGGCTGGCCTCAGCAGACAAGAGGAAAACAAAAAGGAAGACTAAAGACTTCCCCAAGTCTGCTAGCTGGGAGAGTAAGTGCTATGGCTACCACAGCTCCCAGCTGACCACAGGGAGGCAGGTGGGCAGCACTGTGAGAGTGGCAAGCACTAAAGGCCCTAGTTTATAGCCCTGTCTTCTCCTGGGTCAGGCAGGGGAGGGAGAGCAGTTCTATTAGTGGGTGTAATAACACACAGCCCAGAATACTTAACACTTGCATCAGGCTCCTGGGAGGGAGGCCAAAGGGGAACTGGGTGTGGTCAGGGCTCTTACAGGGAATAGCAGGGCAAGTTTGGGCTATCTGGCCCATGCATAAGTAACCTGCAATTTTTCTGCCACATTATATGTTACTAAAAGTCAATCACATTCTTGTTATTTATCTTAGCACTGATGCCTACATTCAATCTGGTACACGTTGGAAAAACTGCAAAACTTAAGGTCCAAGTCTTTAATAATTTCAGAGAAGTCTGGTGTCCAAGGAAAGAAAGTCTCATTTAAGGTAGGATTTACCTGTGGGCACCAGTCCCCACACAAAGAGGAATTATTCCAGAAGCCAACCATGGCATCATTTTTAATGACTATCTTTTATTCAGTTCTATCGGCATACGAAAGTCTATCAACCATCTTTTTTTGAATGTTTTATCTTCCAGTGTTTTACTATAACATTCCTGCAATGAACATCCAGTTGGCAAATGTTTGTTCACTTGGTTTATTATGGCCTTAGGATAGACTCTTTCAAGTAGAGTTGTCAACTCAAAAGGTATATACAATATTAATGACTTTTGAAATGAAAATACCAAATTCCTCCCTCAAAGAAGTTTTACCCATCTTTATTCTCACTAGTCCTGTGTGGAGGTATTTACTGCTCTATAACTTTTTCTACATTTGGTAATATCATAAAACAAAATTGATTTGATTTGCGAGAAAACAATTTTACGGTTTTCCTTTGTATTCCTTCATTATTAATGAGGACAAAGATATTTTTATATGCTTATTTGCCATATTCTTTTGTGAATACTTTGCCAGCATTCTTTATGCACTAAGGATATTAACCCTTTGCGTTTATCTACTTTGCAAAGAATGAACTTTTATAATGTACATACTACATATGTAATGGTTTTTTTCCTCTTTGCCCTGTAAGTCATTCAAATGATTCCTTTCTTCCCTCACTGGCTGCACTGATGACTTTCCTAATCCTATTTCTAAAACACCCTATCATCTTGAAAAAGCTCAGTATATAACCCGTGACATAGAGGACTCATAGGGTTGCAAAAAGCATTTCTTTTCAAGTTGTATATTTTAGCCTCATGGTTTTCACTTTTTTGACTACAGTCGAAATAAGATATTTTACATCGCTTTCAATACTCCTCCTGTGGGTATAAATGTAGATACACATATCTAAGTATGTTAAGTAAACATATATAACATATAAGTATACATGTATAATAGAAATGAAAGTTTTATAAAACAATACTATCCTTAATACCCACCTGTCTACTGCTCTTCTTCCTTTCTTCTCAGGCTAATTGAGACTGAATTAAATTGATTCCATGAACCATTAATAAGATCCAACCCACAACTGGAGAAACACTATAATAATTGAAGGTGCTTTGGATCTAGGAAGAGATATAAGCATGAGTCTTCCCCTAGAAGACTCACACTAATATTTTTGGAGTCTAATTAATTAACAATAATGATTATTATTATCACAGCATTCTTGAGTGCTTATTATGTGCTTATGAAGTGTTTTGCATACAAACCCTCCAGTGTTTTCAGTAAGGCAGGGATTATTACCGTATCCATTTGACAGATGAGGAAACTGAGGAAGAGAGATCAAGAAATTTGCTCAGGTTCCCATGGCTAGTACATGATAGGACCACATTTTGAACTAAGCAGCCCAATCCTAGAAACCTTTATCTTCAACTCTTCCACTCACCCTGCTTCAGCTGGATACAAGTCTAGAGACACTGACTCCTAAGGGTAGAAGAAAACTATCTGCAAAGGTTAGTGCCAAAGCTACAGAAACATCTGATGGTTCTAATAAGTTGTAAGACACTGGGAGAGAGAAACTTGATGATTTTAATTGGTCATAAAACACAGGCAGAAGGAGATTGGGGAACAGTGAGAGGTGACCTAGTTTCCGCCCTTAGAGTAGTTGGAAACTGTTTAGAAAGAGCCTGTTGTGTTCCCAAATCTTTTCTCTCCCTTCCCAAGGAAAGTAGGTGGAAGAAACACGAAGCCTTCTGACTAAGGTCAGAAGGAATATTAGAACAGCAGGGCTGGTTTATCTGTCAGACACTGGACAGAAATCTGAAATGAAACTCTACCCTAAACACACATATGCAGATATTTGTCCATCCTATTTCTTAAAAACACAGAACCTATAATCTTTAATGGACTGTGTACTGTAAGGGTAGAGGGGAAGGGAGTTAAAGTCTGAATTTGCAAGGTGAGAACAGCAGCAAAACTACTCCATGAAAAACGTGTTTTTTAGGATGTTAATTGATGCATCAACACCTTGCAGCCCTGGTCTTCACAAAGTCCAGAATTGGGGTTTTCCTCTGTCACCAACTACAATCCTCTTTTTCTTTCCTTTGATATTTTACTATTCGTGCTTGAGTCAAAGACTCAGCTTGTTCTACTGGAGGAGCATTTGGTTTGTTGGTAAAAGGGCACCAGGGAAGTGACAGGAAGTCCTCATGATGCAAGTCTTTAAAAACTGAAACAGTGATTCAGGCCAGCGTTTAGTAACATCACAAGCAGGAAGTCCTTTTTTAGATCTAATCTGCATCCACCCTGCTGCAATTTATAAATAAACTTTAGCCTCTCACCTCAGCCCCCAGAGTACTGGATGCCCAAGGAAAATTTAAAACAGTAACTGAATGCACACCAAGCCCAGGAGCATTCATTAATTTGCATACAGTGCATTGTGATCCTCAGATAAAAGATGCCACATTTGTAGGAAGCCTCGGGAATTTTTTTTCACAAATTAGTCCCATAATTAAACTCCTGCTAGTAGTAATTGCAAACACTTACTTCATTACAAAATAATTCCTATTCAGAAAAGAAAAAGATGCAGCTCCTCTACTTATTTTATTGTTGAACAGACATGCACAATGGGTTTTTATCTAAAAACTCAGGGCACCGAGCTCTTGCTGAGATAAAGTAGGAACAATGCTGAGATAAATTAGGAGCAATGCTTTCAAATCCCCTGCATTGGAGGAAAATGTGCTTCCGCTTCCCAGGTGTGGGTCAGAGGTGGGCGGACTGGGTCTGTGGTTGCATATTAACTCCCTGACCTCCACTAGATAGCCAGGTGACAGCTGCAGTGAGGTTTCTTTGAAGTGTGACATTCTTGCGGCACTTCAAAGGGCCCGGGCCTCTGAGGTGAGTCTGTTTGTCCGCCACACCTGGTACCTGCCAACCCCAGCGGAGCAGCTGGCCCACAGGAAGCTCCTGAGAACCAGCCCGGATCTCTCTAATGAAAACTGCGCTGAAGACAGCGGGGCCCTGAGACCAATCAGGAGCTCTGAGCCCTGTCCTTTTCTGAAAAACAATGCCTCCTCCACCGCGGTCAGATCTTCGCAGCTCAGCAATGGCCAAGTGAGGAATTCTGACTGGAAATAGTGGAAATCAAACCTTATTCACACAGGGAACAGGTCTGAGCAGCGAGGCTTACGTAAAAGTGAAATGTGACCAGAATGCTAAGGCTGTAAACTGCTGGGAAAGGTAGACGTGAAACAACCAACAATAACTGAAGACGACTGGCCAACAGGAGCACAAAGAGGTCGGATCTAGAATAGAAACCTAACCCTGGCCTCAATGCAGGTCGATTAAAAAGCACGGAGCCCGTACCTTCCGTCTTACTCCGTCCAGTCACCCTAAGCGATCACCTTTCCACGGCAGTGCTCCGTAACCGGAGTTCCGGAATCCCTGCTCTGTACCGACGTGTGTCGGGATGTTATGAAGGTGACCAAACGCAATACTCCTCAAAGAATTAACCGTCTGGTGGAGAGTACCAGCTACAGAGCTCCCTGTCAGGCACCTGGCCTCTGAGAGCAGACATCTCTGGGTTTGAGTCAGAGCCATCCCGTTGGCTCACTGAGAGGTATTTATACCGTAATAAACGTTATGTGAATAAGGCCTCTCTCTCTTTCTCTCTCTCTCTCAAAATATCTGACTGTACTGTACTCACCCTTCCACTCGGGATGTGAGATGCTAACACCCGCGAGGCGCAGCTCGGTGAATGACGCGTAACACCCGCGAGACGCAGCTCCGTGAATGACGCAGGCGCCGCGGCGTCCCGCAAGCTACTGCGGACCTGCAGATGATTCGTCAGAAGGACGATGGCGGCTTCCCGCCTGCGGTTGACAGCGTGGAAAGCGAAACTGCGGATGAGGGAAGACGGCTAGATCCGCACTCACAACCCGCTCGCTGCTTGCGGGGGGGGAAAGGGCCTGCATCAGCTGTTTGTGGTCCGGCCGAGAGGGCTGTGACCGTCCCTAACACGAGTGTGCCGTGTAATTTTCGGACGACTTCTCGTGGGGAAGCCAGTGTCGCAGACCCCACCCCGGTGAGTCGCCGCAGAGAGCTGGAAGGTGCTCCTACTCATCCCAACCCACGGCAGACACCGTGCTCAGCTCACGGGCTAACGACGATTAGATGAGATCGTGAACGTGACGCTCTTTGCAGACTGATGGACACATATTAAGGACTCAGTGTCCACAGTTCTTATTGAGATATAAGCATTGTCTGGTGCAACCGGGTGGCTCCGTGGATTGAACATTCGACTCTTGATCTTGGCTCAGGTCTTGATCTTGGGGTCGTGAGTTCAAGCCCGTATTGGCTTCACACCCAGTGTGGAGACTACTTTTAAAAAAATAAATAAATAAAATACATACATACATACATAGGTATTGCCCCTGGAATAGCAAGTGATTATTTTTCATCAGCATATCTATTCCTATCATTGAGCCCACCCACATAATGAAAGAGAACTGCAGATAAGAGAAGGCAGAGGGTGAGGATCTTGCTTAACTTTGCATCCTTGCACAGTACAGTACGGAGTACTGGAAAGAGCATTGCTTGGGAATTCAGATAGACCTGAGTTTGAATCCTGACTTCACAACATACTCATCAAGTTACTCAACGTCTGTCTCAGTTTGGCCATCTATAAAATGGAGAGAAGGATTGTAAAAATTAGACATAATGTATAAGAAATACCTAGTCCGAAGCCTGGTGTACCCAGGCTAGTAAGATACATCATAGCTCCAGCTTTCTCTGTTGGTTCTTCTTTGTGCCATTTATAGATTCCCTTTTAGCAAGTGCTTTGTAAAATAGCAAAGGCCTTGAAAACTAGCTGTAAAAGTAACATAGGGTCACATGCTAACAAACATCATTTTCACCAGAAAGAATGAGTGCACATAATTATTAGAGAACCCAGTGTGTTAGCATATCAACCATGCTTCTGACAGGTAAGATCACAGGTAAGCCCAGTCCCAGCCAGAATGGAAAAATAACATGAACTGGCTTTTTTAAAGACTGATTTATTTATTTGAGAGAGTGCACATCTGTGTACCAGTGAGGGGAGGGGTAGAAGGAATCTCAGGCAGACTCCCCATGGAACGCAGAGCCCAATGTGGGGCTCGATCCCATGACCCATGAGATCATGACCTGGCCGAAGCCAAGAGTCACACATTCAACCAAATGAGCCATCCAGGTGCCCCAGGAATTTATTTTAATTAACACACATCCTTCCCTTATTCCCACTAACTCCCCCTATGACTTTATCTTCATTACCAAACAGGTCTTTCACGCATGCATACACACATACACACCTGCATTCTTGGGTCTAGCCCCCCTCTTCTTTATATAGGTAGTTGTATGTGGCACAATGTGGTAGAAATGGCCTGAACTTTGAAGCTAGACACAATTAATGACTTCCTAAAAACCAATCTTCCTTTCAGCTTTTCTAAGACCCAACCCAGCCTTTTCTACCATCTTTGCCAAGGCATGTATGGTCTCTCACCTAAACCTTTTAAAATACTTCAAGACTCCACTGCAGTGCAGTTCTGCTCTGTCCGTCCTCTCAGGGACTGCCATAGGAATCTGTACCTGGTATTTTACTTACTCCCCTGTGGAAGAACAACCCCATACTGTGAATATGAAAGCTATTAATATTATTGCTTCTGCTACCATTATAATGAAAGCTTATCTTTATGAAAGCATTGTGCTAAGAGCTATCAATACATTAGATTTTTATTTCTTCCAACTATAAAGTAAGTGTTATTTTTCCAGTTTTGCAAATGAGAAAATTGATACCAAGTTTGGGTAGCCTGCCCAAGGCTGTAAAGCTAGAATATTGCAGCTCTGGGACTGCAAACAGGTTATTCATTCATATATCCATCTATTCATTTATTCATTCCCTCAACATTCAACAGATAGTTATTGAGTATATACTCTGTGTCAGGCAGAACCAAGTATATCAACAAATGAGGTGGATGCCATTCCTGCCCTAGAGGGATTTGTCTTCAGTCTGACACCAAGTCCTGATTCTTTTTTTTTTTTTTTTTTAAGATTTATTTATTTATTTATTTGACAGAGAGATGGAAAGCACAAGCAGGCAGAGCAGCAGGCAGAGGGAGAGGGAGAAGCAGGCTCTCCTCTGAGCAGAGAGCCCAATGTAGGGCTCTCAGGACCTGGGATCATGACCTGAGCCAAAGGCAGACCAGACGCTTAACCCACTGTGCCACCCGGGCACCCCACCAAATCCTGTTTCTTAACCACTAAGTGTACTGTCTCCCAAAGTAGAGTCTAAAGAGGTGTCCTGGCATTGTAGAATATACACTAACCTTGAAAGGACTCATAATTTGACTTACCTAGAGATAGCCTGAGGTTCCAAATCATCACCCTTCGTAAGCTAAAGGAAGAACTCCTAGAAGGGAGTTCAAGCTCTTCAAAGGAAAAACGTTCAAGCTCTACTCGATTTGAGTACAGTGGAAAAAGTCAAGATCTGTAAGTATCAGCCACTCACAGTTGACCACCCTCCTTTTCCAGCACAAGGGTCCATCCTACCTGATGGAAGGCATTTCTAGCAGATAATTCAGTTAATTTCTTTGCCTCACTTCTAAAATTGTTTCTGTATCTGTCTCTCCCATCCCCAGCCAGGCCAGACAGGGAGGCTCCTACTCAGTATTTTAGTATGATTTTAGAAACACTGAGAAGCTAACTACTCTCTCTTCCTCTAGGGCCTCTGCACTGCACATCATTAGGAACATAGAGACTATAATTTGACAGGTGCCCCTAGGATGGGAAACTCCCCCACAAAACCATAGTAATTCCTTACATACCCCAGATGCATCTGTTTCCTTCCACCCTTAGTGAAGATATTTTAAATGTAAATACTCTTCTAAAAGGCCATATGCACACTAAGAGTCCATCTTTTCCTGGTGCCATTTGAGGATGTGGGGGTAGTGGGGGTAGAGTTCCTTGTGGCAGCCAGAATTGAAGGAGAATTTGGAACATAAGGGAGAAAAACACTGAAGACAGACCCTGTCCACATCTTACTCCCTATACCAAATTTGGGCCTCATTTTCAAAATTACAAGAGCCTCAAACCAAGGGTAACAAATTGAAATATAAGACCCTATTTTATGTCCTTACACTTCACTCACCACACGTACCAGTAGATAAAAATCTGACACATTTTAGAGGAGAAATACATAATTTCCATGGTACCAAACCATCAATTATTTTTCTAGTTTTCAGAATATTTATTGTAACATTCTGACATGCATATCATTTTAAGGAGACAACTCAAGTTTCAAAAAAGAGGCATTCTATATAAGAGTCCATAGGAAAATATAGCCTGTCTTCCACAAATAAAATGGGTTTCACTTAATATTCATTAAAGTGTGACTTGCTTTCGGCTCATAAATCTTGAAAACCACTTCTGGCCCCCTGCATTCTGTTTTCATTGGCTAACTCACTTTTTCTTTCCCTCGACACTTTATAGTTTGTGTTTAAATATGAGGCACAGCTGGTTTTGCCAGTGGGGGTTTCTGGTTTGGTTTTACAAGAAAACACAGAACAAAATCCTCAAAGAGTTACAACGGGTGTTCCATTTTCTCCTCAGAGTGACATTGTGTAATGATGAAAAGCAAACGAAAAAGGTAAGATGATGAGCTACCCAACCTAGCAGGACAGAAAATACGAGATGCGGCTGCTCAGCTTTAGAGCAGCTGCCATGTTCTGCATCTTTATAGACGCACTCAGTCTGTCTGTCCCCTTTAAAGAAATTACCAATGATAAGGACACAGACTTGAAAATGAATGTCCACTTTCTCAAATTGGAGAGAGAGTGTGTGTGACAGGGCTTGGGGGTGGTGATGGCAAGGAAATTCTTAGCCATAGCCTATTTTAAGCTTGTATATCATATTTCCCTTTCTGCTCACATGGCAGGTATGAACTAAGAATACTCTGTGAGGCCTAATGACCAAAAAATCAAGTTCCTCTCAAACAAGAGCAGTGGCAAAACCAAGGATTTGAGCATAAAGGACACTATATGTTAGAACCAACCTTGAGAATAGGTGAGTGATACCCTATACTGTGCTTAATTTTTTGAGAGTTCTTTTTCTTTTTTTTTTTTAAGATTTTATTTATTTATTTGACAGAGAGAAATCACAAGTAGATGGAGAGGCAGGCAGAGAGAGAGAGGGAAGCAGGCTCTCTGCTGAGCAGAGAGCCCGATGCGGGACTCGATCCCAGGACTCTGAGATCATGACCTGAGCCGAAGGCAGCGGCTTAACCCACTGAGCCACCCAGGCACCCCATCTTTTTTTTTTTTTTTTAAGATTTTTATTTATTTATGTTAGAGAGAAAGAGAAAAGGAAAGTGTGGGGAGGGGCAGAGAGAGAAAATCTTCAAACAGACTCCCCACTGAGCACAGAGCCTAACTTGGGACTCCATCCCATGACCCAGGAGTTCATAACCTGAGCTGAAATCACTAGTTGGATGCTCAACCGACTGAGCCACTCAGGTGCCCCCAGAGAGTTCTTTAATTAAGGAAAGTAACAGAAAGAAGAGTGATGATAATGATAATAGCTAGGATTTATCAATTGCCTTAAACGAATCAGGCACTGTTCTAAGCATTTTACTTGTAGTAATTTATTTAATCCCGATAACAACCCTATGTGCAGGTATAATGGTTATCACCATTATCGGTATGAGGATCCTGAGGTCTGGGAGTGAAGTTCACACAATGAACAAGGAATGAGCCAGGATGAAATAGCAAAAGACGGAAGTCTTTGGACAAGCATATAACTGCGTACCATGGGGAATGTTAACTACCCTCTTGTTCAGTGTTGTCTGTAGTCAGGTAGTAAGAAACACAGGTGATTTGGCCATCCAGGAATCTTAAAAGGTCTTTAGAAGTGTTAAACCTATTCCGAAATTTCCAATTACTCTGCCCACACTAACCACTAATTACAGAAAGTGCCAATAAACTTGTTCTATGTTCCTATTACTATTCCCAGTGCTCTAAACATATTATTCATGTAAGCTTCTCTTAACCCAACGAAATGGGTACCATCATGATCTCATTTACATATTTGGAAACTGAGGAATGGCAAAGCTTAAAAATTTCCCACATTTAGACATATGGAATATGGTTTTTCCAGGATTCTAACCTGGGCTTTTATGGGTTCAGAACTTAGGGAAAGAACACACCTGTTTCATGCACTCTTCCTTCACATAAGGAGCACATATGTGTTGAAGGATAATCAACAATTAATGTCCAATAATGTTTGTTGAACTAGTTGACATTATCAAATATGAACCTTGATACTCAAAGACCCTCTTGTTTCCTGATTACACATAAATTGTCATTCATTTTGGAGCTGCAATGTCTCAAACGAAGAAATAATTACACGGAGAGAAATTCTATGCTCCTACGTAGCAGGCTTTTATTTACTCTCTATTCTCCGTGCCTGTTGGAAGCCCACTTGTTGTTTCAAAGCCTGGCATTCCCTTCTCTGGAAGACATCCCTGATCACTGCAGTGCACAGACTTTCTCATTCCCTCCTGTGTGCTCTACAGCCAGAGCTCTTCAAACGTTCATGTGCGTCCAAACTACCTGGGGATCCTGTTACGAGATAAATTCTGATTCAGTGGGGTTGGGATGAGGGCTGAGATTCTACATTTTTAACAACCCAGGGATGAGATTCATACCCAGGGACCACACTGAGTAGAGCAAAGCTCCGTATCACTCCATTGGTTAAAAGGGTTGGTTAGCACTCCACTCAACTTGCCAGGCTGTGAGTGGGCAACACCTCCTCCTTATTTGTCTTTTTACCTTGCACAACATTCTACTTTAATTATTTTGAAGCACTCTTGATATTAGAGGTTCCTCACCACAGTCCTGTGGGATCTGCAGAACCAATCTTATTATCCTGGAGGAAAACTGGGGCTTGGGGAACTTGAAGAGCTTGCCCAGAGTCACCAAGTTATCCCAAGCTCTTGCCCATGGTCGGATTTTCAGGTTTAATTTGCTCAGATCCTGCCTTGTGTGCCTACTATCATTCTTAGCAGTAGGGCATGGGGGAATGGACATGCGTAGACATGTTGAGTGGTCACAGTAATGGGGAGTACCTGGCGGTTGGGGTACAGGACTTGTAATGGCTCCTGCACAGGACAGTCCAGCACAGTATTGTCTCACCCAAAATGCCATGAAGGGAAACTCACAGAAGGCATTTGGTGTACATGTGATCGCTAAGCTGATGCTCAAATCTTGGCTTGAATCTTTCAGCAGCAGCAGTGCAGCACAGCTAGTGGTTAAGAGGCTGCTCTGGGACTTAGGATCTGCCCCCTAATGGCTCTTTGACCATGGCCATGTTAGTTCACCCCTTCTCTGTCCCTTCCTCTGCAAAGTGAAGATGCTATGATAGTATCTACTTTACCAGATGGCAGGAAGTTTGAAATAAGAAACTACATATAAAGTACGCAATGAATTCTCAAAAACCACTAGCCATTTCATTATTACCATCGCATCTTTTATTCTGCATGCTGTTCATTTCAAACAGAGTAATGGTTTGAAGGGTTAGTCATATCCCATCTAAATGAGGGAACAGCCATTTTGTCAAAGCCAGCATGGTTCACAAGGAAATGTTTGGAACCTGTGTCCCACAACACACATGCGTGCACGCACTTAGACAAGCGCAACTCTTCTGTGTCTCCCTGGATGCCCAGGACCCCCATTTCACCCCCTAATAGGGTTAGAAGTAGGGATAGCACCTGACCTGCCAGAGCTGAGTGCCGTAGTTTTTTCTTTTCCTTTAACAAAACTCACTCACTGTTACATAATCATAATGCCCTCCCAGGAAACATATCTGTATTTTGGCAGAAGCCCTATACTGACACCATATCTCACTCAAAAAATTTTCAAAAGTTCTCAGGAGGTGGGACTGTTACTCACTAATGTTGTATGAGCCCTCTTTCTAGAAAGCTCTTTTAACCTCAGACATTTGATGAACTCTTACTCATATTTTAATTTCACATATAGTATACCCTGTGAGGTTTTCATTCCTCTAGCCCCTTGTCCTCGCCCCATCAAAGAGCCAGAGCCTCTCCTCTGTGGTCCCATTACAACCAGCACCAGACCCCACTGCAGTGTATTGTTATTATCGCACTTCTCCACTCCATACTCAACAAAGCACGCGCCCACCCTAACCCTTCCAAGCTCCTCCTTCCTCTGATTTATCTGGGGAAATCTGGGGCACAGGCTGCACCCCACTTCCACATTCCTGCTTGTTTACAGTTGTCTTTGAACCACTGAGTAACTGTCCCCAATTCCCATAACTTGATTATGCAGAGCAAAAATCTCTCTAAATTTCCAGACCACAGCCCCATTCTTGGAGGGGAGGAGGTCCACTGTCCAAAGGAGAAGTTCAATTCCAATTTCTAAGGATAGAGCCATCACACCTTGGTAAATTATGTCAAAAGGTCCCCACGTGTGAAAATGGTGACATTCATTTTTTGTTCCAATAGCAATGCTCCTTTCCCTTTTGCCCAGATTTGTTTAATCCCCAGTTCGAATCGTGCGTGGGTCTGCATCCAAACTACGCCAGCAGTTACTTAAAGGCGGGGACTGCACCACATTCACCTTTACATTTCTGGGGGCCACTATGCTGCCTGATGCAAAAAGTCGCGAAGAGGAAGAGGATGTGGGCTCTGAACCCTTTTGACAATCTCCCTATCACACCTCTTTGGCAACCAGTTCCCCAAATGTGGGAAATTCCAGCCTGCTGGGACCTTCTACTTGCCAGACCCTGAAGCAATTGGAAAGATGAGCTGTGGCAAATATAAAAGAAGATAGACACATTAAAACGGGCCTTGCATTTACACTTTGATTTACCTCTTTTTATGCAGTTCAAAGTGAGATCAAGACCTAAGCCAAGATCTAGAGTCCGACACTTAACTGACTGAGACACCAAGACACCCCTAGTTTTCCTTTTTAAATTAGTAAATATCTTGAGGGAGGTACTTTGAAACTGCAAATACTGTTCTCCAACTTCCATGCACCAATACCTGCCACAATTATTACTATAGCTTTCTAATGGGGATTTTCCTTTTCCCTCATCCCTTCTGCTAATTGGAATCCTCTGTAAGGAAGAATTGTTCCTTTTCCTCAATTCATTTATTCAATTATTTATCAATATTATTATGGATCCATGGATATTTTCCTCTGACTTTAATCTAATGCTATCATTATTTATTTTGTTTTTCAAGATAACCTAAATTTTTTTTAACGTTGGTAAGGGAACCATTAGCTTGGCCATTCTAACTCTTTTTCCTCATCTGTAAGATGAAGATAATAATAATAATCATGCTGTTCTTCAAAGGTTGTTGTAAAGAGCGGTGCCTGGGTGGCTCAGTTGGTTGAATGTCCAATTCTTGATTTCGCTTAGGTTGTGATCTCAGGGTCCTGGATTGGGCCCCACACTCAGTTCTGCGCTTGGAAGGGAGTCTGCTTGGGGATTTCTCTCCCTCTCCCTCTGGCCCCACCTCCATTTGTGTCTCCTCTCTCCCTCTCTCTCAAATAAATAAATCTTTCTTTTTTAAAAGGTCTTTGTAAAGATTAATAATGTCATGCATATAAAGCATGACATTATTTATCAGCTTATTATTTAGCATCCAGTAGACTCAATATATATTCGCCATAATGTCAGTATGATCGGCACATGAATATGTGTGTCAGATACAAACAGGAGCCAGTGGCACAGTGAAGTGTTGTCAGTTGTGGAACAGATGTCAGGAAGACAAATCAGGCAGGAATTCCATTGGGGAGCGGGAGGCACAGGACAGCTGCTACTAACCGGCCACCAATATTGGGCAAATCACGTCCCCATCTGGAATACTGTTCCTCGTGGATATACATTGGAGGTCTGTCCGACTCTAACATTGTGTGACACTAACCTGTCTTAGATATATGGAAAAATTTGGTAACTCCCACTAAGTCAGGGAACAAATGAATAATGCTCCTACAATGACTTGAAGAAGGGACTTTCACAAAAGCATAATCTACGAATTTTTCGCCAGAATAGAAACAGAAATGAGAAAAAGTAAGGAAAATGACATATCTGGCTATTTTCTTGTTAGGCTAGTGTTTCCATCTCCTAGTAAAACTCTCATGATTTCCCTGCATTTGAGTGTTACATGTGGAATTGTAGAGTTTTTTTTGTTTTGTTTAGGATTTTTTTCTGTCATTCCTTCGGATTACAAAGATAAGCAACTTTTATCTTGTAATTACATAATGGTGTTTTTAAATTTTATTGAAAAAAAATGAAAACTTTTTTTAAGTGAAATAAATTGTGTTGTTTGGGTGTATCGTTCATTTGTATATCACCAGGGTCTGTGACAGTGCAGGTGACTTAGTGTGAGCTCAAAAAAATGTTGATTTTTTTTAAAAGATTGATTGATTGATTGATTGATTGATATACCAGAGAGAGAGTGCACACAAGCAGGGGAGAAGCAGGCAGAGGGAGAAGCAGGCTCCCCACTGAGCAAGGAGCCCGATGAGGGATTTGATCCCAGGACCCTGGAAGCATTACCTGAGCAGAAGGCAGACCTTAACCAACTGAGCCACCCAGGCTTCTCAAAATATTTGCTGATTAAATGAATGAATCAAGAATGAACAAATCATTCAACATATGCATTACAAAAGAAGGAAAAGCATTTCATTAAAGGATAGCAACAATATAATCACCCAAAAGGAGTTACAGAATAGAACCAGGCCAGGGTGAAGGTGAAAAATTGTTCCTCATCTCACATGGGTTAAAAGGTTCCAGAGTCATGTAGAGGGGGGAGCTGCTACCACTGTTCTCTCTCCAGCTTCCTCTTCAGAAAAAATACCCTTTAACACCAGACAACAAACCTCGTGGAATGAATGGAAACCATTGGCCCACGGTCAATGGCATCTGTCACAGGCTCTGGGCCTTGTTCAGGTTCCACATTTAGTGTGACTCAGATGTTACTCCCTCCCAAAGTTAAGGACATGGATTTGAACAATTCATAAGCACCTCTGAAAATAACTTCAACATGCTCCATTAATACCACCTCCAGACATACTCCAAAATTAAATCCCGCCTTGTTTGTTTTCCTAACACCTGCTCCCTGACTGACCAAACTGTTTCACACAAGCATTTAACCTACTCTCCTCTCATGGAGAAACTCCAGCTACAGGAGCCACACTGGGGAACTGCCTTACAGGCAACATGTGAAGTCCTGGTGGTACTGCTGAACCACCTCTTGGATCAGGTCCAGGCTGAACGGGCAGCAAGCAGCATCACACAGCGAGTCGCACTACAGCGCAGGGGATGTGTCTGGGGCGATCGGACACCACGTAGTCTTCACCGTCTTCCAACTGGCTTCTCCCCCACTGTGCTTACGGTGCTGACCACAGGCTCCTGGTCCCTATTGTGCTTTCTGACATCACACGTCTGGCCACCTCTGTGACTTGATGCCTGGTACCCCTAAGTGAAGGGGGTCAATAGGTTAAACAGTAATCATCATCATTATTATCCCATAGTGTTATTAACATTTAATAAGATAATGGATTCAAAATTAGGGGTGCAACAAATGTTGATTTTCCTTCCCTTGTCCACAAACCTGTCTGAGCAGATCAAGGAAGAAAAGGAAAACAAGAAGTAAAAATGGTTAAGAATTGGGTTTTAAGTCCCATTCCCACTTCTCTTTTTTTCCTAGTTCAGCAGAAACTATGACAGACCAAAGAAGGTCAAAGAATCCTTATGTGGAATTGCAATGAAGAGTGTGATGAAATATTCTAAATGGCACGCATGTTCTCAAAGGAGTAGGCAACGCGGGGGAGAATTCAGGGCCAGTAAATGGGTCCTTTTCATGCCCAAGTTCTGTAGATTTTAGACCTTGCCAGGCTATTTCTCAGGAAAGTTATAGGGGGGTGGAGTATGGGGAGAAGAGGAATGCTCCCACTCCAATTACAAAATTGTTTAATTTTACTTGCAACTCAGGAAACCCAGAACACAGAAGAGAGACCACTGAAAATTTCATGCTGTTTCACCTTTTCACTGTCTTTACTGTAAGCATGCGTCATAGTAGGAATATTGATCGTTCACGACACAGTAAACACAGGTGAGCAGTTCTGCGGAATTTGGGAGTGAGGGAGAGAACAGGACATGTACACAGCTGTAGCCCAGTGTCATCCCATGGTCATTATTTAATACAGATGAATTATAGAGTGCCACCAGCAGAAGATAGAAGAGATACAACCTTAGAAAATAGTGACCTTGCAAAACATAGGCGGTAAGAAAAGCAAGGAAATGATTGCCACAAAAGTCACAATAGCTGTTACCTATAAGGGGGCGGGGTGTGGTCTAGAAGGTAAACAAAGGAGGGGCTTCTGGGCTTGCCATGGTCCATTTCTTGATTGAGGGGTGTTCATTTTATAATTATTCATTATACTATACGTTTATGTTTTCTGTTTGCATATTCTGTTTCATAATTTTTAAAAGGTTAAAAAAAGAAGGAAAATAATACCCCTCCCATCATTAAAGGGGGAAAAAACTAGTTTACTGCAGAGCTTAGCCCTAGGTAATTTCAACATCTTCCTCAGCTGACATCCATTTTCCTCCCGTAGGCGGTTTTCTGGAAGAGAAAGAGGAGGGTGGATTTTTGAGGAGTCATAAGTAGACTGCCATTAACACTCCAGAATAGATGACTTACCACAGACAGTTTTAGTACTAGAGTATGTTTGGAATAGGTTTTTTAAAGTCCAATTATTCTAGAGTTAGAATTCAGTGAGGCTCCATAAGATACCAGAAAGTTCTCCAAGGGGTAGGCAGTATTCACAAGTCAGAGTCATCAGACACAAAGACAGGGGATACAAATGGGCTTATGAAATCATCAGAAAAAAAAAAAAAAAAAAACACAAAAAAAAATTTTAAGGAGTTACTAAGAACTCAGCTGCTCCGATTCAGGGCATAGCGGGGCCTGGGGGCCTGCATGTGAAGAAAATCCTTCCTGTGTTTGGCATCTGAGTGACTCACCCAGAAAACCATCCACTGCATGCAGCAAAGAGGAAATGAATCATGGAAGCGTCTGACCTTTGCCCTTGTCATCTCGCTACAGGGAAACCACCCACAGACAGTCTCAACAGGCTGGAGACAGGGCAGTCAAACAAGGCATACAAAAAATGATGCAAATCCATTGGCAGAAGAAAGCAAGATAATCAGGTCAGGAGAATGCAGCTGAGGGGCTGAGAATACAGAGTAAGAATTGATTTTCTGAGAAAACTTAGAAGTTGAACTACCATCACAGACGATCTGGCAGTATCCACTGGCATGTTGTCTTAAGCAGTTATCTGAACATCTTCCACCATTAGCTGGGATGGGGGTGGAAAAGCACCATAGAGGGGAACAATGACCCAGTGCCCCCTTGGAATCCCCATCCTATGTTTGGTATTTAGAGAATTTGCTTGGCTTGCTTCAAGGAAGTAGACCAAACTCATACAAGTAGGAAAGTTGTAATGATTTTTTTTTTTAAGATTTTATTTATTTATAGGCAGAGAGGCAGGCAGAGAGAGTGGGGGAAGCAGGCTCCCTGCTGAGCAGAAAGCCCGATGCGGGATTCGATCCCAGGATCCTGAGATCATGACCTGAGCCGAAGGCAGAGGCTTAACCCACTGAGCCACCCAGGCACCCCAATTGTGATGAATTTGACAGACTCATTTACACTGAAGCAGATGCGAGCTAAATGTCTGCTCCAGAAAGGTAGAGTTTACAATAAGTGGTGGAGGAGCCCTAACGCAATCCGAAGAATTATCCACAGCCACAGTCCGACATTCAGGTTGTGATTGTAGTTTTAAACAAACTCAGCACGCCTTCAGAATGCTAATCCAAAAGCCAAATATAGTTCATCCAAAAACGTGTACAGAGTAGAAAGCCAACACCCAGGAGGAGAAGGAAAAGCTCTCCTTGCTTAGGGTTATGAGCACAAGTGCTTCTGCGACAGCCTCTCTCCTCACCAATCAATAGCCAGGATATTGGTGACCACCTGGTGAGCTGCCGCTGTCAAAGGCATTTCCCTCTCTCCAAGGTGAGCTTTTTAATGCAATTTATTGCCTTATATGGGTCTACAAATAGTTTGGGGTCTTAGATACCTTATTATAAAATAATATACCATTCCTCCAAGAAATTACCCAGGCCTTTGCCCTTGGAGTGAATTTGGCTAAGAAACCTTGCCCTTGCTGGTTAGGAGAGTGGGAATTAGGTGCTCACATGCCACACAGCTTAACTCAGAGCTCTGATCTGTGCCTGGGAACTCAAACTGTAGAGGACATTAGGACACAAATGGTGTTCAGGTCTGAGCTCAAGAATGCAGGTTGGGGCAAACCTTAGACCCTTTCCTTTCCCTTCCACCCTCACTTCCCTCTCTGGCCACTTTTGTATTCTCTCCTCTTATCCTCACCAACATTAGCCCACTTCATTAAATTAGAGAAAGGAGTTTAGTCATTTCCAGGTAGGCAGGCAGGATTCCTTGGTCCGCACCCTATTGTTGCCCTGAGCATTTACTGATGAAAATGGAAGGGATTCAGTCTTCTCTCACAGCACAGAGGCCCAGTATGATCTATGAGCCTTTGAGGGCTGCTAAATGATTTACATACAATTGGTATCAGGGAGTCCTGCGATCCTCTTCCCACTTCCTTTATGAACTTCCATCCTAGCAGTATTTTCAGCTAATGAGCTAGTATATTTTCTGTAACTACAGTAATAATTTTTTTTTAAAACAGCTGCCATCTATTCAATACTGACTGTAAGCTAGGCACTCTGCTAACGGTTTTATAGACATTAATCCTGTTAATCTTCATAGCAACCATAGCATAGAGGTACTATTTCTATCACTACCTTATAAGTGGGGACTATAAGTTAGAGAAATTGTGTCACTTGCCCAAAATGAAGCCAGCTGGTAAAGGAACCAAGACTTAAGCCTAGGGCTCTTCCACTTTACAATCTAAGCTCTTCACTATCATGCTGTATGGGTCCTCTAAGGCTGGGGGCAGGAGAAGAAACAAGTGAACTGTATTTGTTGCCACACTGCCTTGGGTCACCTTTTCCTTACACTCAGGTATGTAATCATAATAGGCAGTAGAGAGGAAACATAATAAAGTCTTATTTCCACGCGGACATCCTACCTGTCATCTGCACATTTTCTATATTTCTTTCTTATGTGTAAGAAATGAGAAAGGAAGAAACCTAGCATCAGAAGTGGTAGCAGCCTGACTTCCCTCTTCCTGGATAATGGGAAATTTGACCTTTCTGAAAAGAGGATCTTTCAAGCTTGACCAATAAAAGCCCCATCAGAAACACCTCATCAAGCACACGTTGAAAGAGACCAATGAGACCAATTGAGTTCAGCCTCTCATTTGGAATTGATCTTCTGACCTTCTGCTGGGAACAACAGTAAAGATAATACAAATCACTCTCTCAGCTTCTACCTCCATTTTTAACCTGAACTAACCTATCAACAATGTACAGAGCTTCTGTCATATGCATTGGGATTAGAGCAGTCGTTGGGTAGCAATCATGGAAGAATTAAACAGTCTGTCTTTAATGAATACGTGTTCCCCACAGCTTGGCACTGGGAGCTGGTTTCATCTATTGATGACATACAGTATAGAACAGTTGGTTTCTGATTCCAGAACCCACTATATTCAAAACAACATTTTTTAGAAATTAGCAGATTAGAGACTCAGGATTTCCTTTGACTAATCAGGGTTCTGGCTACAGGAATGGAGAAAGGACATTCCAAAGACAACTCAATGTTTAGCTTTTAAATGAGTATCGCAGTAGTTGGAAATCTTCCAGGGAAAACTAAAATCTTTGGGAGAAGGGAAAGGAATCGTCTTGATTCTCGTCGGCTGATTTGGTTTAAACCCCATATCATATCAGGAATTTTTGTCCTTAGCAACACATGTTTTAGAATCAGACAGATCTGGTGCAAGCCCTGATTTCCCACACTTACTATCTCTTACTTGGGCAAGTTTTTTAACCTGAGTAGCCGTCTCCATCTATAAAATGGGTTGTGAGAACAGAATGCATCTTCTATGTAAAAGACCAGCACAGAATGAGAACTCACTATATGACAACTTAAAAAAACCGACATTCACACTGCATTTTTCCAGTCAACCAGTTTGAAAACTAGATGCCAAAGATGCAACGGCCTGTGCAAGATAAGGCCGCACAATAAAGACTCACCACCAAAACCCTGGCAGATTTTACTAAAGGAAGGAGGAGGCATTTCTTTCCAAGGAATTTCACCCATCTCACACTACCCTTGGACCTGAAAGGGGAAACCCATTTGAGACACCAATGGATGAAGATCGAAAACTTGCCCTTAACTGTGGCAGAGTGAGAATTCACCAAGATAATCAACAATAACTGGCTCAGAGAAAAAGCCTTTTGAATTCAAACCCAGCTAATTGGCGGAAAAGAGCAGGTCAGACAAAGGGAGCCGGGGTTCCATGTGGAACTGGAATCTGAGTTCCAGTTAACCCAGATTCATTAAACAACTTAAACCAAATGACTTGAACCATGGAGATCGCTTACATCCAGATCTCTGGATCAAATAACTTCTTCCCAAAATAAAGCCGGTGGGAAACTTTCAAGTAGAGTTTGATAATCTCAAAACAAAACATTAATGGCAATTGTTACATGTTTTATCCCAGCTGTCAATCGTATCGTGGACTTGGCATGGGGAGAATCACCAAAACTTGCCCAAATTAAGTTTCATTATTAGGGATGTATAATTGATTTCCTAATGAAACTGAGATACCCACAAGTAACATAATGAAGGTTAAGGAAAAAAGCAAAAGCACTAAAAACTCCATTCTGAGTCTTATTGATTAGAGTCAGATAAAACAAAAATGTAAACCAAATCTCAGTATACAAGTCAAAAGAAATAAAATGGGGGAGGAGAAAGAGAAAGAATAAGGAACAAAATGAGCCAAAGAGACAATTGCCAAGTTCTCACAGCATCTACAGAGAAGGGGAGGAGCAAACATAGAAGCTGACAGGAAAAGATTCAAGAAGGAAAGTGTGGGAAAATGTGAAAGTGCCTTGAGGAGGAGCCAAGTTTTAGTGGGTGGGAGAGATGAAATGATAACATCTGTTGCCGCCTAAGCTCTGAAGGGAAGAATCAAGAGTCTCCTGAAGACCTTTGAAGAAAGGACAGGGCTCCCGGAAATGGGGCAGAGGCCACGCCGTGTGAGCTTCAGGTGGGAAGAGCCTCACTCATCACAGCAGTGGGCTACAGACTGTAGTTGTGAACAACATAATAATAATAAAGGCTTGTCTCACCCCTGCATAGAGTTTTTTTTTTTTTTCCTTCTGAGGTAATCTGTGTGGAGAATAACTCCCACATATTTCTTTCACAGCTGCTCTTACCCGCAGGGAAGTGACATGAATGGGTTAACCTGGTCACAGCAATAGAACATGGAGGGGGTGACTGAGAGGTAGTGGGGCCCCCCCTCAGCTGAGTCAGCTAGGTTGTGGCAGCTGGAAGCCTGGAGATGTGATATGCAGCTCAGCTGGTCCATCTGTTGTCTGAGGGCTCTGGTGACCTGTCTTCCCCTGAGATTCAAGAGATTACCACACACTGGCAGCTTCCCATACTTCTCAGCTCCCTAAGACAGTCACGTGCCCCAGTAAAGTCTCCCAAAGCAGGGCTATGAGCCTCATCTTATTCTAAGCAGGCTCTTACCCATTCCTCACCCTTGTTTTCATTTCCCTTTTCACTTGGGTGAAAGGAAACAATTCCAGATTTTGGTATTTGAAAAGACACTTCTAACTGCCAGCTTGACACCTCCACCTGGATATCTCCTATTAAAGACATCAAACATGAACTCTTGATCCTCCCCTACCCTGCTCCAAAGCAATCCTGCTCCGCCTGAAGTGTCCCCCTTTCACTGGATGGCAATGGCATCTTCTTCAGTCCCTTCTCTTTCACTGGCACCCCGCATCCGGTCCATCAGCAAACACTACCAGTTCACCACCAGAATGTACCCAGACTCTCAGCACTTCACAGCACCTCCATTATCCCTCACCAGGAGAGTTGCTGTAGCCTCCTAACAGGTCCCTGCTTTTCTGCCCTTGTCCTCTGTCCTGTGACATGGTGGGCCAACTGACACAGGTCATGGCGCCTCTCTACTCAGACCTTCCAGTGATGTCCAGTCGCAGCTGGAGTAAAAGCGAACGTTCTTACCATGACCGAAAGGGCACTACACACTCTGACCCCCAGTGCCTCTCTTACTTTATCTATTTCTACTGTCCCCTTTCCTCACTCCAGGCCACCCACTGGCCTCCGTTCACTAGGTATACTAAGTATACCTAGAGTTCCTAGATTTAGTAAATAAAAAACTGGACAGTGTGATTTTTTTAGTACAAGTGTCCCCCAAATATTTTATGGCACATACTTCTATTTAAAACATAGGTGTTGGGGCGCTTGGGTGGCTCAGTGGGTTCAGTCTCTGCCTTCAGCTCAGGTCATGATCTCAGGGTCCTGGGATCGAGCCCCGCATCGGGCTCTCTGCTTGGTGGGGAGCCTGCTTCCCTCTCTCTCTGCCTGCCTCTCTGCCTAATTGTGATCTCTGTCAAATAAATTGGTGAAATCTTTAAAAAAAAAAAAAAAAGTAGGGTTGTTCATCTGAAATTCATACTTCCTGTATTTTCTCTGGTGAGCCCAGAGACACCCCCACCTCGAGCCCTTTGTACTACTTGTCCCCGCGCCCGGAACACCCTTCCTCTGAGATTTCTGTGGCTCGCTCTTTCATCTACTTCAGTCTTTCGCTCAGACATCACCTTGGGGAGGCTGGCCCCAGTCACATTTGAAACCATACTCTGGTTCTTCCTATCCCCTTTTTCCTCTTTATTTTTCTCTAAAATATAATTTACATAATTTACTCCACCAACTGAAATGTAAACTCAATGAGGGCAAGGCGGGTGTTTTTTGTTTGTTTGTTTTTCTGCCTGGATCACTGCTCTGTCTCTAGCACCTAGAACAGTACCTGACACCTAGTAGACCATTGATGAATGTTTGTTGAATGAATGAACAAACCTCTTAAAGCTGTTCATAATAAAGCAGCCGACAACAAATTGCCACTGATTCAAGGATTTTTAGACTCCTCCTTCCATCCATGTTGAGATTCCTAAAGAAGCCCACCCCATCTGTTTCCAATAGTGCCACCCCAGAATGAATCACCTTTCTCAGCTACCCACAAAACAGATCGTCTTGTTTGATACCAATTTTAAAGAAAATGCCAAACGTCATTAAATATAGATAATGCATTAACTCACTTTGCTGTGCTTTACAGCTTACAAAACACCTTCACCTCATGAACTCCTTTGAAAGGCCTTAAATACAAGAGAATCAGATTCATAAAGACCAATTATTTTCACAAGAGGAAAATTTGGTTTTCATCATAGCAATTACATTCGCAAAGACAGTACTCAATCCAACCCAAAATAATTCAGCCCAATTTCTGCCGTACTCACCCTGCTGAAAATGTTCTCTTTCGAATCCAGTTGAAACTGTTAATGCTGTGACAAATAACTTATGAAAACATATTTGCAGTAGATAACACCTTGACTTTGTCTGTATGTATATGTCATATATGTGGTTGTGTGTGTGTGTGTGTGTCTGTGTGTGGTTTTAAGAAATTAATAACCTGCATCACCTCTCCTGAATAATGCTAGCCCAATTAATCATTAAACATATGAAGGTGTTATGATCATCAAAGTCTCTTCGGTGTTTACATTAGAGCATGAGAAAAGTATCCATTGCTATATCTTTCAGAACGAGCAATGTGCAGCTGCTCTTAATTTTCAACTGGAGGGGGAAAAGGCATTGAGGCACATCTCTGATTCGCATACCCCCAAACCATTCTCCTTGAGTGTTTCTGAACAACCTAGGGGACACAGTTGTGCCTTAGCCTTCCTGCGGCGGTGGTTCCTAGCCTCAGCTACACATTCAAGTCACGTGGAGAGTGTTAACAATCACTGATCCTTCAATCCTACCCCAGAGAATCTAATTGATCTGGCCAGGAGCCTGGATCCTGGGAGTTTGAAAAGCTCCCTAGGTGAGTCTAGGAAAGAGCCAAGTTTGAGAACTACGAATTAAAGTTTCCCAAAAATTGCACGGTGGAAAGAAGCCCTTTTTGGTTTTCAGTGAGACACCACATTTCCAGGTTTCAAAAGCTCATCTCCAGATTATAGTGAAGTAAATGAGTTTGAAGGAGTGGGGGAAAGCTGCTCTGATTTTATCTAAAATCAATGTGTACTGTTTGAGGGGAAAAAAAAAATTATCCAGGCTTTAATATAAACAAGAGAAGTTTCAGTTCAGCAGCCCTGGGAAACTCCCCAATTTAACGGAGCCTTTCAACGACTCTCACGTGCATTAACTGTGGCAGTAGAAATAACTGACAATGTGCTCTTTATTCACACCAAACACGCCAGTGGACTTCAAAAGAAAATCAACATTTACGGTTTAATTACTGTTTATTCCCTGTATTCAAATCAGCTTTCTTTGGCTGCCCCCTTCTAAATACTCAGAAGGGGATTTAATCATCTGATCTAATTCTTCCAAAGAATAGAAAGTTATCATTATGACAGCACAATGAAAAAAAAATCATTAAACAAATAAATGAGAAAGAAACTGTATGAAGCGTAACCACATTGG
Organism: Mustela nigripes; assembly: GCF_022355385.1. Lineage (NCBI taxonomy): Eukaryota > Metazoa > Chordata > Mammalia > Carnivora > Mustelidae > Mustela > Mustela nigripes. Next base: position 42,152,103 of record NC_081562.1, on the reverse strand, counting down.
GTATTTTTTAAAGCCTCTGTAAGATAAAACAGTTCATTTTTTGAAAGATAGTAATTTAGGGGTTAAAGCCTGATTTCTCTTTTTTTAAAGATTTTCATTTATTGGGATGCCTGGGTGGCTCAGTTGGTTAAGCAGCTGCCTTCGGCTCAGGTCATGATCCCAGCGTCCTGGGATCGAGTCCCACATCGGGCTCCTTGCTCAGCAGGGAGCCTGCTTCTCCCTCTGCCTGCCATTCTGTCTGCCTGTGCTCGCTCTCTCTCCCTCTCTCTCTGAAGAATAAATTAAAAAAAAAAAAATCTTTAATAAAAAAAAAGATTTTCATTTATTTATGAGAGAGAGAGAGAGGTGGGGAATGGGCAGAGGGAGAGGGAGCAGCAGGCTCCCAGTTGAGCAGGGAGTCCTATGTGAGACTTGATCCCAAGACCCTGGGTCATGACCTGAGCCAAAGGCAGACGCTTAACTGACTGAGCCATCCAGGCAACCTTTTTTTTAAAAGATTTTATTTATTTATTTGAGAGAGAGAGAGAGAGAGAAACAACCTGACTCCTCTTTCTTAATTGAGTTTCAACTTATTATGTCTATGCTAACAAAATGAAATGCATCAATAAAAAATATTAGTGCTTAAACTCAATGTGGTACCATCGACACCAGTGCTATCCAATAGAAATATAATGGAAGCCACTTATGTAATGCGAATTTCCTGGCAGATGTATTAAAAAGTAAATAAACAAAAAAAAGTAAACAGGGACAGGTGGAATTAACTTTTATAATTTATTTAGATTTAACCAAATATAGTCAAAATACTATTACTTCAATTAAATCATATCAAAAATCATCAGTAAAATTCTCTACATTTTTTTTTGTATTAAAAAATAGAGAATCCCGTATGTATTTTATATGTACAGCATGTCTCAATGCAGGCTAGCCCCATTTCAGAGCTCAGTAGCCCCATGTGAGTAGGTACTAGAGAGGGTAGGTCTCTAGCCAACACAATAGCCTGAAAATTAAAGTGAGTATTTTCCCTTTTGGTCTTTACTTTTTGGCAAAGCACCTTTAGTTGTGCTAAACAGAATGCGGGCTTGGTGACAAATGACCCATGCTGAGTACTTTCTACCCTTTAAATTTTTTGCGCAGCTTTGCTGGAAATGGAAGCTCCAGTTTGGCCCTTTTCTGCACTAGTATAATTCATGTTTGCTTTTCATTAGGCAAAAAGAATGATTCTGACTCAGCCTGGTTCTTAGTTACCCCTGAAAACTGATAGCACTTGTCTCCAATATATGACCTATCCATGTAGACACAGTTGTTTTAACACTGTCTTTCCCCTGGTTAGTAGCATTTGTTGATTACACTGGAATGGCTCTCTCTACTTTTGTTAGCTGTCATATACTGGGATTTTGCAATTTTATTACAATATCCTGACAACATAGCCTCTTAAACAGTCCGAGGGACTACCATTGTAGACAATGCTTTTACAACTTAATGTTTTTACAATAAGTTAAGCTTAATCTTAACTTTCAATGACCTAGGCAACAGGACTTGTTCAAATTTAACCCAGGTCAACTTCCCATAATATCTAGAAGAGATCCAGGCAATCTTTACCTAGGCCTCTCTCCACACACTCTTTGAAGTTACATTATTTCTTAATCACCCTTCAGCCATTGGTAAATACACTGCCTTCTCCAAATCAAACAAAAGCTCTCCATGTTCTCCAGCTAGTAGATGATGTCAGAAGAAAAAAGTGAAGGTAACATTTATATTTATGCCACATGTCAACACATTGTGACCCTCACCTCAGGCTTCAGGGAAAGCAGATCAGAAAACTAACGAAGGCACAGTTTGTCACAAGAATGGATTTCAAGAATTCAGTTATCAGTTTTGTCATTTACCGAGATCACTGGAGTGTAGTCATGTGCACTGTGCAAATATAATTTGCCTTCTTTGCAATGGCTTCATTTTTTTCATGCACAAAGCTTTGCATTTTAAAGAATCTTTGCACATAGCAGAGCCCTGAGAAGAGGGATGAAGAATTCTGAAGGCTCAAGGACATGTTTTTCCATCTTTTCTCAAGAATACAGTCTCACCACTGGAAAGGATTTATATTTTGACATACACAATGCACACGAAACCAGAATAAGAATCTGCCATGGATGCCTATTACTTATACACCAAATCTGAACTCCCTCCAAAGTCTGACCTCATACAACCCATCATTCTGTCTCACTACTTGCTTTCATATAATCTTCCCTCCAATCAGGATGGTTTCTCTACTACCCCTCACCTAATCCCTTCGCTCCATTCACCACTCCCCCCACCATCACATACGTAGTCCTGCCTGCATGCCATTACCCATTGTTTTCCATACACCTGGAATACCCTCAATGCTCAGGTGAACTCATAAGTATCAGCGAAGGTATTCACTTTATACCTTATCACTTCTAGGCTTGGGTTTGCGAGGCTAAAATTCCCAAGACCCGTTTGTCCCCATCACAGTAACCATTGCCTGGCTTGACACTGTAATCTAATTAGCTAGGATTCATGCAGGAATGTTTCACTGAAGTAGAAGAGGCACTTTTTATTCTCAATCGCTCTGTATAAGGAAAGGGGATATTTTCAAGGAAAGGCTAGCTGCATACACATGTAATTTTTTAAGGAAATGTCTGGGGTTTTTAAATTGTAATAAGATACATTAACACAAAATGTATCATTTTAACTGTGTCTAACGGTTCAGTTCAGTGGCATTAAGTACAGTCATACTGAAACCATTATCACCATTCATCTCCAGAACATTCTCATGTCAAACTTTCTCATCTCAAACAGAAACTCTTGGGCGCCTGGGTGGCAGAGTCAGTTAAGCGTCGGACTCTTGGTTTCAGCTCAGGTCGTAATCTCAGGGTCTTGAGATGGAGCTCAAGACCGTTTGGGGCTCTGTGTCAGAGTCTGCTTGGGACTCGATCTCCTTCTCCCTCTGCCACCCCCCACCCTGGCCCCTTAAGTAAATAAATAAACCTTCCTTCAGTCTCTATGAATGTGACTGTTCTGGGTACCTCATATAAATGGGACCATGTGTATTTGTCCTTCTGTGTCTGGTTCATTTCACTTAGCATACATCTCCAAGTTTCATCCATTTTATAGCATGTATAAGAATTTCCTTCCTTAAGGCTGAAGAATATTCCATTGTGTGTATACACCACATTTTGTTTATCCATCGATGAACAAACCATCAAAGAAAAGGGCTTACTTGCCCTTTGAAGCTTCTTAACCTCTGCTTCCCATCTCCCTCATGGCAAAGTAGAAGTCCCATAATTTATTAAAACACACACATGCACAAGTTTCCATAGCAGCTTGCTATTTAAAGTTCACAAATAGGTCTTTTGAACATTTGGAGACTATTTGATTTCCCAATCCCAGCTATCTCCTACCCTGATCAATCTTACATTTGTTAACAATGAACTGAATTCAGTTTTCAATCCCAGCTGCCCTGACTGCTTCTCACTCAACTTGGGTATAAGACTGGATTTTCTGAAATCTCCTTTGCTGATGATAGAAATTAATTTTTTAAAGATTATTTATTTGAGAGAGAGAGAGAGTTTGAGAGAGAGAAAGAGAGAGATCACAAACAGGGGTAAAGGGCAGAGGGAGAAGCAGACTCCCCGCTGAGCAGGGAACCTGACACAGGCAGGTTCTGAGCTGAAGGCAGACACTTAAGGACTGAGCTACCCAAGTGTCCCTAGAAATTAAACTCTTAAGTCACATGTAAAGAGACACTAACGTCCTATGGAGGGAGCTTTTCAGTACCTGCCCTGATCACTTCTCATTTATATTCATCCCTCTTTTAACTCACATCTTTGTGTCATTATCATTATTATTATTACTAGTACTTTAGGGCTTTCCATGGCAAGCAGCATTAAATTCTATTCTGTATTATTATTTCCTTGATTTGTCTTTTCATTTTGTCTTCCCAGCTCCAGTATAAATGCTTCAAAGCACGTTCTGGATCTTGTTTCTTTTTATGCCCGGTCTATACCATAACACAGCACCCGTTTGTTGGTCCAAAGAAAATACCATCTGACTCCTTAATTGCCTGAGGTTCACGGCGGCTCACATTGTGGGTTCTCAATAAAACATTAAGCAAGAATCTCTTTCTCCGTGGGCTCAAATGAATCATACTTGAATTTTACACTTTCTTCAGATATCCTGACTCACTAACTCAAATAGCTAACCATCGATCTGACCACACTTAGTAACAAAGCAAGGGCATGGGTAAAGCATGCTTCTTGCTGTCTCACACCTTGGGTGTGCTGCATTCCTAAAATTACTTAAATAGATTTCACGCTGTCTTAGAAACGCCAGGCAACAAGCACCTAGCAAGTGGGCAGCCACGGACAGGGGAGGTACTTGAAGGTACAACAAGTCATTCTTCAGGGAGGGACCCAATTGTGAGTAAGAAACAAGTTTTCGGTAAGTCCACTTCAAGAGCAAGGAAAGAGGCCACAGATGCCAAAGCACAAAGACTTAAGTGAACGGAAATGGTGTCCACCTCCATGGTGTGATCTACCTGCCCTTGCTGTGTGGGGGAGGGGGGCATCGTAAATGGAAAACTCTCCTTACTCACAGGGAATGACGATGATAACAACAATGACAACAGGTGACAATAGCGATCATAGCAACTAATGAACACTGACTTTGTACCAACAATTCGCTAAGTCGCTTTTGTCAAACACCTCTGCAAGTCAGCTATTATAATGTCTATTTTACATGTGAGGTCATTTCAATTAAACACCATAGCCACTTACTTATTTAATCCTAAATCCCCTGGACTCCATAATCTGTGCCATATATTTTATCAGTCAGACTAAGCCTGAAGGGGCAGTGAGAATGTGCTCTAACTTATACTTCTCCTCGGAAAAAAGATTAGTGCTGATCTAATATCCCAGACCACTCTGCTTAATGGCCTGGTCTCCCAAAAGTTCATGTGAAGTACTATGAGAATACCACCTAACCATACCATAACTATCTAGGGTATCATTCAAAGCATGTTTCTCTTACCTGGGACAAATGTTAAAGCAACCGGGTCACCAGGTAAACAAGCATTAACTGGGATGGCCCCGAGAAAACTAAGATCTACTTACATATTGGGTTTTGATAGCAACATGGCAAATTAAGCGGCCAACTATTTGAAATATTGAAATATTTTTACAGTGAGGGGCGCCTGGGGGGCTCAGTGGGTTAAAGCCTCTGCCTTCAGCTCAGGTCATGATCCCAGGGTCCCGGGATGGAGCCCCGCATTGGGCTCTCTGCTCAATGGGGAGCCTGCTTCCTCCTCTCTCTCTGCCTGCCTCTCTGCCTAACTGTGATCTCTGTCAAATAAGTAAATAAAATCTTTAAAAAATATATCTTTACAGTGAGGTCAACTGAACTATAATTTACATACAGTAAAAATTGACTTTATTTAGGTATCTAATTCTATGAATTTGGACAGTCATGACAAGCTGTCCAAGCTCTTTCAACTGCCGTCATAGTCAAGACATGGAAGATTTCACTACAGAATTTCTAGTTAATCCTCTCCTGGACCCTATTATGTCCCTGTAGCATTGCTTTCTCCATGTGTTATATTAAAGGAATTACATAATGTTGTTTTCGAACTTGGCTTCTGTCAGTTAATATAAGACATTTGGGATGCATCCATGCTGTTTTGTGGATCAGGAGCCCATTCTCTTTTCTTGAGTGGTTTCCATAGGATAAATATGCTTCAATTTGTTCACTATTCATCCATGGATAGACATTCGGTTGTTTCCAGTTTGGAGCACTTACGAATAAAGCTGCTTTGTAAACATTCATGTGCAGGTTTTTGCGTGGACATATGTCAACACTTGTGTAAATACCCAAGAGTAAAAATGCTGGATTATATTGTAAATATGAGTTTAATTTACAAGAAACTGCCAATAAGTTTTCCAAAGTGATTGTCATTTTTTGCATTCCTACCAGCAATGGATGATGTTCTATTAACCCCACAATATTTTAAAGATTTTATTTATTCATTTGAGAGAGAAAGCACACACAGGGAGAGAAGCAGAGGGAGAAGCAGAGACTCCCCATTGAGCAGGGAGCCCGATGTGGGGCTCGATCCCAAGGCCCTGGGATCATGACCTGAAGCTGAAGGCAGACGCTTAAGCCACCCAGGTGCTCCTACTTCAACATTCTCGACAGCATTTGGTATCCTCAACTTTGGTATCTTGGCGAGGTTTTAATTTTCATTTCCCTGATTATTCATGACATTGAATATCTTTTCATGTGCTTATCTGTCATATGTATATTTTCATTGATGAAATGTCAGTTTAAGTCTTGAGCCCATTTTTTTATTGAATGACCTTATTTTTTTTCTTTTATTGTTAAGTAGTAACAGCTTGTCACCTATTTTGGTTATCTGATGTGTTTTTAGAGACTAAAAAAATGTATGGTGCGATCTACTTCACAACAGTGAATATACTTAACAGTACAAAAGTGTACACTTATAAAAATGGCTAAGGTGGTAAATTTTATGTCATGTGTTTTTTATTTGAGAAGGAGCACTCTTTATTGGGGAGGGAGCATTGCACATGACCGACAAATGAAGGCAGCCTGGGGGGCTGCTCACAAAGGTACGCAGGAGGGTTTGCTAAGAAAGATCAATGGGAACCTGGGTTCCTCTGGGCAACTTCCCCAACCTCATCCCTTCAGAGGGTTGGGACACCCCCGACTATTTCCTTGAAGGCAGCTGTGGTCCACTAGAGATACAGTCCTCAGGAGTATCTTCTTGGTTTTTACACAGAATATTTTCTTTAGATTTCTTGAAGTCTTTATTTGTTACTTTCATTCTGCATTTTCTCAAAGCCATCAGACGAGCTTCTGGACAGATTGCCTCAACATCGGCACACAGAGGTCATCTTTAGCCATGATCAAGTCGTCCGGGGTCACACCATCATCCAGATCATCCTGCTTGCATGGATCTGAAAGATGCACTTCTTAGTCTTGTCATTAGGCAGGGGGAGCTCAATCTTCCCATCAATATGGCCTGGTCTGATAAGTGCTGGATCCAAAGTTCCTATTCAGTTTGAGGCCATGATAATTTTCATGTCACCCCTTGAATCAAATCCAACCAATAGGTTCAATAGTTCCAGCATTGGTCATTGAATTTCTCTCTCACCACCGGAATCTGAGTCATAACTTTTTGTTCCATTGGCATCAATTTCATCAATAATGAATGGTGCGTATTCTTCCATAACTTGAAAAAATTCCCAAACAAGTTTGGGCCCATCACCTCGGTAATTCTTAATAAGTTCAGTGCCAGTTACTCTCAAGAAAGTGGCTAAGGTTTGGTTTGTTACTGTTTTGGCTAATAAGGTTTTACCTGTGCCAGATGGACCACAGAGAATGACCTCCTTTGGGGTTTTATACACATCTCTTTATAATATTCAGGGTGAATGAGAGAAAGCTCCACAGATTACTTAATTTCCTGGATTTGGTTGTCTAACCCCCCGATATCAGCATAGGTTTCCTGGGTCATCTTTTCTACCTTCATCACTGTGACCAAGGGATCTGCTGTCACCCATGAGCACCCCTATGACAGCATGCTCCTTGTGGCTGAGCAAGACAGACTAATCTGTTTCAAACAGATACTTGTCTACAAAGGAAAGAATGCTGACGTAGTGTTCTGAGCCTATAGATGAAAACACAATGGCATGATTGTCATCAATGATCTTTTCCAAAGTTCCTCCTGATATTGGGGTTCCCCTAAGATCGTACACCTTAGATCTTTCCTCCTCTTGCTTTTCTTCTAAAGTCTTCATTTGTTCCTGATTTCTAATGAATTCTTCCTCAATGAGAAGAGAGTCTTTAATTCTCTCTAACTTCAATAATTATAACCGGCACTGAATGTGAGATGTCACCAGAGGCAGCTTGCTGGCAGCATCTGGTCCCTCTCTTTTTTTCTTCTTTTTCCCACTCTGGTTGATACAGGGAGTTCACAGTTCTTCCAGCAGCAGTGGTTCAAGCAGCAAAAGCAAGATAAGTCAGAGAGTGGTGGTCATGGCCCTGGAGGTGGCAAGAGGATGACAAGGACAAAAAAAGGAAATGCAAACCTCCTGCTATGTGTATTAACAACAATTTTTAAAAGTATAATTGCTGAATGGCAGTCTAGAAGTCAGATTGCAATGTGTGCTTCTCTGGGAAACCATCCAAGAAGCCAACTGCTAATACTCCTTCCCGCACTAGAAACAATGTCTCTAATTCTAGTAAGGCCAGAGATCCTGTTCCAAGCCCAAGCAACATGAACCTGGGAGCCCTAGAAATCTGAGGATGATGAGGTACTTGGAAAATTCCTGATAAAAGACATCCTGAGATAGCCAAGATTATTGGTGCAAGCAGTGTGTGGTATCCAAGATTCTTGGTTTGAGGCACTGTGAGTTATCCAAATCTTCTGCTTTCAAGAAGTTCATTTCTAGCTGGAATGATAAGCTAAATGGCTGTCTATTGAGGGGTGCTGGGCTTTTTAAAATTGTAGATACTTGGGCCACACAAGAGACCGTCTTGGAACCAGAATCTCTGAGTCATTACATTTTAAGCATGCTCTCCAGTTCATTCTTATATGCATTAAATGATTTAAATAATTATAAATATAAAAACAGAAGATCAGCTAAACCAAGGATCAGCAGACTTTTCTATTAAAGGCCAATGAATATTTTAGGCTTTTTAGGCCATACAGTCTCCGTCATCTACACCAGCTACCTACTTTGTGAGACCCAGTAAAAAACTGTTCAAAAATTGTTCAAAAATTATTGACTTCAAGAGGGTCACAGCAGAGTATTAAATCAGCACACAACCCTGCTGAGCCCGGGACTCCTTGCCACCACACAAGTCATGCCCCACGAAGCAGCCCCATCTGTAGCAATTCCAACTCAACAACTATGTGTCCACACCATCGGTAAGCAGAAGCAGCTGCAGACAAGTACACAAATGGGCAGGTGGTGGCAGGAGCTGCTCAAGGGCTCTAGTCTGCCCACCCCTGAGCTAGATCATCTTTTAGCAGGAAGGCCTATTCCCTGATGTTCAGAAAGCTAGTGAGAGCTAATACAAATAAATAGATAGTTAGATAGATAGATAGTCAAATGAAATTGCATATTTGCTGAATAAGTATCATTTCATTCACGGGTTAATTTAGCTAGGTAACTCTTCAAAGGAATTTATATTGATAGTCTTATTTAATAGGAGAGAAAGAACAGGTTGCACTGCATGGGGAAAGAAATGAGGGAGTTTAGACACCAAAAGGACATCCTGCGGTTCAGAATTTCTCTGATGCAAACCTTGTTCCTGGCTTATCTGTCATCTGCACACCATAATTCAGTTAAAGTCTCTTTCAAAGGAATCTGTAGTCTGTTAAATTGTACAAGATTATCCAAAAAAGTAAAGACGGGTTTTGTGTCTGAGTCAGAAACCGGATTATAGCAGCACAGGCTTTTCTATCAAAGTAACCTAATGATGATTTGGAGTTCAATTCAAACTGGAAAAAGAAATAGCAACTTCCAACTGGAAATACCTAATCAGCTTTTTCATGATGCAACCGTCCAACTATAGCATTACAGGCATCTTACTGTGTCTAACGTCATATCTTGGCTCATACCATGTAGTATTTCCCTCAGCTCTCTCTCCACTAAGTTAGAAACCATTTTTTTAAAACCAAGATGTTATATTTCAAAGTGATCACATTTATTAAAAAGCCTATATAGCTCAGACACATGGGAGGTGCTCACAACATGTTTGCCATAGTCTAGGGATAAAATTACACAAAACTAATCATTAGAAGAAACATTATTAATTCATCACAGGAAGGGGGGAAGAAGCCGCTGGCATTTTTTCCAGTCTTAATTGTCCTGGAGCCCATGGCCATACTGTTTGAGGAAAACATATGCTACACAGCTGCAAATGTAAACCTGATTACCTCTAAATTAATAACATGGAAGAGGCAGCACTTGCAGCTGTGAGAGAGAGGGAACCAAAAGGAACCCCAGTGCAATAGAATCTTCCTAACATTCGTAATGTTTGTTTTATCATAACCAGCTTTAAAGAATTATAATAAAAATCCCTGAAGGTGGGGGCGGCGCACAACAAAGCCAGAAAGTTTGCCACTGCCATTTCCTTGCTCTTGACCTGACCCTTGGGGTCATTACCATCTGAGGTTCCATTGGTTTTCTTTCCTCAGCTGCTGGCTCTGAGGACTTTCCGGCACCCAAAGGGATCACAAAGGGAAGACTGCAAGTACCTTTCAGTGGCCAGGCAGCTAGCGTTTCCAGTCTTTACACCGCATGTCGAACACGGGAAGTTGGAAACGAAAAATCACAGCTGTGAATTTCTGCTTAAGGTTCATTTTTCAAGAGCAAAACGAATGTACCATGTAATGGGGGGCGGGGAACAGGGGTGGAAAACTTGGGGCAAAGTGCACGTATACTTCCTCAGGAGACAGCATTTCTTTCAACATGCACTAAGAGGAAGAAAAAGAAAAACGTTTGTAGGTAACTTCGAGTCTGAACGGTCTTGGGCTTGGTCTGAAATGAAGTCTAATGCCTAAGTTATGAAGATCCATTAGTAAATTCATCAGTGAGACTTTCCTTACATTCAGGTTCAAGTAATCCTGGCATTCACCACCCTGTGTATGAATCTTCCAGGGATCTGAAAAACATATAGAGTCCCCATGCTTGACCTAGAAGCTTTAACTCCATTTTTATTGGGGAAGCAAGAGGGGTTCTAATAAACTCAGGGGAGACTGAATACTAATGGATTTGGTAGAGACTCTAAATGCTACTGGAAGAAAGAAAAGGGTAGTGGGCGAATTGACTGTAAGCTAATGATTTCCCCTCTCTGAGTTCAGACTGCTCATCTCTAACATGGATATACTAATGCTCACCTCACAGGATTGTTGTAAATGTGATTGTAAACGTGTCTGGCATCTAATAGGCCCACCAGTGTTAGCTGAATCTGAATCTGGAGCAAACATGTGGAGAGTCTGGTGGGGAGGAACATGGATCCCTTGGTGACTTCGGGAAGCAGAGCCCTGCCTCCCATCTTGATGCATCCTGGACCATTCCAGAAAAAAAATCATTGTGCTGACACTTTTAGGTTTTTTTTGTTACCACAGTTTAAAATAATAATCCTAGGTAATCTAGTTAGAAAGCTGTGGGATAAAAGCAGGGCTCTAACAAAATGACATGCTGGGGATTAAAGAAAAAAATAAATAAAATAAGAACTTCCACTTATGGAGGACCATCAGATGCTTTCTGTGGTGATGATGGTCACCATCGTCGTCATAATGTTGATCATGTGCCAATCAGTGACTGCTCTGAGCACTTCATGTATATTGTGTATATTAACTAATTTTAATTCTCTGATCTCTGTTAGGTGAATTAGCTACATTATCCACATTTCACAGGTGGATAAACTGAGGCATAAAAGCATTTAAATAACTTGCCCAAGATTACATAACTGTAGGTAAGATCTCATTTGGCTCTTTCAACAGCTAAATCTAGGAGATGGGTCTTATCCTCATTTTGCAGATGAGAAACCAAGACTGAGAAGACCAAAGTATGTCTGAGGACACACTGCCAGGAAGAGGGGCTGCTGTGCTTGGCACCCAAGACCTTCCAGAGCCTGTCCGTTCTCCCACTCCCCCAGAGGGTCCAGAAGTCAGCTGGGAGTCTTCGTGAGAACCCAAGAGTCTGGAGGGAAGACTTTATTTGCATCTTACTGTCAGAGCTAATTATTCAGTGGGTTAATCTATCTCTTCATCTTCCACTAAACTTAGTACTACTTTTCTATAAAATAAATAACAAGCTTGAATTTCACCAACCTGGGCAAATCCCACACATGTTACACCATCTGAGAGGTTCCAAGGCTTCTTATTTCCTTTCTCCTAGGGGAATGGCTATAATGAGACAGGAGCACTCCTCAGGCAACAGATTAATACAGTGATCTGTTGATTAAAAAATCCTTAGAAACTACTTTATAGCAAATTATGTGTTTTTTTTATTTGAAGGAAATTGGTGCCAACACCACAAAAGGATATTATATAGAGTCCGGCAGGAGGGAAGTGTTCCCTGGGAGCTACCCTCCCAAGGGAGAACTGATGCCATACGAGGCCAAGTGGGAGGTCTGTCTTCTACTCTAGCCTCTTCCACTGCTCACTGTCCACCCATATTCACCCCCGCTGTCCTGTATGTATGTATGTATGTATGTATGAATGAATTTATTTATTTATTTATTTTTTGCTGTCCTGTATTTAAATCAGATGGATTCGAGTCAGTCATTTTCAGGCACACTGATTACATACACTGATTCAGGATACATACACAGTATCCTGAATGCTTTTCAACCCATTGTTTCAACAGCATTTGTATTTTATATTTTGTATTGTATTATATTTTATATTTTGTATTTTATATTTTATATATTATATTTATATTATTTGTCTATGTCTAACTTGGGGGCAAAAATCCATGGTTTGCTATTAACTGAATTTCATGCTCTCTGCTGACAGGTAGAGAACTAATTATCTGAAAATCCTCTGCAGACTCCTCTAGTAACATACACAAACACACACACACCACACACACATACACTACACACACATATCCATCCATCTATCTATCTATCAGTGAGTTCATCTGGAGCAGAGAATTGTGTCTTACTCAAGTTTTTAACACAGACCTTATCAAAGTTCCTGGCAAGTAGGAAATGTTTAATAAATATTTGTTGAATAAATGAAATAATGAAATATTGAATAATCCTTATTCAATATTTATTTAATATGATTGAATGAATAAATGAAAGGGGAAGAAATGATAGACTAGAATCACATAATGGTGGTTTCTTGTTTCCTGAGTATTCTCAAGCACATGTGCACACACACACAAACACATGTGTTCAAATATTCACTAATACCACAAGTACACACACACGCGCACACACACAGACCATCACCACTACCATCCACACCCGATTTCCCAAGGATTGGCTCAGAAATAGCTACAGGGGGGACACCTGGATGGCTCAGTTGGTTCAGCATCTGCCTTTCAACTCGGGTCGTGATCCTGCAGTCCTGGAATTGAGTCCCATATCGGGCTCCTTGCTCAATGGTAGTCTGCTTCTCCTTCTGCCTTCCCTGTTCTCTCTCTCTCTCTCTGGCAAATAAAATCTTTTTTAAAAAGGAGGGTGGGGGAAGGAGGGGAAGAAATAGCTACAAGGGACCACAGCTTCAGGTAAGTGGTGACAAAAACCACTAGTCCTTGTGGGTAAGTCCTTCAGAGGCAGCCAGAATTGGAATCCACCCGTCACTCCCTTTGCCGGTAGAAGCAGAGTAGGGCTCCTTCCCCCAACCCAACTGCTGCTCAAGACTCAGGCACAGACTTTGTGTTTTCATTGCACTTAAATTCCCTCCAGTACTGAAAGTCTTGCTAACCCTTACTTCTATCATCCTAAATTAAATATGATTACTGTCTCTCTTATCCTACCTCTGGTAATGAAGTCTCTAACAAGATGCTGTGAAAAAGCCACTGTTGCGGCATCCTTCACATTAAACCTAATGATGTCCCTCATCAATAACAAGAGCACGAGTAACCCGTGATGCGTTTTAAGGCTCTACTGGGCGCTAAGGCTTCACGGGCACGCTTCATTTATTCCTCCCAGCAGAGAGGGAGGCATTACTGCTACTACTGTTACTGCTACGACTGCTTTTATTCTTATTTTTCCTTTTTTCCAGATGAAAAACTGAGTAATAGAGGCATGTTATCACCCAGGATCACACAGTGGAGGAGCTGGGACTGGAATCCATGAACTCTAACAACAAAGTAAATGTTCTTACTACCGATATCCCAGTTATTTTGAATGTGCCATTCGTCTGGGAGACCAGAGTGAATACTGCAATGACCCTGGTTTGAATCCTGATGGCACTACTGGGTGTTTTGGGTGAGTTTCTTGACCTCTCTGTTTCCTCATCAGTAAAGTTCAGAGAACAAAACCTAGTGTACAGTTTATTGTGGGGATCAAAAGAGGTCTGAGACAGGAAGCATCTTACTACCACAGTCTGGCACCATGGATCAATGACTGCTTCCTTCAAGTTTCCCAGCCCACTGTGTTAGCCCTCATCCAATGATGATATGTCGGTGGAAAATGTATTAAACCCTCGATGTGTATCCCAAGAAAAATAAATCCCCTCGACCTGTGAGACAGATTGAATGACTTAAAAACAGAAACAAATCTTTCTAGCACAAGGGAGGCACAGGGCAAACAGTCTTTACAGACACTTGCAGAAACGTGGGGGTGAGCTATGAGTTTACTCTGCACAGACACAGCCCTCCCTGCTGGTTACCCACACCCCACTGGGAGGTTTTATTTGAGTGGGCGCCCCTGCAATTCTCAGTTAGAGTGGGCCCCTCAGCGGGAGAATCATCAAAGCCATTGACTCCTGCCAAACAAAATGTGTTGGCACGTGATGTATCACAAGCTAATGATTTTAGACTCTTTACAGACATGGGCTAAAACAGCAAAGGTTTTCTGTTCGCTTATTAAAGAGCCCAGAAATTTTGCAGGCGTGTAAGGTGGCATAGAAGAGTTTTATCTATACAGAAGCAGAGTCGAAAAAGATAATGTCAGATAGTAACATAGTTAAAACAGTTGATACCTAATACTTAGGTTTTGACTGATTGTTTACCTAAAAGTAAAGGGGTTTTTTTGTTTGTTTGTTTGTTTATCCTTTTACCTTTAAGTTTTGTGGGGTTTTTTAAGATTTTATTTATTTATTTGATAAGGACAGAGAGATCACAAGTAGACAAAGAGGCAGGCAGAGGGAGGGGGTGGGAGACAGGCTCCCTGCCAAGCAGAGAGCCCAATGCAGGGCTTGATCCCAGGACCTGAGATCATGACCTGAGCCGAAGGAAGAGGCTTAACCCACTGAGCCACCCAGGCGCTCCTACCTCCAAGTTTTTAACCTAGCCTGTACAGCCAGCTGTCCCAATTCTTAACATCATACAGAAGTTTAGAAACAGGCTTAATGCTTGCTGAAATACAATATCATTTCTTGGTGCAAATAGAGATCACTTATAAAATATGAGTGAATTTCAAGTAAACAAGTGCAAACAGAAATGTCAGTCTATTCAAGCCTCCTTTTTCTGGCTGAGATTCGTATTAACTAAACTGACATATAGCAGCACTCCACTGTATTAAGAGTCATGACTTGAGGGGCGCCTGGGTGGCTCAGTGGGTTAAGCCACTGTCTTCGGCTCAGGTCATGATCTCAGGGTCCTGGGATCGAGTCCCGCATCAGGCTCTCTGCTCGGCGGGGAGCCTGCTTCTTCCTCTCTCTCTCTCTCTGCCTGCCTCTGCCTACTTGTGATCTCTCTCTGTCAAATAAATAAATAAAATCTTTAATAAAAAAAAAAAAGAGTCATGACTTGAAAAAACAAGTTTTATAATACAAGGGTGATCACAAAATAGGTGTATTAATAATATTTAATCCAATCTTCAGCATATGGTAAGCACTCACTGACCAGTCACTACTTTATAATATGTGTGGAAGTACTAAGAGAGTAATAACAATAGCAATATTTATCTCCTATATGCCAAGCACAAAAATATATTTATTTATAATTTCAAAATGAGGCCTGTCCATGGATCAGGAATTATCAGTCCCGTTGTGCAGATGAGAAAACAGGTCTGGTAAGCTTTCAAGTCTACTGAGTGATAGAGTGGCGTTTGGGCTCTTGGCGTATCTAATTCCCAAGTGCACATTTGTCTTGCTCTGTGAGGCCAGGTTGTGCTGAGCAGGATTAACTGGGACATCAGCAAGGTCATGTGCATCAAGACCATGAGCACCAGAAACCCACCTTGTGTGGACATCAAATGAGATCCAGTAACCTGACCATCTTGGCCTCCTCTTTCCCTTTCCTCGAGTCTCAGCCATCACTCTTCTTCCCAACGCCAGGATAATCTGGCTGAAACATGGAGCCCACTGGGGAAGTGCAGAGGTGGGGTTTAGACATGGCCGTGGGCAGCAGACATGCATGTTTGCTTGATTAAAGTCAGAGTGCCCTAGCGTACAGGGGGGCATTTTTTCTGTTTGCCGAGTAGCTGATGTTCACATGTCCAAATCGCTCTTCTTTGAAGCTCTTCTGCTGTGTTTACAGTTATGCCCTAGTCATTAGCCAACAGGGACTTGGGGAGTAGAGTGTTCTGGGAATACTTCCTGTCAGGTTTTTCCCAGCCTCTCTTTGGAATGCCTCTGCAATCCGCTTTGTATCTCTGGGGGTGGTCCAATGTGCCCAAAGGGATTCTGCCTTGTATTACTCAAAAGGATTCCCAGCACTCAAACGCAAAAATAGCTCAGGGCCTAATAAGATCTCATTGAATGTTTTTGTGTTTTTGCTTAAAAACACAAGTCTGGCCTGGTCTCTACAGGTTTAACCATAAAGAATGATTTTGCTACTTTATATGCCTAATTTGGAAACTGTGAAATGCGACAAGCTACCAGCAGTCCTCTAGCTGTGTGAGGAAGCCCTAAGCCTCCCAGAAAAAAAAACCACAAATGGACTTGGTCTTGACAGTAGATGCCTGGTAGACTGGGGTTAACACTCCTGAGCAAATGCTGCCTTGATTTTCTGGAAGAGCGGCGGGGAGGTAAGAAAGATGAACTGATGATTGGGGACCACCCAGGAGGAAGGCATCTAAAGGCAGGTCCTATGTGGGGACCTCTGCCGATGGACACTTCTCAATATCACACACACTGGGGTCACAAATGACATCTGGCCTGAGCCAGGGAGGCCTTTCAAAGTTCCTCAGTGGATGATGGTGTAAACTGAAAGAGTCAGATTCAATTCCAAAATATCAAAAGGCCTTGTGGTCACTGGAGGGACAAACCCAAGACAACCATGACAGAGGACATGGCAGCAGTGAAGCTGATAATAGCTTTGACTAAACGGTCAACACCGAGAATCGAGCAGGCTGTCTAGACCTTCTAGGGAAAAAGGGGAGGACACAAAGGTGAGAGGGTGGGGGTCCAACCAAATAGCACTGTCGGCATTGCCCATGCATTATCTCCATGATCCGGGGATCTGGGGACATTTGGATTTCTTAAGACCATAATACTAATGGAGACTGGCCCATCTCCTTTCCCCACTGTGCCACCCATGCTTACTCCCATCTGCAGGTTCCTATACAGCCTCGTTCTTTTCTCTGCCATCTGTGATTCTGATCCTCCGCTGAACCCCATTTCCATCTACAGCTTCTTTCCTTCGCTGGTGATGTGCTACCATCACCATATACTTTGACGGCACATGCTCACCACTAGGGAAACTGGAGCTGCTCCTTTCCTGGGATCCTAGCCCTCTCAGGGCCCATGCACTCCATGAGAGAAGCCTCCTTCTAGAAGGTACCATGAGCATCCTCATGTTAAGAGGTCAGATGTGCACTGAGAACAGATAGTGTGGAAAGGAATGGGTAGGGGGAGGCACAGATCATGGGAAGGAGTCCAAAGGGAGGGTCCCCATCCATGCAGTAGGCAGACTGCCCAGATGTCAAGTGCAGGGGCCTTGGAGGGTTGAGGCTGGAGGCAGACCAAGGTCGGGGTGGAGTGGGGAGTACAGAAAAGCAGCTCTTGGGAAAGCAGCTCACTGTTGGGCAACATCATCACCTGCTGTAGAAGACACCAATGGAATCAGGTAAAAATGTGAGAGCTTCATTACACTTCCGGGCTATTCACCCTTAATTTTCTCTTTGTAAGGGTTAGAATTTGCTTCAGCACTCAAAATCTCTCCCCTTTCTGCTTCCTAGTAAAGTCTATCTTGCTGTTTACATGTCTATAATGTCCACATCATCCTAGCAAAATGTCTTCCAGACACTCACACTTCCTCCCAGTGGGAGATGAGGGGGCTCTCACCACAAGGAGGTGCCTCTTACACCTGAAGAGCAAACCTGGATTCCACAGCATTTCCTGAGCCTTTGTTCTGCACGCCGAGGGAAGCAGCTCTGCTCTGGGCCTCAGCAGAGACTCCAAAGGCCAATGAGACACGAAGCTGGGAGGTCAGCGTGTGCTCCTTCTGTGCTCCCACACTGAGCCTTGGCCCCATCCTGGCCAAGGGACGGTTCTGCCTTCACTTTCTGGGGCCCGGAGGATTCAGTCTGGATCCCCCCAAAATGATGACAGAGCTGGAAGAAACTGACATAAGGGGTTTCATGGTTGTATCGTCCTGGCTGGAACACCACAGGGGTGGGATGCAGTCAGATGAGAGAGCCAGGCAAGGAGGGGCTCTAGGCTCAACTTGGCACAGCATCATTCTGGTGATATTGCAAAGTCCCTCCAAATGCGTGTGGGGTTTTTTTTTTGTTTTTGTTTTTGTTTTTTCAAGGAAGAAGCAAGAGGGCCAGAAGGGGCCAAATTTGATAAATTATTTAAAAAAATCAAAATCAAGGGCTGGTGAGAACAGGATGAAGGCAGCGTGCTGAGTGGGCCAGGTCTTGAGTCCCCATCCCCCTGGCTTGATTTTAGCTCCTTTCCACTTGTGTTCTTTGTAGGTGCTCTCACCCCGCTGGCTGGACAGTCCTGTACCCAGCCTTCCCATTCACCATGATTTATGTGTATTCCTTGGATAAGGCCAAGGGCTCAGTCCTAGCAAGGTGGGAGGTAGGGTCTCTGGGACGACAAGATGTTCCCATTAATTCCCGAGGAATTCATCCTGTCGTTGCAGTTGGGAGACAAGGCTTCCATTCCATTCCTTATAAAGGCATGTGTGTATTATTTTTTTTAATAAATGCTCAATGAAACTAGTCTTTATGTTTTTTCCTCTTGATCCACAACCCGATCATTCCATAAATAAAATGATAACTTCAAAGCTCACAGACTGCTTAGCAGGGTGGTCTGGGAAGAGAATCTGCAGGCTGTGTGATGGCCTCTGACACCACACTCTTCTCTGGAAAGTCATCCTGGCCTCACAGCTGCTCTCTGCCGAAGCCCTCTCTCCCCAGGAAAAGGTGAACCCAGCTGGGCCTGGGCTGGAAGTTGGCCTCCCATTGTAGAAGAAACAGGGCCTCTGGAGTCTCCCAGATCTATGTCATTGCCTTCTGATCTTGGGAACTTATTTAACTTCTGTAAGCTTCTATTTTCTTATCAGAAAAAGGGAGATAACACTACCTACCTAGTAGCACTGTTAAGATAAAGGACGTGTCATAAAGCAAATGCTAGAACAAAATAGTAACTATTATAATTACATCTTAGGTATTTCCTCAATCATTATTGTCTCTGGTCACATTATTGAAGGTACACACTGCTCACTGGAGTATTCAGGTCACAGAGGATTCAGCTCAACTAAATTTTCTGCCGAAATCAAATCTTTTAGAAGTACCCATTTTCAGTTCAGGCCAGCATGTAGGAAATAATTCTAGATCATGTTAGCATTTATTCCAGCTCTAAGGAATAATCAGGCACTTGGGTCACATACTGTCTTCCATCATTCTGGGCAGGAGTTTTCATTGTACAGCTGGGTTTCCATCGGATAGGAGTTAAAGGAAGTTGAGTTGAAGGCATATTGGGCTGTTGAAACAACAACAAAACAAAACCCTACAAAGTAAGCATGTCTTGTTGTAGATCCTTCTTTGCCCTCAAGGAAGGATGAGGGGAAAGCACTGAATAAAGACAGATGGTCTTATAAGCTGACAGACATTTCAATGTCTGTGGCTCCAGTGGATTGAAACAAAGAGGTCATAAGATGGGGTCTTTTTAGCATACACCAGCAACAAACTCTTCTCAGTGTTTTAGAGACAGGCTTCCCAGCAGGGGGAGAGGTCTGTGGCGTTGTATCTAAACTTAGATAAACAGAAGAAATCATATATTGACCTCTGGGTAAAAGCTGGAAGTCCCTTCCTTTCCTGTCTCTCCCAATGCAGGTAGAGATGACATAAAATGTCTACCAATGTCTCTCTCTCTCTCTCTCTCTCAATTAGGTAAAAATAGATATAATGCATTAAGTACTAAAAAAGAATTGATACATTGGGTTAATAACATATATTGATTGCATTTACTGATCATGTACTACAATACAAAGCCCTTCCACAAACATTATTTATTTTAATCTTCACGAGAGCTCTATGGAACAGGTTTCATTATTCCCAGTTTACAGGTAAGGAAACTGAAGTTCAAGAATATGAGGTGACTTATGCAAAGTCACACAGCTTAGGAGAGGCTGAGCCAGGAACAGAACCCAGGTCCTCCAAATTCAAAGCTTCTACTCTTTTCAAAGAAAGGCAGTTGAGTCTGGAAATTGATAATTGTAAAATATTATCATTGAAAGGGAGCCATCAAAGACGTATCTCTACACCAAGTCATTCACTTGGGGTCACACAGCTCATTAGCAGCAAAGCCAAATTAAGACACCAGAAGTCTTTGCACTACTCTGCTGACCCTTAAGGAAACTCCCTAAAGAATAAATCATCAATATATAATAAACACTAAGCATGTGCCTCTTGTTGAGCATGAATGAAAATCATTCATTTCTTTTCCTGTTTCCCTGATCAGGATCTTGTCATGGAACCCACAAATGTGGGTGGACATGAGGTCTCTAAAAGGGCTGGCTGCTGTAAGATCCCCAAGCACCACTGACGGAGACCCACCTTCAGTGCCCCAGGTTCCTCTGAGTACCTTAGAGCTTTCTTGTATCTCCCCCATGTCAATATGACCCTGACACAAAGGCATGAAAGTGGCTTCCTCTTTCTGTTTTAAAATTCTTTCTAAATTGTTTAACTGTAAAAAAGAACGAATTTAGGGACACCTGGGTAGCTCAGTCAGTTAAGGGTCTGCCCTTGGCTCAGGTCATGATCCCAGGGTCCTGGAATCAAGCCCCTCATCAGGCCACCTGCTCGGCAGGGAACTTGTATCTTCTTCTGCCTGCTGCTCCCCCTGCTTGTGCTCTCTCTCCTCTCTGACAAATAAATAAATTAAAATCTTTAAAAAAAAAAAAAAAGAGGAACATTATTACAACCGTACCATATTTGAAAGGAACATGTAACACCTTAAGAGGAATTGTGACAAAATGTGAAAGACTGTACTTTGATGTTTCTAAGCATCCCCCCATGTCCCTAAGAGGTCTGCCTTGTATGTTCACCCCAATGCATGGGCATAGCTTGCGGTTAAACCCAAAGGCAATAGAGTTAGATGCTTAAATGACAATCCTGGTCCCACTATTTGCTGGCAAGTGTCTTCAACTCCCAATTTTCAATTTCTCAACTGCAAACTAGAGGACAATTTAAAAAAAAAAAAAAAAAAAAAAGATGGCTTAGACTGTTAGTTTTCTTCCCCCAAATCATTCTTGTCCCTCTTTTTTGCTGACAGAACCCTGATTTTAGTGGGGGTGGCAACATGCCTTGCTGAATGAACACATTTCTGGCCTTCCTAGCAACTTTGGATGGAAAATAAGACATAAGTGAAAGTCATCCTCAAGGAATTCCAAAATTTCTCTAAAAAAGAAATACTTACTGTGGAAAGCATTCCATTTGATCTGCTCCCAATTCCTCTTTCTTCTTATCTAGGACTCAGATAATGTGTCTGGTACTTCAGCTACCATCTTAGATCATGAGGATAGAAGCTGGGACCAACTGGGCAGTGGAAGACAAAGAGAGAAGGAGCCTCTTTTTCTTTCTTTCTTTTTTTTTTAGAAGGAGGCTGTTTCCATGATGACGAAGAAGTCACTGTGCCAGTCCTAAACCATATACCTCTGGACTTCTTTTATATAAAGGACAAATATATCTCTATCTTACTATGCTTATTTGGAGCAGCTTGTTGAATGCCATCAGATCTAACGCTGATTGAAGTACCTACATCAAAGATCTCTATACTAAGCAAGTAAGATAATTCCTATAAAACGTGTAGTGTAGGGCCCAGCACTTAGTTACTACCCAATAAATGTTAGTTGCTGTTACTGCTATTACTAATACTCCATTAACTGTGGTTAGTGCTAGACCACTAATAGTATTATGTCTTATCTTCCCTGAGCTTCAGATGCAAGTTTCTTGAGAGCAAACTTCATAGTTTATTTGTTTGTATTCCCTGCAGGCCTGCCACTACACCCTGCACATAAATTTTTCTTAAAGGCATCTTCTACTTACAGAAAAAATAAGTTTAAAGTTTATTTTTTAGCTAAATTGGCTTTAGGCTTATCAATCATGGCTAACAAAACCTGGAGAAACAGTTCCAATTTTTGCATAGGTGTCCGTATTCCCTAATTCTGTGTTCAAGTAGGTGTCTTATTTACATGTGAATTAGCAACGGTTTTGTTATGGTGTGCTGTTAACAAAACATTAGCAAAAAAAGATGCAAAAAATCATGGCAAGTGTGCCCACCAGACCTCAGAAAGATCTGCCTGGGACCAGCAAACACTGTTACTATTGTAGCTATTCCTTATTGAGCTCTTACTAGGAACCTGGCACTGGGAGAAGCACTTTCTGTACCTTGTCTGAATCAATAGCTGGTATCCGTCCTGTGGGAGAGGCAGGTTTGCTTTCATCCCTTCCTGTCTAATGTCAGCTCTTCAAACTCAAGCCTAATTACAGAAACTGTTTCTTAAAAGATGAGCCTATAGAAAACTCACAGAAGTTCTCCCTTTATTCTGTATTTACTTCCCTTCTTTTCACATTTAGAGGTGAAATAGTTTTCAAAAGAGAGAAAAAAATCTTAATTCTTCATTTCCCTTTTCCTCCAAAATAATCACTATTTTTTTTAAAATGGCATTCAGGGAGCCTGGGATGCTCAGTCGGTTAAGCATCTGCCTTCAACTCAGGTCATGATCCCAGGGTCCTGAAATCGAGTCCTGGATCCAGCTCCCTGCCTAGCAGGGAGTCTACTGCTCCTTCTGTCCCTACCCCTGCTGGTGCTCCCTCTCTCTCTCAAAAATAAATAAATAAAAATTTTTGTAAAAGTTTAAAAAAATGATGTTCATAATCCCTTCTTAGAAACTAATCAAACTCTTAGAGGTTCATAGGAACTTTACCTCCTGAGAAAATGGGAAATGTTCATTGGTATTTGTGGAAAGGATGAATTGAGGACGTCTTTAGAAAAATACATTCTTTGGCCCTCCATTCTCTTGCAAGACCTCTTCAGCCCCCAAGCCTGCCTGCATCCACCCTTACAACTCACACCTGATTCTTTCCATATTTCTATTCATATACATTCTCTGTCTCTTGTCCCTGCTCTGCACGTTAATCTCTATGCAATAACTTCGAAGTAAGAATATTGACTTTCTATGTCCAGTTGCATGCATACAAATAAGAGGATCCTGACTATTACACCGACATCATCATGACTTTGTTTAGGGGTACCGCGGGCCAGCTAATCCTACAAAAACTGCTTTGTGGACCCATGTTACACAGTCACTCAGTTCAACTGGATCTTGCTTTTTATGAGCCACATTGAAATCAAAGTGTTTTCCCAGGCTCTTGAAGTACCCGGGTCAAGAATGCTGACAATCTGCTGTCAGAGAGAGGCTGTCAGCATCCTTCCTATCAAGCCCTTCCAGTCATCACTTGCAGAAGGACAAGCAGGCAGCCCGCTGCCTTGTGACAAGCGCTGTGACTCCAGGAGGGAGCCAAGGGCTATGAATGAAGCCCTGTAAAAGGTCACTTTATGTAAGAGGAAATAATGGCATCACCCAGGGCTCATACATAATTTTTGAATCAAAAACCTGTTTACAGGGACGCCTGGGTGGCTCAGTTGGTTGGACGACTGCCTTCAGCTCAGGTCATGATCCTGGAGTCCCGGGATCGAGTCCCGCATCAGACTCCCAGCTCCATGGGGAGTCTGCTTCACTCTCTGACCTTCTCCTCGTTCATGCTCTCTCTCACTGTCTCTCCCTCAAGTAAATAAGTAAAATCTTTAAAAAAAAAAAAAAAAAAAAAAAAAAAAAAAAAAAAAAAAAAAAAAAAAAAAAAAAAAAAAAAAAACCTGTTTACTGGCTGCTGGAATACATGTACTTGTTAAAGATTTCTCTTGTTCTTTCTCCCCTCTCCTCTCATTAAAAGGTAAGACTTCTGAAATCTCTGAGTCATTTAGTTTGGACATTTAAAGTTCTAGTTAGGTCATGAACTGTTATTTATGATTGAATTTGCAGCCATGTGGATTACACTTACCTAGTTCCCTAAAAGGGCAGCAACAAGTTTTCCCATCCCCCTATCAGGACTTCATGGATGCCCACGGATCCATCACCTTCCACAGACTTTTTTCAGGGACTATTTCTCCTGACACCTACACAGGCTAGAAAAGCCAGTCAGCGACCTCCTCAAGTAACTCTATGGACATTCAAATCACTTCAACTTTCTCAGCTTCAGAGGTGATTTCAAGACCTCAAGGGTGGCTAGTAACACTAGAAACATTCCCTGAATAGCTTAGAAGTTATATGATAAGGCAAATTCCCAACAGCTTTCTAACCCAATTCCTAAATAAATGATTTTCAATGAATTTAAAAAAAAATATGTGAATATATATATATATATATCCAGTCACTGTATTTTATTTTATTTTTTTTATTTTTATTATTATTTTTTAAAGATTTTATTTATTTATTTGACAGAGATCACAGGCAGGCAGAGAGGCAGGCAGAGAGAGAGGGCGAAGCAGGCTCCCCGCCGAGCAGAGAGCCTGATGAGGGGCTCGATCCCAGAACCCCGAGACCATGACCCAAGCTGAAGGCAGAGGCTTTAACCCACTGAGCCACCCAGGCGCCCCCAGTCACTGTATTTTAAAATATGTCCTTTGCAAATTATGTATCTGCTTTCTTTGGTGAATTTTTCTCTTGCTTAAGGTTTCTGTTAACCCACACACAATGGATTATATTTGAAAGGTCTAAGTCACAAGTCACTTTTTAAACTTCTGGAATTGAATTAAAGTAAATGGTTTATTTTCAATGTCTATGAACTCCTTAAGATGGTTTATGTAATTGAAATAAAAATACACACTTCTTGGGGGAAAATGTGCAATGGTTGAATTCTTCTAGGGATTATCTGCCTTGAGTTCATGTAAATTATCTTCCATACCTCACAAAGCAGTGGTACCGTGGGAAAAGCATTAATTAAGAATCGGGAAAGCTGGAATCAGGTCCTAATCTGGTCATCAGGTCCTAATCTGGTCATCAGGTCCTAATTTGGCTGTGTGACCGTGGGCAGGTCATTGCACCCTGCCTCCCTGACCCACCCTTAGCTTCAGGAAGTCTGAAGGGGACTTTGTCTAAACGCCTAAAATTCCGTTTTCAGCTTTGGTCTCAAACTCACCACTTATGCAAGAAGAGAGGTGATACTGACTAGAAGGCAAATACCAAGAAGGGTCCACTAGCTATTAAGAAAGTCACGCAGCTTAGATCTTCCAGTAGCTACCTGGCACTTTTTATAGGCGTTGTGGATTTAATTAGGCATCAGAAATTTAATTAGAACTTCTGGCAGTAACTGCAATTATTGAATAGGGTGCCTGTGCATTGTGGAAGGATCAGATTCAGTCTCACACCTGCAAACACAACTCATAGACTCACATCTACTTTAAGAGTCTGCTTCGTAGTCAGGGACTAAGGATAAAGTTACTAATTTATTCTCCCGCCAAGATCTAGCCATTCCCTCCAGTGGTGGTGTTGAAACAAGACAACAGGAAATGGCAGAGGGCCCTGGCACCACCACAGACCAGGGCTTTGTCATAGGAGTTTAGGCAGGGTGGGGCTAACCCTCAAAGCAGGATGCTCAAGCTGGGAGGGAGGCAGCTCTGCCCAGCGCTGTTCCAAACCCTTCAGGTGTCACGTTCTGCAACGAAAAACTGAGCAACCCGCCGTCATTAGCCATGAAAGTTATTAGCAGGAAAAGTGAATGCGTGCTCACACACACACACACACACACACATATTGGGATCATTAAGGTGTGTGTTCACAAACTGCAGCCAAGTTTTGTAGAAATGGGCATTTCGTCAACAGCGAAAAACCAGAAAGAGAATATGCCTAAAATTATTACAAGTTTGGCTTCTTTGACTGTGATTAGTCACAAAGCCGCTCTGCGCTTTCAAGGTGATGAGTCAGCCCTGACAGGGTTAGCTGCACTACTTGGTAAATTTGCTCCAGCAGAGTTCAAAATCATTGCAAAATAACTGACCTGTGTGAACTGTCAGCGTTGGGAGAGAGCCAGCGGAGGACAATGACATAATTAAAACGTTGAGACTCCTCGAGAGTCATTTCCTGTTTCTTTCTGTACAATGGTGGAATACTCATTCATCGGGACGTCTGGTCTCACAGGATGGCAGTACGTGTTTGCTCGCTCCATTATAAATGACTCTGGCAGGGTTTGAGAGTACGCAAGAAAACCACATGGACGATGTTTTCAAGTCTTCATTTCCGGAGTCTACCTAAACATCAAATGCTTCAGGTGAATGCCTGGCTGGGAATAAGCCACACCCACATCCAGCCTATCTCAGAGTGGTTAATGGTGATCTATCAGGTCACAAAGTGGTCAGCTCTGTCCTTAGGTGCTAACAATCTCTTCAAATTAAAGTCAGATGCCAAACAACCCTCAGACCAAGGGTTACAAGGCCTACATCCAAAATCCACCCACATCGTCCTCTAAATCTCCAAAGTCCTCTGGTCCCCAACCTGTGCCATCTTTGATAACCAGACTTACTTTGAAGGCAATCAAGGCTGGGGCTCTAAAACACTCACAGCATGATAATTACTTGCCTTTCTGGGCAGTGAGAGTTTCCAACAAGGTCTTTGAAAAAAAGCAAATCAAGTGAGAACACCTTGTTCAATAGCTTCAAATGGCCGGTGAGTTCATTCTTTAGGTTTTTCTCAGTTAGTAATTCTGGACAGTTGTAATATTACAGTCACATGATTCTTTCCACTTTAATATAAATATAAATTTGGCTTAAATTCTATTAAAAAGAAAAACCACCAGAATTACCTGATGCTATTTTTTTAGTTGCAATAACCTTCTAGTTCTTAAATCTAGATTATTTGGATTGGAATACACATGTTTATTACATACACATATGATATCTATAGGTATAATAGATATATAGCTATAATATCTAATCCCTCTTAAAATAGTATCCAGATACTAACAATGTTTTTGTTCCCATAGTGCTTTGCTATGAGTAAAGTAATTAAGTGGTAGCTCTGGGACTTGAACTCATGGAGATTTCACTGCCACCTCATAGTGTGTCCATAATATCTCCTCAAGAGCAGGACTACCCTTCCTACTTACAATGAGGACACTATGGCTCAGAGACATTAAATGAGCTGCCTAATGTCACAAGACTAAGCAGAGTCAGAACTAGAATCTAAGTCCCTACTCTTTTCAATAAGAGGAATCCATGAAGATATTTATTGAAGCAGTATTGACAATAGCATAAAAACAGAAACTCACTGGATGACAATAGGAAAAGCAATGAAATATCAAAACAGTGGGATATGATGTTGCCATATGACTTTAAATAATAGTAATTAGGATGGTAGCTACCACATAGCGAATGGGTACTTTGTGACAGGAACAGCTACAGCCCTTTATGTTAACTACCTATTTTTGAGTTCACAACTCCATGAGACAGCACTGTCTTCATTTTACACATGAAAACTGCAATTAAAATACCACTATCCAAGGGAACCCAGCTAACAAGAACAAGATTACCCGGCTCTAAAGCATTGTTTCTCAACTTTGGCACCATTGACATTTTGGGCTGCGTAATTGTTTGTTGTGAAGGTCTGTCTGTCCTGAACAATGTAGGATATCGATGCCTGACCTCCACCACCAGTTGTGAAAACCAATCGTGTCCCCAAACATTGCCAAATGTCTCCTGGGGAGCAAAATTGCTCCAAGTTGAGCGCTTCTAGTCCAAAGCACAGGCTTAACCATTATACCATACACTGTGTCCAAGACCGGCAGCCTTCCTACAGAAACATGGTGGTAGAAATAAATATTTACAAATATTGTATATGTGTACATAGAGATGTATAAATACGTATATTCACACATTCTTTCCATATAGGTGTTCACACCCAGACATAGTTATAGAGAGGATTCCATGAGAAATATATTCTGAGACTCTCAGATTTGATTGCAGGAGGTTTGGGTGGGAAGACGGGAGAGATCAGGGTTCCTGGGAACCTTACCTGTAAGGGAACAAGGGAAACAAGATTGGTCAGAGGGGGAGCTGAACTGCAGTGCAAATTCACTGTTGAAACAGGATTCAAAAATTCTATAGGGAGCTCTGGGAGCTGGGATGCCCCTTACACGTGTCCTGATTGACACACAGGGCCTGGTCTTTATCCACTCTCCACAGCTCAACCACTGGACATGGGCTATCCCCAAGGAGGGGTACATCCTCCTGCAAGGGGCCTCTCCCTGGGACAAGGCTGAGGACAATTCTGGAGAAAGGCTCTCTGAAAGCACAACAGTCACCAACACTCCCACACCTGGGGACCAAATGTCTTCTGCCCTGAAGTGGCCATCTGGGTGCTTGCTTCTGCAGATACATATAAGAGTATTTTTATTGTTTAATTGTAACTTGCTTAAAATGTATAAGAATGTGGATCAAGATTGGAAAGTAATAAGCAAATGAAAATAGGAGTACTATGAATAGTGATTGTTTTTCTAAGTTAAATACAGGGATGTTGCAACATACTGGTCTTACCATTGAAGGAAGTGCTGAGATCTCAGAAAATACAATTCATAGCTTTAAAACGCCACATATCACATATTCGTACAGCTATAATGATTCCCAAACCAGTTTATCTGCTGTATGCAGGGAGCTTCTAAGCACTTTGATGTGCATTAAGTTATTAAACCTTCTCAAGAACCCTAAGGTAGGAATTTTTATTAATCCTTTAACAGAGAAGGAAATTGAGTTTCCAAAAGGTTAAGACAGGCAAGATCTACATATCAGGTAGATGATAGAACTTGGACTTGAAGCCACGTAGTAGAGCTCTGAAGTCCTTCCAAACCAGCTTTACCACGTTTTCACACGGTACTCCTGACATCCCCGTGTAATGGCAGTAATTTGTCTCCTTCTCTTTCATTTCTTCTTTAAAACACAAAGAAATGGCAGAGTAGTAAGGCTATCACTGTAAGACTGTGCTAAAGGATAAAAAAAAAAAAAATTGCCTTCAAATTCCCCATTTCAAAGTCTTTTGAGATGTAATGTCTTTTAGATACCAGTGGAGATTTTAAGAGTAAAGTTACATTATTTTCCTTCAAAGAATCAAGTCTCCTGCTCTCACCCTGAAACAGGAAGCTTTATAGGTAACCTGTTTGAAGGATGATTCTCTCAGAGTCAAGGCTTTACGTTCTCAAGAGACTGAGGACTCCAATCTGTCAGGAACTCCGAGGGAACGGCCTTCAAGGTCATCAAGCTAGGGGCCATTTCTCATCCTCTGGGGTGCTATGGAAAATTCAGCTTAAATTCATTAGCATTCTGAAAACTAATTATTTCATCAAAAGATCTTAATGAATTTTTATATTCTTTATTAAAAATTCCCAAGTAGGGGCACCTGGGTGGCTTGGGTTAAGTCCCTGATTCTTGATTTCGGCTCAGGTTGTGATCTTAGGGTTGTGAGATCAAGCCCCACATAGGGTTCCATGTTCAGCTCGGTGTCTGCTTGAGATTCTCTCCCTCTGCCCCTTCCCTGCAAACACTCTCCCGCTAAAATAAATAAATAAATGTCTTTAAAAAGTTCCCAATCTCAAAAATGGCCCTTTTCTTTCCAGAATGGCCATGGCCTTTGTAACAACCAAGCCCTTTAGAACCTTCCTGCCACTGGAACATATATTGTACATGCTACATGAACAAGGCCTCCAAAAAGGGCACAGGTTGATCAACACAATGGATACTTTATTTGAAATGGAATGCATTTTGAAAATATGAAAAATAAATCACATCTCTCCAAAATCATTTGAGACATATTTACACAAATTATGACCACACTATTAAGTTCACAAATACGACATTTTCTAAAGCATTTAGTACCTGGTGATGCTTGGTTTTCAGAAGTCAACATCTGCATATTCTAAAACTAAGCAGAAGACTGATGGTACAATGTAGCGGATGATAGTTTTATCTTTCTTCTCAAAATAAATACAGTGATCCAGAAGGACCACCTATTTTTAAACCTTCCCCAAGGCCTAACTGATCACTGGCTTTTATGCTTTTATGCAGATGCTTCCAGAGTCCTTCTGCTACCATCAGTGGACCATCGTACCCTGTTAGGAAAACCCTGTTGGATTCTATCCTCCATTCAGCAAATGTCCTGCCAACAAAGTCACAGACCCCTCTGTCATCCAATCTTCTGTAAATCTAGATTAGCTGTTCAACACTGCAGATCAAAAAGTCACCCTTTGAATTATGTCAAGAATTTAGAAAACAGATCTTTAAAACCCATTCAACAGAATTCCACAATTAATATATCTTAGGTTGCTTTAGGTAAACATGTATTATTTCTCTTGAAACAATTGCTGATATACTCCATATCAAGCTCTATTAATTCCCAAGTTTAAATTTTAGGCAGCAGCTGAGGGCAGTTTATTGGTAAAGCAAAAGCAAATTAGCTTGACATTTACAAGAGAAGGAGGAATGCTCCCAGGCCCCTTTTCTCCTACAAAGCTCTGAGCTCCATGGGATTGTTCTGGTCTCACTCAAGTCTCAGAGCCTCTTCTCAGCCTGCCACTACCCAAGACACTGCAAACAACTGGAGCCCAACAAAAACCACATCACCTTCCCTAGGGATAGAAAACAAGCAATGTCTTGAACTCACACACTGGCAACAAACTCATGTAATATCAGATTTTAAGTGAGGGGTGTTTAAGAGAAACCGAGTATTGATGTATGAGAGCAGGAAAGAGTTAAAGGAGACCGCCAGACTTCCTCTCCGCAGGGAGCTCCTTTAAGCAATGAGTTGCTTTTTGGTTTTTGTTTTTAACCTCCATCAGAAAAAACATGTGAAATGAAATTATAAAGTCAGGTTGGTTTTCTACATGAGAGAATCCCAGCTTCCTCTATGACAGAAATGCTCACTTTGAAAGGGCCCTTTATACTCATTTACTCTCTGACCTCAGCCCTCCCTGAGGGCACACGCAGATCTGTGTGCATTTCTGCTAAGTCTGTCTAAGGAGCTCCGTCACTAGGCTTAGCCTGCCCCGTAGTACTTGTTCTTGGGAACGACATAAAAGCCAGTGAAGGAAGCACTGTGTGACACAAGAGAAACCACCTCCTGGATACTGGAAGCTACATATTTTTTTCCTTCTTTCATTCATTTGTTTCAACAAATAGTGATTGAGCTCACTGTGTCCAAGGCTCGGTGTCAACACAAGTTCAAGAACAAAAGTTCAGTTTCCAGATGGGAACATTCCTTTTCATGTCCTTTTCCACCTCTTTGCATTGTGTTTATTTAAGGGGTACATTTTCTATTGGACCTGCCCTTTCCTTTTTTTCCTTTTCTTGGATTGAAAGAATTGTTTTTACCTTTGTCCATGAAAGTAATTTTTTAGGCCTCAAAATACCTTAGGTAGTTGGTATCATTTTCTTACAGAAAATGGTAGAATTAAGTGATTTAATTCATAATGATTCATTTAAATCTTTAAGTGATTTGCATTTATATTTTGTTTTGTTGAGTTTTAGTAAGCATGCTTTTTTCGTTGTTCTGGGGAAAAAAAAAAAAAGATTCGGCCATAATCATTTCAAAGTGTGAAACAACAAAA
Organism: Mustela nigripes; assembly: GCF_022355385.1. Classification (NCBI taxonomy): domain Eukaryota; kingdom Metazoa; phylum Chordata; class Mammalia; order Carnivora; family Mustelidae; genus Mustela; species Mustela nigripes. The sequence continues at coordinate 42,120,333 of NC_081562.1, read as the reverse complement.
AACATCCTATTCCTCTCCTTTCTAATTTCCGAGGTTTCACAGGTAAATAAATGCTAAGAGGAGTTCAGACTAGAGAGCCACTAAGAGGGTCAAATCAATCACAAATCACAGCTGACCAAGGAATATGGGCTGTGGAAAGACAAGATAAGGAACCATGATTCTGGTAGCCCCATTAACCACCACAGTCATGGGGGGCAAGAGGGCACAGAAAAAAAATTCCAGTAGCCACGAGGGAACCTGGGCATATTTTTTTCAACAACACTACCTAGCCTATGTCAGCTAACAACATACAAATGCCTTTTAAAAGCCCACATGAATCTTAATTTTTAAAATATTTGGTATGGATTTTACTTTTTTTTTTTAATAGCGCAAAAACATGGAAGAAAAAACTATGGTTTAATTGGAAGTTATATGATCTGCATATATTAAAACAACAGTACAATGAGCATTGTCTAAGAAGCACATCTGTGGTTCCAGAGAAGCCAAACCACACTTGACTTAAGAACTCTTCAGGTTTGCTGTAGGAACTGCCCATCATATATATCCATATACGTGTGTGTGTTTCTAACATTTGCAGCATATTTTCATAACTGTGGCTTAGCCACTGGAAGTGGGAGTCTATTAAGTTTTGCTTGTCATTTGCCTCAGTTTTCTTTTTCCCCCACAACTTTTCAGACTAGAATTGTGATCTCAAAATATCATCATTTAAATATTGCACTAAAAAGTAATTTGATCTAAGGGCGCCTGGGTGGCTCAGTGGGTTAAGCCGCTGCCTTCAGCTCAGGTCATGATCTCGGGGTCCTGGGATCGAGTCCCGCATCGGGCTCTCTGCTCAGGAGGGAGCCTGCTTCCCTCTCTCTCTCACTCTCTCTCTGCCTGCCTCTCTGTCTACTTGCGATCTCTCTCTGTCAAATAAATAAATAAAATCTTTAAAAAAAAAAAAAAAAAGTAATTTGATCTAAACTCTTTTAGGTGGAAGAATAAAGACATCTCTAGCATGAAATTCTATTTTTGTTTCTGTACTACTTAACTTAGCAATAGCCTAATACTGACCATTCCAATTTGGATGCTGGAAAAATACTGATCAAGACGTTGTTGAAAAGATAATGGAAAACAGAGATCGTCAGGAAAGCCATGCAGATAGGAAGTGATTTTCAGCCCCAAGAGGATTTGGTATCAACTATGTCTCTTTTTAAGCTTAAGTAGCATCTGCCCTTGTGGATTTTGACCATCCTTTTGATTTGACACAGAAGAGGGTTTGTTCCACCTTTAAAAGCACATCCTTCCCCCTCCACCCCACTCCTCAGACTCCTGAACTGCTAAAACAAGACTGGGTTGTTTTCTCACTGAAAATCCAGTGTTTATCCAGCCCTTCCTTTTTCAATTTGAGTTTAGTTAACCTAACTACAAAACATTGAACCCTCAAATTTCTCAAAGAGCAATAAAAAGCAAAACAGTTGGTTTCTCTAATCAACAATATTTTCAGTATAATTACAAAAAAAAAATTATGACTCCTCGTCCTCCGAAATATTTACAAACTATATATTAAAGTATGAGGTTCTAGAGTATATTTCTAGAATGCAGTAAAAGGGTCAGAAAATGTGGTTCAAGTAGACTGTGCAAAGCTCTTGGAGAAGGGTAATCTCTAGTGTGGATAAGAGCACAAATGTTCTCAAACAAGCTGAATGGGTTCTCTTTTTCCCCCACTGTGTTTTTTGAAAAGCCTAATGCATTCATATTCAGAAATCACAGGCATCTCCTTATTAGTCCCTTCAAACAGATGATATAAGCAAGGCTTTTCCCGCATTACACCAGCCCTACCATATATATATTCATGATATGCTTATCTTGCCATCAGTTGGGTTACATATTAAATATTTGGGATTAGATGTCATTACTATGAACTTCCTTTTAGAAAAGCAATTAGATTTTCGTAGTTATATAACTCTGAACATTAAGTTTTTTTAAACTTCTATTCTACAGAAAATATATGCCTAAGGAAAAAAAAAATCTCAAAAAAAAAAAGTAACATCACAGAGTTTAATTTGAACCACCTGGCATAACAATGAAAGTGTCAGACCTTCTGAAAATACCCTAGGAATAATGAATGAATTCTTAATGTTTTCCCCTCCACCGCCCTTCTACATGTTTTTCTTTTCCAAGATTAGAATTTACTAGGGAATAAGTTTTTAAAAATAAACTTTCTTTTTTGGAAAATGGCCTACATTCAGAAATGTCTTAAAACAAGCATTTAAAAAAACTAATAAATAATCGTAAATCAAAATACATTAAAATAAAATTACAGTACATCATTGCTCCTAGAAGGTCCACCATACTGGAAGATCCTTTCAAAGGTTCATAAATAAAGCCTTCTGGACTGAAGCCGTTTCCTGCATCGTGATGAAGGGTATGCAGAAAACTAAGAGGAGAGGAATCTCAAGTTATCAGCAGGGTGATGTCCAAACTACTTGATCTGGCGCGGGGCGGGGAGACTTTTGTTTTCGATTCAAGTGAAGACAATAGAAAGGTGCTCGTCCCACTTCCTCAAGTCCTCAAAACCTGGAAAGAAATGACAGGCAATTAAGTCATTGGCTCAGAATCCTCCAAAACCCAGCTCTCTTCGGGCCAGTCCGGCGGACAAAGCGAGCTCAGAAAAGACACCGGGGTCGTTCCCTCGAGTGTCCAGACACACTCGAGCGGCGCCGGTGACACTGACAGAGCCAGTGGCGTCGCTGGGAAGTGCACAACTGGACCCAACCAGGGTGGGCGGGAGACGGTCCGAGAGGCCTCTCAGCCTAACCCGAGTTCCCCCATCCTCCACTCTATGCCCGGCCTCTCCTAACTCCAGCTTGCTACCCTTCTTTCGACATCTCCAGAAACTTGTAATAACTTCTCATTTTCCCCTCCAAGCACCACATCCGTGAATTAGGCTTCCTACTCCTCCTCCTTTCCGCGAGATCTACTCCTGAGACCTTCTCCTGGGAAAAGCCCTTAGTAGCCCGAGTTGCCGGGACCTTACCTTGTCTGGCCCGGGTGCTGCCCCCTTCAGGCAGAGTTGGAGGTGCTGCGGAGAAGCCGGTGGCCGTGCGGCTGCGAGAGCGGCGGTTGATGCGAGTGCGGTAGTTGTTGTGGGTGCGCGTGTGGGTGCGGATGCGGATGCGGATGCGGACACGGGTGGAGCTGCTGAGGCTGGGGCTGAGGCTGGGGCTGACGCTGGGGCTGAGGCTGAGGCTGGGGCTGGGGCTGGGGCTGGGGCTTGGGATGGGGCTGCGGCTGAGACTGAGACTGTGACTGGGGCTGAGGCTGGGGTTGGGGTTGAAGCTGCGGCTGCGGGGGCTGCTGCTGAACCAGGTGCTGCTGCTTCTGCCGCGTGGACTTGACCGCCAGGATAGCCTGACGGTTCTTGTACTGCACCATCTGCAGCGTAATCTCGGCGTTCCAGCCCTGGTCCTGCGGGCACCGAAAGTCGATCTCCTTGCCTTCGGCCATCACCACAGTGAAGTACATATACTTGCCCTTGCGCTCCACGCAGTCCACGGTCTTCATGTTGGAAAAGTGCAATTCCTTGAGCTTGACTGGCGGCTCGAGGCTGGCCACGGACTGCCCTCCCGATTGGGACGGTTCGGCCGGCCCCTGCCCAGGCTGTTGCTGCTGCTGCTGGTGTTGCAGCTGCTTGGGCGGGATAAGCAGCAGCCCCTCCTCGGTGAGGATGCAGCACTTTTTCTTCCAGAGCTGCAGCAACCCGTCGCTGCGCTTCTCCAACACACCCTCCTTCAGCGCTTTGCAGCCACTGCTCTCCAACATCCTCCCGGCATAGGGAGGAGCGCCGCTCGGCTCGGCCTCTCCACTTCCAGCCGCCCGAGCCGGGGGCAGCAGCAGCAGCCGCGCGCCGTCCTCGCCCCAGCGGCTCCCGCGGCCGCCCGCCCGGAGCGCGCAGAGGAGGCTAACACGCAGGAAGCAGAGCGGCGGCGGCGGAGGCGGCGGCTCAGGGTCCCGGCAAGCCGGCAGCCGCGTCCTGATGCGCCACAAGGTCCCGGAGCTGCGAACCTCCGGGCCTCTGCCGTCCTCTTGCGAGCGCTCACCGAAGGGCACTGGCGGGGCCCCCTCACGGCGCTTTTGAATGGGCCACCCCCCCCACCCCCGAGTGACACCCAGCGGAAAAGGCGGCTCTTGGCGCCCGCACCGCGGGGGAAAGCCCAGCTCGGAAAGGCGCTCTGCCGCCGGCGCACGCCTCATTAACTTGGGGCCTTTCCAAAGCCCGGCGCGTCCACGCCCCCCCGCATCCCTGGCTCCGCCTCTCGCCGCCCACTCGCTTCCGCGCTCCTTCCAGGCGCCGGCTGCAGGGATCCGAGCCCCGGAAACTCCTCTCTGCCTGGGGCGACAGCCGAGGGCGCCCCAGCTGCCCGGCGACAAATGCCGACGTCCAGAGGGCGCCTAGAGGCCATCCTGTCGTCCCGCCTGTCCCCGGCCGGTGGGGCTCTCTAACTGCTTCAGAAGACGAGGACGGGGGACGGCCAGGAAGTACCTGGAAAGCCAAGCTATCTCGCTGCCCTCGGGAAGCAGCCCCGGGGATTCGCGATGAGCTCCGAGACCCTATGTAAACATCCCAGGGCACAAAGGCCAAGAGGATACGGGGTCTTTACACTCAGGTTTGCTTCCAGGCATTAGCTCTTCTTGGAGCGGAGAGCGATTGTTAAATCAGGGCAATAGGGCTACCGTCTGTCCCATCTGAAAGGGCTAGAAGAGAAGGGTGACCCATCCGCACAGACTGCAACAGCAAATCAATTGCACTTACAGACCCCAGGAATGTCCAGTGAGACACCTCACATTTTAAGGAACAGCTTAGCTCTCCAAACAGCCGACTGGGCTCCTCGGGTCTCTCTCTCTTTGGAAGCGCCTAACGGGCCAGATCAGTTTTGTCATCTCTTGCGTCTGTGACCCGGGG
>NC_081562.1:42025914-42115378 GCF_022355385.1 Mustela nigripes | reverse complement strand
AAGGTAAGCTGTACTCGCCCCTAGCTCCCTCCTGCTACTCTCGCATCAAGGTAAGCTGTACTCGCCCCTAGCTCCCTCCTGCTACTCTCGCATCTTAAAAAAAAAAAAAAATCTGTATTCTAGCAAACAAGAGGGAATAAAGAGCACTAATCGAAACCAAACCTGTTGGTGGGGAAATTCATCCATTAAGTAGAGAGACCCCCGAGGGTGTACCGACCCTGAAGATATGAAGAAACACATTAAGAAGAAATAAATCAGAGCCGGCCAAAGAAGACAGACTGCTTCTTGTGCCCAAGAAAGGAGGGAGGACTTCCTATGGCTGAAACAAAGAATTCAAGTGAAGAAATGAGCGATGAGGTAGGGGAGCAAGAGTCATATCCTATGTGTCATGCTGAAAAATTCAAGGTAACCGAAAACACAGGAGAACTTTTAAACATGTCAGTGTAAGACATGTCAGTGTAAGAAACATCTTAGCAAATAATCCAATTCCAGCACAGTCCTGAGTCCGCCTGAAATTGCACTTGGCAGATTCTCAGAGCCTTCAATTCTTAATGGATTAGCAGTCTTTTATGGAGAAAGGCAACTATTAAAATCTTATAAAAATTTCTAGTTAGATTTTTTTAAATGAACAATTCTGTATACCAGTAACAACACTGCACCTATCATCAGTTCTTTCCCTGCCTTCATGGGACAAGTGAGCATTCCAGAGAATTTCTACATGACCAGTTGTTCATCTTTTTAACAGAATGCCATTCTTCAGCTCATGTAGAAAGGAGTGTGCAACTCAGAATCTGAGGGCAGGTGTCGTTGATAAAGACATTCCATGTGGAAAAATGATACAATACAAACTTGACTGGGTAAAAAACTAAGATGTAATCTTGAAATGCAAGCCATCTTCTTAAGAGAAAATATGTTTGGTGTTATTTAACATTCTGCAGTTAATCAAGATGCAGCAGATTCATTCTAAATTACTTCAAAATGTCTGAAAACCAGCACGATTTTTCAAAAGCACTTATTTTGTAACTAGATACTTTACCACTCCGTTTCCAGCTGGATATTTCACTATGATTTAGTGACTTTGTGAGCAGCTCAGAAGTCAGTCTACAGTGTGCCTTCCTTGACCACAGTCCATCGATTATTGGAGATCTCAGGTGTGTAGGAACCTTGTAGCTGAGGGACAACTTTGCTCTTACTTCAACAGTCACATCCAATTCACAAAAAATGGCCATGTTAGCCATGTTTTTAAAAGACAATGAAATAAACACAAAAAAATTACAGGAAATAACTGTTTGCCCAAAATATCACAACCCTACACAAGATCACTTTCAAGTTACTAACGTTTCAAAAGCAAACTAATGAAATCACTGCTTTAATAAACCAGTTTGAAAATGCAGACTTAAATTGCATATGACATCTGTCTATATCATGTTGTGTATCAGCAGCATCTGACAGTTGATTAGCTTCCCCTCTTGGATACAGTTCTTCACTTGGCTTCAAGGACACAGCTCTTAATTTTCCTTCTACCACCCCAATCATGCTCAGTGTCCTCTGCAGTTTTCTCCTCTTCCCCTTTTAGTATCAGAATGCCCCAGAGCGCAGTCCTCGGTTCTCCTCTTTATCTATACTCATTTATTGGGTCTCATCCACTCTCATTTTTAGGAATGGGCCAGAGAGTCCCCAATTTATATCCAACTGCTTGTTGACAAAGAATGAAAGAAAGGCTGTATTAACATGCCAGGCAAGAGAACACATACTGAAGAAGATATCCAGAGTAGTTCACTAGAGGGAAGAGTCTAAGGAGATCTTAGGCTGTGGAAAACAGGGTTTCTAGAGCTTTTGCTAATAAAAAAATTAAAAATACTGCTCTGGATGGGATGGGAGTCCCTGGATGGAACTGGTTCAATAAGGATCTGCAGTTAAAGCCATGTTTTTTGCTTTTTTGTTTTCAGTATTTTTTTGTAACAGCCTTCAGTTTTGTTATATTCAGGCCAAGTTTACTTTAAGTTGAAAATTTTTTTTCTCTTCTCTACGGTACGATTTGGATATCTAATAAAGAACTTAAAATAGTACAGGCTCCCAAGTATCTCTTCACCTTGATCTGCTCTACCTGCACCCCCTTTTCAGTTGATGGCAATTCCACCTGCACAGTTGCTCAAGCCAAAAACCTTGGAGCAGTATTGCCTTAAAACAAGAGGCCCTTATCCAGAGCCTTGAGCTTTTGAAGAGTAAAAGGACATGCCTATCTTGAGTTCATACTCATTCTAGACCAACTCCAGGTACTCAGGATTCCAAATACCCTGATAAATAGGCTCAACTGTTCAAAAATTGGATTACATTATCAGTGTATGCACTCGTGTATAAAGGCGGTAGACAGATTTTGAACATGCAAGCTAGGATATCCATACAGATGGGGGGCAGGAGGCCCCCCCTTCCCATACAATTCAGAGACAGGGATAAGAAGAGAAGGGCAGGCTGAGTATCAGCTCTCCTCACATGTTCTGGTACTGGACTTTAAATCTGGCTTTTCAGGTGCATTTATCAAGACAGGTACACTGAACATATTTCTATTTAGCAAAGCTTTTGAATATTTAACATTTGTGTCTCCACTGCATTCTTGCCCCAGGACTGCAAATACTTAGAAGCATACCTGCCTTGCAGTATATCCTTTACTCCTTTCTCTTGATACTCACTCAATCCACAAACTGAGGAAATCCCATCAGTTATGTCTTCAAACTACATATTCTATTTCTTTCCTATTCTTCCATTACCACGCTGATAGAAATTACCATCATCTCTCCCTTGAATTATTGCAATGGACTCTTTCCTACCTTGCCTAATTCTACCCTAGTTTTGTAATCTATTTTCAATACAGCAGTCAGGATCTTCCCCTTTCTCCAAGTCTGCTCAAATGTCATCTCAATGAGGCCTATCCTAATCACTCTAAAATTACAACCACCCCCTTCCCTTTAACTTTCCCCATAGTATGTATTATCTCCTAACATCTACTGAATAATTTATTATGCCTGTAATTTTCGTTCATTTTCAAGAGGAAGTGCAAGGACCATTGTTTTTATGGGTCCCAATCACCTTGTAATATTGAGAGGCATTTATACAAACTGTCATCCTATTGGTTTCTAGTTCAGAGTAATCAAAGGAATGGAGAAACAATAATGGAACAGAGCTGACAGCAGTTTCTTCTACTTGGCAAATATGCAAAGACTTATTTAAAAAGTTCAATAATCAATGCTGGCTTAAAGACATTTGTCTTAACAGAACTTGGTAACTGAACTGTTTAAATTACAATGTGACTACAAGCTTATTCACAATCTATGAACTTCTGAATCTGCAATAAGCAGATGCTCACAGGAATGTAAGGACTGGGATACAGCAAGGTTCAAATATATTTCAAAAAATAGCTAAAATCCCAGTGACCTATGAAATGTTTGGTCACTCTCACCAGCAGGAGAGTAGTCTGCAACTTAGACTTTTTAGCCATTCAGTTCATTTTAAAATATTCAGCAGAAAAACCTTATAAAAATTCTAATCTCCTAAATGCCTAGCTGAAAAGCTTAAGTACTAACTCAGATACAGAACTATCCAGACTTCTTAGGTTCATCTGCCTAACCGCCTTTTTCACTTCACTAGGTGATGAAGTGATGCCTCCTAGTGATCAACTTGTATAATACAGCTTAGAGCAAGTCAGAATAGTATAGGGGCTGTTTGCTACTCTCTATACTCAATTCATGGGTTAAAACTATTACAACCCATTTGTGGTTCAAGCACTGCCAATCATCTATCTTTGTCCTTTCTGCCAATAGCCAAATTCAGGTTGTTTTTTTCCTCACCTACTCTTCTAATAGGCTAACCACTTGAATCTATACCATTCCATACAATACACTGCTGCCAACTCTATTTCTAGGATACAAAACTTTATTACCTCTCACTGTACAGAACATTCCAACTTCTTATCCTGGCATGCAAAACCCTCCTCAGAATAAGTACCACCGACCGGCCTTTACAATTTACTCTCCTTTCACTCAACCTTCCATGAGCTCCAGTCACTTACTTGTGCACTTCACTTTTCTTTAGTCTTTTCCTACCTTATCAAAACGTTTGTTCTCCAAAGTCCTATTCAAATACCACAGCTTAGCTTTCTTTTGGCTGAGCGAATTTCTTCCTGATCATATCCCACTACTAATGTGATCACTAGTTAACATCTTAGATGAATGTTTTTATCATACTTAGTAGCATAGTGGATCATGCTAGAGGTTGGTGATGGTGCTGACAGCACTTAAGAAGTCTAAATGCTCTGGTTGAAAATTTACTATTCAACATAGAGAAGGCAGGTTGAAGACACTTTTCTGAAGATGTCCAGCAAGTAACTGAGTTCAGGAGCATTAAGGTAATATTAGCTATGAAGTGACAAATTAAAATATGAGTGGATGAAATGGAGCCCTGGGGTCTAGTTCTCTTCTTTTCATCCTAAATCCAGAATGCAGGAGATACATTAGAGCAGAGGAAAGTAGCCCCATGAAGGTAGTTTAAGAGGGTATGAGAAACTTGCTTGGGTGCTGTAAAGTCTCATGAAACTGCTACTATTTCAAAGTATTGATACTCTAGAAGCCTTTGGGGTGGCAGTAGGGAAGCATCAGGTACTCCAGTGACTGACAGGGGGAGAACACCTGAATCTATTTGAAATTTGAGTGTTGCCCTAGCTGAAGAACATCCTCTGCCCCCCTTTAAAAGCCCACAAGCACTTAAGATCCTGAGTCCACTTCTCAAACTAGGTAAATGCTTCAGTTGTTCACAATACAAATGTGATAGCCACTTGGGCAATCTCTTCATTTAAGGGACTAGATTCCAAGGATAGAGTCTCCCTTTCAGTCTTCTATCACGACATAACACGTAGTCTTGAGAGGATACAGACTTCAATTTGTTATTTGCTTAAAAAAAAATTTTTTTTTTCAGCAAATGAGCAAAGGCCTTTGTTAGGCATTAGAGGAAAGCAGAAGCAGTATAGATAATGCTTTCCAAAAATACAAGGATGAAGGAAAACAGATCGAATGATATGAACTTGAGTACTGTAAATGGCAAGGTTACTTTATAAGAGGAATTCAGGCTGTAGGCCAACAACTGGAAGGCAGAGGTTGTGTCCCAGAAGACAGAACTGACAGCTTAATGGATGCAAGACAGAAGAGTGAAAGGGAGAAAATGAAAGAACTCTATGGGGTAGCCAGACCCAAAAAGGTGGAGAGATACTTTTACCAAAGATAGAACCCAGGAAATCTTTTTATGGCAAGCTTCAACAATTGCCAGTAAACTTACTAGGAAAATCAAATCTCACATTAAAGGGAACAAATTTGCCACACAACTCCTAACTACAAACTACATGATTCAAGTAAACCAAGTGAGTAACAATGACTATCTTTGCACAGGTCAGAAACCAGGACATTCAGCAGTTGTTGCTTCTAATAAGATCCCATTTACATTTTCAGTCATTGTTTCAACCTCATCTGTGTACTCAGTTTCCAAGGAAACCATTATGCACAATGAAGTGAAAAGCCTCAGATGAAGTAAAGGACTCTGGTCAGCATGCAATTCTTTGGGCTATATTCCTAAATCTTACTGGGGCCTGTTTACCTATTACTGAAATGTAGTTATTTGCCTCTTATGTTCCAGGATATCCTTCATCAAACCATCTTTTCTATACCTAAAGATCCTCAGCATATTTGACCAATGTGACAGTCATCTTAACCTCCCTCCTCCCAAACTCAGCTTCAGCTCTAGATGTCCAGGTCTACCCTATTCACCAGTCTCCCTTTGGTCTTGTTACCAGGAATCACAACCTCTTCTTTCAGCAAGAGGACTGGATGCCAAGAATCTTTTGCCTCCTTCCGTTCCACTGCTGCCTAAAAACCTGGACATGAGGGACGCCTGGGTGGCTCAGTCGGTTAACTGTCTGCCTTCGGCCCAGGTCAGGATCCCAGCGTCCTGGGATCGAGCCCCGCATTGGGCTCCTTGCTCAGCGGAGAGCCTGCTTTTCCCTCTGCCTCTGCCTACTACTCTGTCTGCCCGTGCTCGCACTCTCTTTCTCTAACAAATAAATAAATTAAATCTTAAAAAAAAAAAACCTGGACATGATGGGTAAGAGCTGCCATTTCAGCCACTAAAGCAATTTAAAAAATAAAATAAGATAAGAACTAGGAAAAGGAAAGGGGGAGGGGAAAGGGAAGAGAGAGAGGAGAGATGGAAGCCATCCATATGCCATGGACAGCAAAGCAAAAGCCTTTGAGAACTATGAAGCTCCCAAATCAGCCCCCGAGTCTAATTTACACCTAGAAGAAAATGCCTTTCAACCCACATTACATTTGGTTTGTTTGGCCAACATGTGTATGCAAACTAGGCACAGCGGAGGGAACAGCATATGTTTAAAACTGATCCAGATAAACTCTTATGTACTCTATAAAGTATTTGATATTCTGAAATCCCCAGCTTTATGAAAGTACCTATTTAACCACTAGTGTACACAGAAATATCCCTAAGAAGCCAGTGAAGACTTCTCTTAGAGTGGGTAGGAACATAGGCTAAGGCCAAACAAGTGGACATCACACCAGCTACAACACAGACCAATGGGGAGGATGTGTTAGTTGCTCAACTTCTATTTTATGTATATAGAGAGAGTATTACCGTCCTCAAGTATAAAGATTAAATAAAGCATTATTTCTACTATCTTAAATGAGTACACATTTGGATCTTCAAAAATGATTAAGATCTATAATGCTATAAAAGCAAAATCGCACCTAGTTTAAAACAGAAATAGTATAGGAATGTATTTCCCTGAACTCCTCAAAATATACCTAACTTTTAAAACCAAATCTAGGGGCGCCTGACTGGCTCAGTGGGTTAAAGCCTCTGCCTTCGGCTCAGGTCATGATCTCAGAGTCCTGGGATTGAGCCATGTGTGGGGCTCTCTGCTCAGCAGGGAGCCTGCTTCCCCCTCTCTCTCTGACTGCCTCTCTGCCTACTTGTGATCTCTGTCAAATGCAGAAATAAAATCTTTAAAAAAATTAAAAATAAAACCAAATCTGTACTTAATGGTCACCTTATACTTATCATTTAAGGTTCTTTTACTAATCAATCTTGACATTTTTACAATTAAAAGTGAGCTAATTATGTGTACATTTAGGAGTCTCAATTGTCCAGAAGACAAATGATAAAAGATTCTAACACGATAGAGTAAATCATTCTTTTCTTTCTCCATTAATAGGCATACAATACACAATTTACAACTTTCTATTTTTCTGGTCATTTTGAAAAACTATTGTAACCAACTATTTTCATAAAGATAAAGAAATTGTGGCCATTATAAGATTTCAGTTTCTCTCATTCAAAATCTTATTGTACCTCTAGAAAGATGTAGTCCCCTTCTATTTAAACCTGGGTGGGCTTTTGACTGACTATAATCAATACAGTAGGCAAGGACTTCCCAGATTACATCATGAAAGGGATACAACTTTTACCTCTTGGAACCCAGCAATGCTACTGTAAGGCAGTACCTAGGTAGAAATCTGGCTATATCCTACCTAACATATCATCCAACATCAACCACCTGTGCATGAAAAGCCTTCAGATAATTCCAGTCCCTGACCTTGAAAAGCTACCCCTAACAATGCTCAGTACAGCAGAAATGAACCAAGCAAAGTCAACAATATAAATCTTGTCAGTGTTGAGAGTGGTTTTATCCAGCACTAGGTAACTGCAACTGCTGATACTTTCCATCTCACAGAACCACTGAATTTACAGAATATACACAAACCTAGCATTATTTTACCATTTTTCTCAATATAAGCCAAGGAGTATGTAGTATTTGACAACTACGAAGGACCTTAGGCTATCCTGGTTGACTGAGATTGAACTAATGAGAATCCATCATTTACCTCGCTACAAGACTCTGTAAGAAGGGTATGATACAATGCAAAGAGTCCAGATAAATCCTATTTGATCTACACATACGTAAGTTTGCTGTACAACTACCATCTTCCAGGCCCAGTGTAAGATAGGAAATCCAACAGTGAGCATGCATCCTTAAACTACCTCTTAAACCGGTAGAACCAGTTCAGAACTGAAGGTATAGGTATTAAATGAAACTGCAGAGTAGGTATTAAACAAAGAGAGACGTTATGTTGAGTAAGACATGCACAGAAGGCTAGAGGGAGGAAAAAGTTGAAAGAAAAAGCAGCCAAGCAGAGCTGAAACTGCAAATGCAGGTTAAACAGGCTGCATTGTTGACATGGGTTGCTCTAAAGGTAGTAGGCCCTCTCACCAAGCCAACTGAACAGAGATCAGATCCAGCTTCTAGTTGTCAAACTCACATCAACTTGCCTAATCCAAGTCTAAAACAGCATCTTAGGGGTGCCTGGGCGGCTCAGTGGGTTGAGCCTCTACCTTCAGCTCAGGTCATGGTCTCAGGGTCTTGAGATGGAGCCCTGCGGACTGGGCTCTTCGCTCGCAGGGAGCCTGCTCCCCTGCCCGCCTCTCTGCTTGTGATCTCTGTCAAATAGATAAAATCTTTAAAAATAAAATAAAATAGTATTCTTATTTCAGACATGTATCTCATTGTCCACCTCTAGATTACCTGTCACAATGTCCAGAGCTCCAGGTAGATGTTAGGGATGGAGAAAATAGGCTGATAACTTGGGTGCTCTGGAACATTAATATCCAAATACTATCAGACTTAATTTTACTCTAGATTATTTCTGGATGTGAGCCAAGGCCAAAAAATTAGCATATGAAAAAGGTGAGGTTTTTTTGAAACTAGCGGAATTTAGAGAATTATATTCTAATTTTACATAAAAAAATTTTCAAAATGGGGAACAGGTTTATAATTCTCATCCAGTATTCGTCTGTTCTTTTGTATGCCAAGTAGAGCACCTCTTAGCCAAGAGCCATTTTGCCTTTAGAAACACAACAAAACCCCAATTAGTTCTAAAATTAACTGCCAAAATCAATTTAAAATGTGATTCCAACTACAAGTTCTAGATTTTCTTATGTTTGGGAAGCACATTTACTAAATGCTCATATGGTTCTAAGTCGTAGACGCATTAATGTATTCTCATTAATGTTTACCACAATCTTCACAAAACTATGAGGCTGAATTAACAGTGATAGATGAACCCCCAAAGCCTGTATTTAACCATTCTACCTCCACTACCCAATATATTAACTATTTTACTCCCACATTAATTTAAAAAATGATAGTTCATCCTTTGTTTAGGGGCTATACAGCCTTAATCTAAAATTAAATCTTTTCCATTTTTATTTATATTTTTTATTCCTATACAGCAACCTCACCCACAATTCTCATTCCTTAGTCCACCTATTTGATGAAAGTAGTCACAGACTGGAGAATGGCTAGGAAAAAAATCCTGTGTTGGATTAACTCTGAAGCATGCAGTGTGTATTCAGTTTTTAATCCATTTTCACTGGTCAAAACAAATCTGCTTGCACATTTAACATTACTTGTACTGTGATTCTGTAAGAATGTCTTCATAAGTAGAGGAAAAACAGCATTTAGAGGGTAAAAGGGTATGATGTCTACAACTGTCATTTAGAAAAAATGTGTGTATGCTTAAGAATATAGGGCTATGTAGCAAAATCAATAAATGTTGACAGAAGAACACACAAGAATTCTTTCAACTATATTTTCAGAATTAGAGTTATACTATCTTTCATGTCCTAGTTTTAAAACTGCCTTCAAGGAAGGGTTATCCTCACTTGAAATACTCTCAATAGGTGGTTTTTAGCATTTTAAACCCTTTAAAAGGACTTCTATGACTTAGTCTTCCATGGCTTGGCCCTTTCTATCTCCAATCAGTCTTTCAACAACTTGAATGTACCCCAGACTGTCCTACTTTAGGACTTTCAGTGTGTTTCCTCTACTACCTTCAACTGAACTGCTTGCTCTCTGCTCAAAGGATCCAACTTTCAGTACACAAATTCCTACTCTTCCTTGAAATTCCAGCTAAAAGCGGTCATGTAAGTTTTGAGTCTTCTGGTAGAAACTACTTCACTACTCCATGAAAAATTTATCAGAGCCACAACAGTCTAACTTCATTACAAATATCAAAATTATGACTATGAATAGCATTAACTCTTGATGTAAGGTCTGTCAACTTCTGGCACTTTTCATCACTAATCCCCAAATTCCTTCTTGGTTTTTAAGTTTAAACCACACAAGGAACTAAAAACTACTTTTATCTTAAGCAACATTTTCTCCTGAGTTTCAAAAGAACAGAACTCAAAACAAGTAATTAAGAGATCTACAAAAGCTACAAACTCTTAATTTCCAATATGAAAATTAAGCAACTGGATTAATGATTTATTTCCTGCTGGCAGTTTATTATTTCTAAATTGTTATGCTTCATTGCTCATCTATTTTACACTTAAGATAATTAGTCAATGCCTTAATTTTTTTAACTGAAAAACCTAGAAGTACATGATGTCAAATGGAAGAAATACAAGATACAAAGTATACTATATTTTTTGAAAATATAATTAATACATCAATTAAAAATTTCTCATGGATAAACACTCATCTTTTAAGTAATTTCGCACCCCAACAAAGATGTCTCCATTTCTCAGAAGTCACATAAGTGATCCCTAATTATTCCAAGAACTTGTTTTTTTAATCTAAGTTATATTCTGGTACCTAGATATTTAAACCAGTATACGAAGTTACCACTATGAGTTAGCTAATCTCACCGTTATCATTTACATTTACTTTTCAGCTATTAGACTTAGTCCTTTAAGTCACAAATTACCTAAATTATGAATACACATTTTCAAAACAAAATCCAGTTCACAATTACCAATTGTATATATACAGTGCAGATTAAAAAAAAAAAAAAAAAAAAACCTAAAGTAGCATAAGATTTCGCTTTCCTAAGGTTCCTATTAAGAACATACACTTCTTCTAAACTACCCAT
Organism: Mustela nigripes; assembly: GCF_022355385.1. Lineage (NCBI taxonomy): Eukaryota > Metazoa > Chordata > Mammalia > Carnivora > Mustelidae > Mustela > Mustela nigripes. Next base: position 42,104,393 of record NC_081562.1, on the reverse strand, counting down.
TTATTCTGTACATTTAAAATAACATTTGGCTTGAATTAGTCAAAAAATATAAAGGCTAAAGTTTTTTTTTAAGACTAACCCATAAAAATGGACTCAAATTCTAAATCAAGCCCTGAAACCAAGCATTCAAAAAATATCTGAATATTAGTTTAGTATTTCTATATTGTATAAGGTTTTCACAAACAATAATTTAAAGTTTTATTTTTATTTTTAATAATGGTAATGGCCTACAACTCAGAAAAACCCACAAACTCATACTGTCTTACAAACAGCAGTAATATGAACAGTTAATTCAGTTATCTTAGGGGCCTTATTATAATGAGTATATAATAATAACCCATTCACATTATAATGAAGACATTTCTATCAAAGCTAATCCCTTTCAGGTTTGTTTTTATTACATGAGCTAAAAAGGAAACAGAGGTAGAATCCCATTTTTCTAAGTATTATTCCGGAACACAGTTCCACACAATTAAGATATTTTTATGTCAGAGAAATATTAATACTGCTTCAGTGAACTAGATAAAAACTCCGAAAATTTTCATAAACTTTCAGATATCTGTGAATCTTTAATCACTAAAGAACTAAGTGATTTATGAAACTATTGTTGTTTACTTACCATATTTGAATGACCACAAAATGACAGAAAAAATTTTTCAAAGTATTAGCTTACAAAGGTGATTATATGAGATTCTGCCATTTCTAGAGAGAAAAAATAGAACTTCTTGGTAATCTGGTGCCTGAGTTAGGGGAAACTATAAACTGAAAATGTAAAGACAAAATTCAAAGTATCTCAAAAATGTCTATATTTAACTCAGAGTAAAAACCTTTCTAGTCTTCCAATAACAAACTCCATTTAGCAGGGTTTGGGAGGTCGCTTTTAAAATTATAGAAATTTACAGGCCATCCTAGCCTAATCATAGAATAGCCTACTCTAATAAACATCTCTACTCTCTGCTCTTCAAAAAAAATATATAGAAATATATCCACATTTTAAAAAAAAAAAAAACCACCCAAAATATCACCAGTACATTTTATAAAATTAAATGCAAATTTTATTAAGGATTTCAAATTACATATTTCAAATTTCGAAAATGGAATAGAACCATTTTGGAACTGGAGAGATGGCATAGATGAACACTGCAATGCCAAATTTATTAAGAAAACAATTCCTCTGCAAACCACATCCCCTTTATGTAACAAGATGAAATAGTATCTGTCCCTTCACTTTGGCAATAGCTATTACCTAAAGGAATGGAAAAAAAAATAGTGATTCTGCTGCTTAAGTTCATTAAAAATGGGATTCTATCTTTAAAATTTTTGAGTTCAGAAAAGGCTGTGAACAAATGAGCTATGGGTACAAAAACAAGAATCAGCAAAGAATATCTAATCAAAGCAAACAAAAGCATTTTGAAAATAAGAGGAAAAACAAGGTGTTTTCATGGCATTTTTTTCCTACACACTACCGTAACTGGTTAAGGATTTCCAGTAGTTAATTGAAATCTCAGGAGAGGAATGAATAGTACTATACAAATAACAAGATGTGTTCACATTCCAAGATCTTAATACTAAATTTTCAAAAAGGAAGCTCTATCACTTCTAAGAACAAACTTAATGTAATTTTATTAAGAGCAGGAACTCTAGGCCATCTTCTAATTATAATCCATTTAGTCTACCCTCACCGAGTCAAAGCTTTTAAGCTCATCACAAAAAATTAACAGTAATTAGCCTGAGGTATTTTAAATGTGGCTCTACAGTCTCAAATTTAATGGCATTTCCCCCCACTAAAAATGGTCTTCTTCCTATGTTAATCCCATGATCTCTGTAGTTTATACTACAATATGGTCATAACTAAAACACCTAAAAACAATCCTTGGACCTTTACAAAAAGTTGCTCCATCTATCAGCTTCTATTAAGATAGGAGCCACACAAAGATCTGCAAGAGGTTGTCTGACCAGATCCAGAATAGAGGTACTGAAAACCTTTGTTTTCCAGTTGAACTATCAAGCTCTGGTATGAATAAAATGCTGGCTATCATTCTTGTGATACAAATAGGTCCAAATTTTTGAGCTTTTAATGAGATCAAGAAACATTTCATAAAATTTAACTTAATATGCCTTAACATATCCGTGAGGTAGTTAGGTAAACAGTACTACCCATTTTAATACATAGTAAACAGAAGCATGGGTAAATGACATACTCATACTTTAAAAGCAGTAAGAATCAGAATTAACCATAGAGGCTTGGGGCCTTCTCTCTAGCTCTAATCAAAGGAAATAAAAGATTAACCTTTTAATCTTTCTCTTAAAAAAACATTACATCACTTTGCCTTTCTTTTTTATACTTTCTTAATTAGCCGATGTAGTACCTCTCCCAACGCTGACACACTTCTCTTCCATAATATGGTAAACTGGGTACAATGCTTAATTCAAGCTAGGCCTCAGCTTCTACCTGAATTAGTACAAAATTAAGACATTATCTTGTGAGAACTAAAATTATATTTGACATTTTTATTTTAGGCTGCAAAAACAAAAACAAGCAAACAAACAATAACAAAAAACTTGAAATAGGCTTGTCAAATGATGTAAATTCATCCTTTCCAGGGAAGCAGAAGGTAGACCCTACCATAAAGAAAAGACGCTTAGTTAATGGAAGTTAAATTTAAAAGCACAATTAAAATAATGAGGCTTAACTTCTGAAAATAGGTTTTATTCACCTGCCTACAGTACCAATAACCACACTGTGAGTTAGGTTTCTTTACTCCGGTTTCCTTACCAGTTTTCTAACTATGTCACCAAAAATAAAAAACCATTAATAATCCAAGTTATCAGTTGTTGTCTTACTGGAAATTCTTAACCATTTTATTTGTCTCAATAAGTTTTGTTTGTTTTTTAAATGAGGAATTGTCTAAGTCACTGCATTTCTATAACAAAGTAATGAAAAGCACAGGTAGTGCAAGCAAATGTAAACCCAATTCAACTACCAGCTGAAAAAAAAATACTTTGGTTCTTCAGGAAAAAAATTAGCAAAGCAAAAAATAAAAAGTTTCTTTTAACAGTTCTGTTTACTTTCATAGCTGTAATCTAAAATCTTTGTTACATGATAAAAATTATTCCAGAAGAACCAAACCACGTAGTAACGAATGAACATGCATGAAAAGAATTTGTGAAATCAACAGATCTGGCAGAAAAACTAGAGTTAAAATGCTAAGTAGAACAAACTGGTCTTTAAAATTATCAGTTCCTTTCCTTTAAAAAAAATTACTCAGTCTACCAAGAAAATACAAAAACATAAGGCTGTAAGTAAATAATAGTTGTGTTTAGGCTATTACAGTGCAGGTTATCCTCAAGGCCACATACATCCTGCTTCACTGCTGCTTGCACTCTGCTGGGTTTTGATCCTTCTGTTAAAGGAAAACAACAAGTCAATCTATCTTTTTCTACCTGCTTCGGTTAATTTTCAACACTAGTTATTGTAATTATATCATCTCATTGTTGTACCAAAATTTTTGCCAAATTAAAGAAAAGGTATGCAAGGATGGCAAATTATTTATTCAAATATTAGCAAGTCACAAAAATGCTTAAAATAAGGCCCGTATTTTACTCTGGAATGAACTCCATAAAATAACAAACTAAACCATAATCCTCAAAAACAACCAAGCAATTTATGTTAGTCATACTACCAATTATTTTTGCCTTTTTATAGATCAATTATTCAAACATACTAACACTCATACCCTTAAGAGTATTTGATTTGATTATTAACTACCCCTCTCTTACCTGCTCACTACATTAAAGTATCTTCTAGATCTTTTATAGTATTTAGCAAATGAATGAATGCACTTATCAGAAACCAAAGTTTCAAATGAATCCTGATAATGTACTATGTATTCTGGGGAAATAAAGGGCTTTACTAACCCTGATATGACAAATACTCAAGAACAACCAATTGGTTTCTGCACTTATCAGAAACCAAAGTTTCAAATGAATCCTGATAATGTACTATGTATTCTGGGGAAATAAAGGGCTTTACTAACCCTGATATGACAAATACTCAAGAACAACCAATTGGTTCTCTGGGAGTCTCAGAGAACAGAAGTGGCGTAGAAAACCTAACAAACAGTACTGCTTCCCTATTCCCAAGCACCCAGATTATTTTAAAACCTTTGTTTATAAAGCTATCCTTTGGAGGGAAAACCTAACAACAAATGCTGTAAGTAATTTCAAATTCTTCGTGTGACTCAGTCAGTTGAATGCTGACTCTTAATTTTGGCTCAGGTCATGATCTCAGGGTCCTGGGATCAAGACCCGTATCCCTGCACGCCAGGTCTAGCTCTGTGCTCTCAGGCCAGGAATCTGCTTGAGGATTCTTGCTGGCTTTTCTCCCTCTGTCCCTTTTCCTCTGCCCCTCCCAAGCCCCACTTGCCCTCTCTCTAAAATAACTAAATAAATCTTTAAAAAATAAAATGCTTCTTAAAAAAAGTTAAAAAAAAAAAAAAAAAAAAGCCCAGGGTGCCTGGATGGCTCAGTCTGTTAAGTATCTGCCTTTGGCTCAGGTCATGATCTCGGATTCCAGAGTTAGAGGCAGGTATCGACTCCTTGCTCAGCATGGACTGCTTCTCCCTCTAGCTCTGCCCCAACCTCCATCTCATGCATGCTTTCTCTCTCTCAAATACAATCTAAAAAAAAAAACCCAAGATAATGTATATTTTAAAAAGAATCTTAGGGTTTATTTAGCCTAAGACTAAAAAAAATACAAAGTCAGAACCAAAAATAAAATTTCTTAGGAAATGTGCATTCAAATTTCACGTATTATTGAAATGCCAGTGGGGATTAAGGTGGACTATACATTATCTCCAGTCAACAGGATTTATTAAAGAGTTCAATGGACAAAAATTAAGAGATTATCTATTCAGAGATATCAACTCTTATTTAACCTGCTTGAATTAAATAGAAAGCAGCACTAATTTTGCTCACCTTTGAGTCATAGTCTGGATCATTTTCCTCATCTCCTTCTTCTTCCCCTTCCTATATTAAAGTTCAAAATGCATCCATGAAGTAGGTACACAGTAGGAAGAAATGGCTCATAATGTATGGAGAAATTTTAATACAAGTTACTCTATAGGTCAAAAGATTTTCATGATTACAGAGTATGGTGACAATGCAATTTAATTGAAAGCTTCTAATATGAAAAATTTCCCAACACAACTTGAGACATCCAGAAAGCTTTTATTGAAAAGATTTACTGCAGCCAACGTTGAAAAAGTTTACTGCAGCTTTTGACTTCTTCAAAGAGCTGATAACCCTGCAGTAGAACAGAATTATTTGAAATAAAAAAAATGTTCTGAGTTTTGCAATTTATTTATTGAAACCTCATACATACATTGTTTGGCTGTAGAATTCTAAAACCATATTTTTTTTCCAAAAGGTTTATATCTCATATCACAGAATAATGATTATAGCAAAGGAATACATAAGTCACTCAATTTGCTTCTCAATGTGTTAAACAGAGAATTATTTGCTCATTTGGTAAACATTACCTCATCTGCTTCTTCACCTTCTTCATCATACTAAAAAGGGAAAAAAGGATGAAGTTTGAATGAAGCTAACAAACATTTGAGAATAGCATAGTTATAGCCATCTTATATCCACTAATATCTAAAGAGGAAAATACTTAACCCAAGGCAATTAATTATAAATTAAATGGCTGCAGGAATCACTCAATTCAGTGCCATTATCTAAATGTGACAATTTAAAAAGTTAAAATAAAGAACACAGTATGACTGTGCATTAAGTGTGATCAGGCAACTATTACTATGAATATTACTTGCCTATATTTATGTGAACACACAGCACAAAAAAGGCCCTAAAATCTATTGGAAAGACTGACACTTAGCAATAAAGATAGCCAAAATATGTGAGGGCAGCCTAATTTTACCGTAATCATTGCTTAATACTCCTTTAAATAAAAATTCTATGCTTCTAGTATTTTTAAGTAATAAAAAGCATCTTAGTTATGTTCTGGTCAAAGAGCGTAATATATCTACAACAGTGACCAAACACTAGTAAAATTGCACTAAGTCAAAGCAGTCTTCCTGTTAGCAGGAAAATAAAAGCTACCAAGACCCTAAGAGGACATATTTAAAACAACAAGAAAGTTATCTGTAAGATAGCAGTAATTAGCCTTTGAATTATGTTTTTTAAAAAATTACATCTTACATCTATTCATTGAACTGCTCACCAACTGTGACCATCATACCCTCACCAAATGATCTCAGCGCAGGATTCAGATTCACTCACATCATCATCATCATCTTCAATAGCTTCTCCAGTAAAGTATAACACTGATCTTGGGATTATACGCTCACGTAAAAAGTGACCAATTTCAAAGTCTGCAGCAAGGATAGCTTCAGCATCATCATCCTGTTGTTTTGTTTTGTATTTTTTTAAGGAAAAAAAAGGCACAAAATTAATAACTTTTATTTAATTAGGCACATGCAAAAACTCTTGGGTTTAAACTCTATGAAACAACACTGATCTTCACTTTTAACTTTCTATCATTTTAAAATTAGCTTATGTGTGTGGTTAAATGATCATCTATATATACCCTGGGTTCATAGGGTTTTAATAAAACAAAGTTCCCAAGTAAGTGTACATACTCAGAGAAATTTTGAGAAAATAAAAATTAGAACCAGTTATTGCTTATTTTTTTACTTCAAATGTTAAAATAAAAGCAACTTTGTTACATGACTAATTTTCCTTATAAATATTCACTATTGAAAATACCAAATGGAATAATACTAAGAAAGAATCTTGGGATTTAAATAACATTAGATATATAGCACATAATGGAAGAACATGGAAGATCACTAATACTTCCTTAAAGAGAGTACACAAGCAGTTGTATGTATAATGCCAAATTAGGAGACAGAATCCTACTTAATAAATACTAAGTCAATCTAGGATTTCTATTTAATGACAAACCACAACACAGAAATGGTACAGACATTACTCAAAATTCAAATAATGTCATTTAAGTTCCATGATACCAAATAATGAGTAAATATTCCATAGATGTTTATTTTGACTCATCAACATAATCCACTCACTTTGACAGAAAGACTTCTAATCACAGGTAAAGGTGTTCTAGTTGTAACTACTCAAGGCTGTTCTAGGGCCATAAATATTTGACAACAGAATTAAAAAAAAAACAACTTCAACACAAACTCCCAACCCACTCACTGACATGAAAACAGCACAAAACTCTACCATGTTCATTAAGTAGTTCTACCTAAAATTCAGGTGCTGCTTTATAGTCCCCCTTTTTGTCCCACAAAGACAGACATTTTGAACAAAGCCACTTACCACTCTTTACAAGCAGAAATACTTGCCTTTTACAGATCTGTTCTTAGCCTTAACCAACACTATTCCAACTCAAAATGTATTCAAAATACACATACTTTCTAATTCCATATGTATAAAACTACTCAACTATCTGAGTTAAAGTTAAAAAATCTGGCCAACAGAAGAGCAGATTCAAAACATACGTAGCTTACACCCTGCCTGCACAGACCTCTCTGAGGTTGTTCCTCCTTCCAGGCTGTATACAGGCACTACGGCAGCTCTTGGCTATATGCTCATAAATACATGGCCACAATATGAAACCATGTTTCCACTGGAGTAACAAATATAGAAAGAGTTTTAACCAGAATGTGGTTAGGAGTTTTAATAAATAGATAGTAGAAATGATTTATCTAATACTCCTAGTTTCAATACGAAAAATATCATCTTAAGAACTTGAATCCTCCCAATACTTCCAAGCCTCAAAAGAAAAGTCTTTAGCCTTTCAGCATTTCTCAATGGAAACAATACAGGCATTCTGAATAAAATAATTTCAGATGCATAAAAGTCTTCTCCATGCATTGCAAGCCTCAGAATGTAAAATCATAGTAGCAGCTATCCAACTTCCCACTTCTGAGAACCAGTTCTTTAATTTCATAGTGAATATTTCAACAAATTAATAATAATTTAACTTACCAGATCTCCGCTCTCAGGAACTGCAAAATTGAGAAAAGAAATTCAAATGAGTACAAAACTAAAGAAAGCTTGTAACAGAACAACCATCAATACCCAAACTAAAACCACTATTTACCTTCAGGAGGGGCAAAAAAATTAAAGAAAGAGTCATTGGAAACTGTTTTGGTCACAGTACGAACTGTCCCACGTCCCTTGTGTTTCTGCTTCTTCTTAATGGTTTTCAAAGTGACATTCTTTCCTTTTTTCCAATCTATCTGGCACCTTGCAAAACAAAGGAAGAATCTATCAGAATTACCATATTATACCTCACCGCTGGAAGAACCAAGATTTATCTAATTAAATATTATTTTTTTTTAAAGATTGTATTATTTTATAGAAAGAAGCGAGAGAGAGAGAAGAGTGAGAGCACATGCAGGTGAGTAGGGGGGAATAAATCACAAGCAGACTCTGGGCTGAGACACAGAGCTCAATCTCACAACCCTGGGATCATGACCTGAGCTGAAACCAAGAGTGGAAGCTCAACTGACTGAGCCACCCAAGTACCCCAAATGTTATTGTTTTAATTACAGATTTTAGAAAGAAAAATTGGCTCAAATGTTTTCAATAGCAATATAAAGAGAAATTTTTAATTCTGAACACATTTTTGCAATAAAGAGACAATTAACACAAATTCATAATATAATAAATTTAAGGATGTTCTCCTTTGAAGAAATGTCTCTAACACTATAAGCCAAGGAGAATTCTAGGAAAATAAGTGTGTTCATCTAAGAAAACACTTCTGAAATATTTAGAGATAAACTATGCATCAAGGACACACAGGATTTACTAAATAATACAAATCACAAATAAAACAAAAAGACAATATTCTGTGGAAGTAGTAAAATTAAACTCACCCTGTACAACCCATAATTTCTGGTCCATCGAAAGAAAAGGGATCAGAATCATCTGGTTCTGACCTCATCCTATATGTCTTTGTCAACACTTCATTTGTGAAATATTCATTGGGTTCAAAGTGAAATTCTAAGACGAAACTCTTAAAAAAAAAAAAAATTAATGAAATTCCTACATCACAAATGCTAATCCATTAGTAAGTAAAATTCAATCTGTTTATTTTTATAAACACATAAACGCTTAGGTGATAATGCCTTTCCTATTCTGGGAAAGGGTCAGATAAACCCCAAATTATGTTAAAAAAAACAGGACAAGACACAAAATAAAACTGAATAAAACTTAGCTTAGCTTACAATTTCTACTTATTAACATGTTTATAAAATAGTTTTATTCAGTAATAAGCTGACCAAGTACTCCTTCCTCCTTCCATACCCACAAAGAGGACTTTTAATCAACTTCTTATCCAAATTTGACAGGAACAGCCCAACTGTACTACACACGATAGTACTATAGCCTGTAGTAGTTTTCCCCATTCCTCACATACTACTGATGGTTTTTGGGAGAAGCTAGTAACTGATCTTTCATCATGAAAAGTGGAAGCCCTCTAACATACTCTGTTTATTTCCCAGACACATGCCTTTTGAGACAGAGTTAAGTATTTATAATGCTACTATTTTTTATTTATTTTTAATCTAGGATCAAGGAGTTCCTATATTTCAAAAACAGTTTTATGTCCAGAGGGAGGAAAAGAAAGAAATTCTGCATCACAATTACCAACATTTAAACCACAATTATTAACATCCTACCAACAATAGTACCAAGTATGAGCTTTAACTGCTTTCTGACCCATCTCTAGGCTTAGAGTATCACCTCTTTTTAGAAAGTTCCATATGTCTATCTAAAAACGTCAAATGTTAAAAAACTGAAAATACTTTAAAGTTCTTTTACCATGGGCTGGCCAGCATCTGAGAACTTCACTTTAATATCTTTCAAGTGCTTCAAAATAGGTTCATCATGTTCCTGCAAATTAAGAAAACATGGAAATGCATATCTAACATGGCATTTTAGGATTAGCGTGCTATTACTGGACAATAAACATTTAGCTGACTGAGATATTTTTAGTGAGGCTTTATGTAACAATTGTGAACCATAAGACCTATTCTCCAGATTATGGCTTGTACTAAAGTTAGTTTATTTATAAGCTCTACTTACTTCTACTGGCAATAGTAGAAAAAAAGTGACTTAACAGAATTACATCATCATCAGACTGAATGGGCTGAAGACTAAAAAAAAAAAAAAAATCAAGTCTAACTCAGGCATGTTGGCTTTAAAAACATTTCCTTTTCCAGCTGCTTCTTGTTCCTTTCACTCTGCTAGGTCCTTTTCTACTTTTCCAAAGGAGAAATACAATAATAAGCAGTCATTGTTATGAGATTTCTTTTCCTTGACTTTAACTTTCAACAATTACACTATAAGGCAACAAGTACTATAATACACAGAGTAGTGGCTCAAGAAATGCTGCTTCTTCTATTTCTTCTTTTTTTTTTTTAGATTGTATTTATTTATTTGACAGAGAGAATTCAAGCAGGCAGAGCAGCAGGCAGATCAGCAGGCAGAGGGAGAGGGAGAAGCAGGTTCCCCACGAAGCAGGGAGCCCGATGAGGGACTCCTTCCCAGGACTCTGGGATCGTGAACTGAGCCAAAGGCAGATGCTTAACCAAGGCACCCCTCAAGAAATGCTTCTAATTAGGACAGGAAAAGTTTCCCAGAAGGTGACATCTGTGTTGTACTCCCAGAAAAAGTGAGAATTGTAAAAGAGCTAAAGAGCTTTATATTATTCTTTTAAAAGGTAAATGTTCCTTGGAATATTTGTTTCAGACTGTAAAAGTCTTTTTGGGTCAGATAAAAGAAATTTTAAGTTTCCTCCCTCCAATCTCCAATACTAAGCAACTAAACAAAGAAGACAAAAGACTATGACAAAATATAGCTCAATGATAAACAGCTGTCAAAGGGACCACTTCATTATCTAATTTCTGAAAATGAATTATAATTTATTTATTACATTAATCAAAAATGTCATTTTCCTTCTACAGGTAACAGAGGTTTCAAAAGACAGCATCATTCTATAAAGGTCAACAATGGAGAGATTAGTCATCATAGCCATTTAAATTTCAAAGGTTTTTTTTTTCTTTTTTTTTTTTTTTTTAAAGATTTATTTATTTGTCAGAGAGAGAGCGAGCGAGAGCGAGCAAAGGCAGACACAGTGGAAGGCAGAGTCAGAGGGAGAAGCAGGCTCCCTGCGGAGCAAGGAGCCCGATGTGGGACTCGATCCCAGGACGCTGGGATCATGACCTGAGCCGAAAGCAGCTGCTTAACCAACTGAGCCACCCAGGCGTCCCAAATTTCAAAGGTTTTTATCCTTTGAGGTAGTCGGATGTTTTTATGAATAAAATTACCTGAACCATATCACTGAGCAAGTCAACATTCTTAAAAACAGTTAACCAGAATTCAGGAATTCCCTTGGGGTCTTCTTTTTCTTCATCTTTTTTCTCATCTTCAATCTTGGCTTTTTCTTTCAGCTCCTCCTTGATAAATGACAGCATTAAGTTACTAAATTCCTAAATCAGACTATTTGATAAAATCTTACCTATCCCCTTAACTTAAAAACCAGCAGTGAGTACAGAAACCAACAAATCCTCAATCACCAACTGCAATTTTCAATCAGTTAAGTTCTAGTCTAATTGTGTAAACACTGCTGTTACCCATACCAAACTTTACTTCTAGAAATATTACTACTACCAGACCCCTCCAAAAGAGAACCACTAAGAGAGAACCTATGAAATATATGGAAACAGTTTTAGAGAAAAATTGTAAAGCTTCAGGAAAAAAAAAAGAATAATAAATAAACATTGCCCAATTCCTCACCCCTTGTTCTTATCAAAACATTCAAATAGCAATGCTGGGGAAACAGAGTCATGTAACAGAAAACTGTATTTATGTCACAACCCTGCCACTTATTAATGGTAGGCAAGTCAATAGAAGCCTCCATTTCATCATGTGAAAAACAGTAACAATCTTTTATATGTCATGATGAGGTTCAAAGGGGAAGTTTATATAATCTATTAAAATTTAAATCTAAAAAAATGCAAGGTAATGATGTATTTGGGTACAGACGGCACCAGGGCTAAGAGTGGCTCATCTGTTCTGATTATCATTAACTCACCATCAATCTTACAATAAAATATTTCCAAGGTATAAAAAAACACTAAATTACAGTTGGTACCAACCGAAATTTCATCCTCCTCATCTGGTTTCCATTCACATTCTTCTTCTGTAGGTTCATAAATTGCATTAATGATCTCAAATCGCTAAAATGAGTTAAAAAAACAAAAAAGAAAAGCTTGCATAAAAACACTGACATCCAGCTAGTAGCTGTTTTTCATTAAAGATGTGTATAAATTTAATGAATGCATACCACAACTTGAATTGCTATTATCGATAGTTTTCCTAAATACCTCTAATAACCATTTTGGTGAGAGGTCTAAAGACTAACCACCCGCAAGTGTGTTTGTATTTCCAGAGCTTTACTGTAATCTCAAATTTTAGATCAAGAAAATAAAGTAGTAGAAATATTACCTTATCAAACAGAGGCTGATAGAGAACAGCATACTTTCTTTCAAGATCATGAACTTCCTCATAGAATTTGGCTTCTATCTGTGCACATTTAACTTGAAGATTTTTGAGAGCATTCACTCGTCTTTTAACTACCCTAGGCAAACTGAAAGGTTGGTACACACCAGTTACACAGCATCACAGTAAAACATAAGTCACACTTATATTGAAAAGTAAAGCAAAGAAGTTAGTGAATGATAGGTGTCCTATTTGAAGCAAAAGCAATACTTATTCAAAGTAATTAAAATTCCAGAAACATAAATACATGAACTTGACTATAAAATATTTCAAGAGTGAACATTTAAGCAAATACAGTAAGTTGTGATTAAAAAAATGTAAATCATATCAAACCTAAATCTTTCATTATAATCAAGTTCAGGATTAGACTTGTCTGTGCTGGCATTTAAGCTGTAAAATAGTCTAGCTCTTAGAAAGTTAGAAAGTCATGGACTAACCATCCTGAGAATAAGGACAATACCTTGCTTTAAAAAAAGTATGCATATCTCACCCATACCAGCTATTTTTAGGAAAAAGGATATTAGAAAAAAGGAGGGTATTCTACACCATTATTCCTATTTTAGTCCCTATTTAGAATTTAAACTTACATTTTTAAAAATGCATATTTCATTATGAGACTTTTAGTAACAGGTTTGAGATATAATTCATAAATCATACAATTTACTATGGGGGTATAAGCCCCCTGAAGTATGACTAAACTTATGAATCTCCCTACTGCTCAAAAAATGTTTGCTCAACATTTACTGAAATTCAGGGACTCTATACAACAGATAAGAATCCAGGTTAGAATTTCCTGCCTTAGGCAGATTGATGTAAATCAAGTAATTCTCTTACTTAACTACTACTTTAAGTTAAGATAATGAGAAATAAAAAATTACCTACATATACCAATTTTTTATTTCTCACAATTAAAAGTAAAAAGTCTAATGTTTTGTCAAGGTGATGAAACAGCATGGGGTGCTGCCCCACCCCCCCCACACTGTGTCTCAGAAAAACAAAAAGAATTCAACTCTAGAAATTTCAGAAGCAAGAAGAAAACAACTATTCAGGGACTCACACACGCAACCACACACATACTACGATCAACTTCAGGGTAAGAGTAACAACTTTACAGAGTTGTTACTGGAAAAGGGAGGGAATGGGCAGAATGGGCAGCAGTGAGGAGAGGCTCGAAGAAAGCTTTTGAAATTCTGCACTTGCCTTACAAAGGTCTCTATAATTCCTTCACCTTTTGCAGAGCCTAGTGCCAGCATTTTTAGTAGCTGATGAAAGCTGAACTGGCTGGCTGAGAGCCTACAAGCATTCTTCTTCCACCCCTCCAATCCAGGTAAAATGGATTACAACCAGAGGAGAACGCCTCTTCCCCAAGCTGCCAAAAACAAATCACCTGGAACTGACAGCAAACTTTTGAGTCCAAAGTAATCGGAACTCTCCTTAGGTTCATTCCAATCCCTTTTCTTAAATTCCATGGGACTGTCACAAACCAGAGCCTGATCTTTATTCCTCCCTTCAATAATCATTACTGGGGAGCAACTTATCAACCAGTGAGCCTGAGCTCTACAGCCAAAGTTAACTAAACCCTTAAGAAGTGTAATTTTTAATGAAAGAATGAAGTATTTATTATCTGAAGCCATATTATTAAACAATGTAAATATATTTAAAGAGATAGGGAAGAAACAAGACCAAGAAATCTGAAACAAAATAGAAATATTAAGTATGAAAAATACAGTGGCTAAACTAAATAACCAATAAATAGGATAAACAGAATAGGTTCAACTTAAGGAAGTCCATGAAAATTGAAAAGCTCTCTGGAAAGACAGAAAAATTATGACGTGGACGACAAAATTAGCAACAGCTGAAAGACAGAAGAGGTGACTATCTGATAAGTGAAAAATAAATTTCTCAGAGTTAAAGTAATATGGAAATCCTTACTCTAAACCCCTAGACAGTTTATGAGATTCATGAATATCAAAGACCAAAGAAAATTCTGAATGTGTTCAACAAAAGGCAAATAACCTACATAGGAGGAATCTGACATCAGCTTCAAAAGGAAATAGCATATACAAGAAGAAATGAACTTTTATTTAAGAAATCTAAACTTATAATTTTGTAAGCCAAACTATGATTCAAATATAAAGACAAAATAAAAATTGCATGAGGCATATAGGCTTTAGGAAATATGCCAGATATACTCATTACATTCATTAAAAATAATTTCTGAGGAAGTTTAAAAAAATTAAGAAATTACTATGTAAGTATGGGTGGCCAAATATCTTGGTAAATCTTACTGTTGCCTTGATAGGAAAAAAAAAGAAGACTAGAGAATGTATATTTATAAATAATACAGACATTAGTAAATTTATGAAATCAGTAGGGGTAAATAAACTTAACAAGTTATAACCCCCTTGGGGTGCCTGGGTGGCTTAGTGGATTAAGCCTCTGCCTTCGGCTCAGGTCATGCTCTCAGAGGTCAAGATCTCAGGGTCCTGGGATAGAGCCCCATCCCCTGCCCCCATACACCTGGCTTTCTGCTCAGCAGGGAGCCTGCTCTCCACGACCCCCCCCACCCCATCCCATCCCATCCCCTCTGCCAGCTTCTCTGCCTACTTATGATCTCTGTTAAATAAATAAATAAATAAATAAATAAATTCTCTTTACCAAAAAAAGAAAGAAAAAGTTATGAGCCTCTTTACCATAATAACAAACAACAGAATGCAGGAACTTTAACAGAAGACCACCTGATTTAATGGAAAGCAAAAAAAAAAGAAAAAACAAAGCACAATAAATTATACAATAATAGCAATTAAGTCCAAAAAAAAAAAAAAAACTGCTTTCAAGAAATGGAGTTTAAAATTACTAATAAAGGGAGCGCCTGGGTGGCTCAGTGGGTTAAAGTCTCTGCCTTTGGCTCAGGTCATGATCCCAGGATCCAGCCCCGCATCAGGCTCTCTGCTGAGCGAGGAGCCTGCTTCCTCCTCTCTCTCTGCCTACTTGTGATCTCTCTGTCAAATAAATAAATAAAATCTTTAAAAAAAATAAATAATAAATAAAATTACTAATAAAGAAGCAAACTTCATACTAGAGATAAAAGGATGGAAAAACCTATGCAACGTAAATAAAAACCAAAAGAAAGTTAGAATAGCTCTCTTAGTATCAGACAAAACAATTTATAATACCACCACCACCACCAAATACAACAGAGGACATTTGGTAAACTGAACAAAAGGACAAGATATACACATCACAAACATATAGTTAATA
Organism: Mustela nigripes; assembly: GCF_022355385.1. Lineage (NCBI taxonomy): Eukaryota > Metazoa > Chordata > Mammalia > Carnivora > Mustelidae > Mustela > Mustela nigripes. The sequence goes on along the minus strand of NC_081562.1, from coordinate 42,088,514 downwards.
ATACAGCTTCAAAATATATTAATCTATAACTAATAGAATTACAGAGAGAAACAGATTAAGCAGAATTTAACACATTCTTCCCAGAAACTGTCAGATCAAGCTATCAATCAGTAAGCAGAAATAAGAGAACCTGAACAACGCAATTAATGTCTAGGCTACTAATTTCAGCATATAGTTTCACACTTAACTTTCACAGAGCATTTAGAAAAACAAATATTAAGGCCATAGAAGATAATTTTTTAATAAAAATCAAATAAAGCCCTCAATTCAAGAAACTGGAAAGGGGAATGGAGCAAATCCAAATAAGGGTTCTCAAACCAAAGGCCAAAGTCCATTTTTAGAAGCATTCTACCCACCATTAGGGAACAGTTAATTCCTATCTTATACAAGCTGCTTTTAACAGCAACCCTGTTTATTTCATTAAGCAGCTGAAATCTTGACTCTAATAACAGAGCATGGAATTACCATCCCGTTAAAGTTTCTGTATTGTAAATATACATATACATACATCACACATGTATATCCACACACACCTATTCAAGGACATTTCACTAACGAGTAAGGACCTTGAATAAAATATTGACTACTTGACTCAACAGTACAATATTAATACATGATTAAATTTATTCCAGGAATGCAAGGCTAGTTTAGTATTGGAAATACATGTTTCCAAAAATATATTCAATGTGTACTTAACAGATTCAAAGAAAAAGTCAAAAGACCATCTGAATACATACAGGAAAAGGGTCATAAAAAATCCAAGTGGACACCAAGTTTAATGGAGAGATTTTATATCCATTCCTGGTTAAGACTAGAAATAAGATAAAGATGCACATTTAATGCTAACACAGTACTGAAAAGTCCTGGCCAATGTTATAATGAAATAAAAATAAACCTGGTGTGCTGTAATGTGCAAGATTAGAGCTAAAACTGCCATTATTTGCAGACAAGATCTTTTGCCTCTGGGAGAAAAGAAAAGAACAAATTACTATAAGTGTAGCAAGATTTCTGGATGCTAGATCAACAGCAAAGAAATAAAAAATAAAAATAAATCAATAGCACTCTTCTCTACATTCAACCCAGAAATACAATACATTCAACCAGAATACATTCAACCCAGAAATACGACACAAAGATGTTATCCACAATACCAACACAACTAAAGTATATAGAAATTAACTAAGAACAGACAATGAGAAATACTTTGTGATAAAAGAGAGTATGATTTCAATAAATACAAGGATATGGATGAGACAATTTTACATTACAAGAATTCCCTACCCATCTTAATCTATAGATTCAATGCAACTCCTATCAAAATTTGGGGGAGGGGGCTGTTTTGTTCTGTGAATACCCCTATAAACTTACTATCAACCATATGTTGGATAAAGGTCTACATATGATTAGGCCAATCTTAAGAGTGTATTCCACAGGGGATGAGGAAAGGAGGGAGGGTAAAAGCAAGCAAGATATTACAGGGAGAAACAAATTAATAGAATTATCACCCTGCCAGATACCATTTACATACTAAAAAGCCAAATTAAAGGAAGAGCGCTGCTCAAAGACAAACACAGGTGTTTATAAGAAACTGATATGCAATAAAGGTCATATCACAAATAAATGAGTAAATAATGAACTGTTTAGTGAAGTCTTATAGAAACAAGCTCAGTAAATAAGGCAAAAACAAAAAAAAAAAACAAAAAACCCTGATGCACAGCTAAATACAAAGAGGGTTTATTAAAGACCTAAAGATGAAAGGTAAAACTAGTCAACAGGAAATGCAGAAGGAACTAGTAAGTACTTCTTAACTTGAATAAGCAACAGGTCAAAAAACCCAGAACTTAAAAATTAAGGACTTCTGTTTTATGGAGAATGATATGGATAAAATTAATAAAAATGACAACAGATTATTTACAAAGTCTAAAACTAACAAGAGATTAACACCTTGAATATACAAAAAACTCCTGCAAAACAAGATAGTAAACCCCAATAGGAAAATGGACAATGAGAACAACCTAAAAGGTTCACACTCATGAATAAAAAGCTCATTAGACAACAAAAAGTACAAATAAAACAAAATAAACCTAGACCTCTTAGACTGGTAAAAGCAGAAAACCCATAAAGCTGAATGATGCCACAACTACTGGCAGAGACAAGGATGTAGGTTGCCTTCATGCACTGGATAGATTCATTCTAGGAAGCAAGCTGGGAAGTACTTAAAAGCCTGCATACCCTGTAACTAACAATACCACTGTAAGTATGTATCCCCCCCAAAATTCTGACACAGAAGGCATGCAAAAAGAGGACCATTACAATGGAATTTGTGCTGATGAAGCTCAGAGGCAAAGAAAACGCACGTAATAAAACACGGTGGACACAAATCACCATAAATGGTAACATTCAGAAGCCAGAAACTACTGACCAGAGATTACACACGGATAGCAACATGGATGGAGCTTAAACTCATAAAGCCAAGTAAAAAAAAGAATTTTAAGTAGAATAAGATATACAGGCTACTATTAATGATTTACAGAACCAGTGAAATAAGAAATTCGCATTTCTTCTAATTCTGTGTAATTCTAGTAAACCTCTGAACAAATCTCAGAAATGGTTAAGATCAGTGTACTTCCTATGGAGAGGAGTCAAACTTTAAAAGACCAAGTCTAAATTGGTGGTGCTCAGCGAATTTTAAACTCCCCAAAATCCTATGCTAGATACTAACAGACATTAGCTTTCCACTATTAAGTATATGAGTCCTAGATGGTCTTAAAAAGATACACCTGCAATGCTGATTATAGAAGGATAAATAAAGACTACAGAAAAGAACTTGTACCTTTCAATGTATCCTGTTGGTGTTTCTACCAGACCATCAAGTCTTTCTTGAAGGGCTGCAAGAATCTGAGGATTTTGCATCATCTGAACAGTCAGCTGACGCGCTTTAAAAAAAAAAAAAAAAAAAAAAGGGCATCGAAAGAAGGATTTTATGAAAATGTATTATGCTATTTTAATAGGACAATCCAATAATGAAGTTTTCCTGACTAGCCCGTAATTCATTGGTCTGAGTAAAGATGGGGAGCAAGCTGAGGAAAATCTACTCTAGAAAAACCTGATGTTCAGATTCTTAATGACCTAGTAACACAAACCATTTCTCATGGCCATTGCCACAACTACTATTAACTATAAATATCCCTTCTCTTCCTACTACCTTGTGTTTCATCTACTTTATGTTTTTAAGAAGCTCAAAGCTTCATCCAGATGCCTACCTATGACTCCATATAATGCTCTGATAGTAGACAACACATTATCAGAAAACTTCAAGTGTACTGACACTTTCGACCCTGGGAGAAAGACTGTGAAGTAACCTAACTGCTTGTTTGATGCGTACAGTCTAGTGTGCTTCTGTGTATCAGAACAGAGAAAGTTAATAGCTGAGACAACCAAGGTTGTAACTAAAGCCAAACAAAATGTGGTTGTTTGTCTAAAAATTATACTAAATCCAAAAATAACTAGATTTAGGCAAAACAAATTATTTTGCTATTATTATCTCTTCGTCAATAGACATTACACAAAATTGACATGAATTTTCCCAGTTATGTTTCTGTCAATTCCTGGTATTAATTTGATTACTGGATGGTGTACAGTTATGATAACCAACATGACTTTAGAAATGTCAATGTTGGCCACTAAGGATACTGACCTACATATCTTTTAAGACAATGCAACAAGATGAAAGCTGAAGCTGAAGTTCAGCTGTCTTTTCACAATTAACCTCCATCTGGCTCAACAATGAAAATCTGAATCATCTAGTATTAATTCTTAGCCCATACCTACAAGGCATAACCTAAAGCAGCACAATTCCCCACCACCATCGCTACTTCTCTCTTTATAATTATTTGCTGAAAAAAACTTTAAGATTTTTGTTTACATTTAATAAATGTCTTTTTTGTCATTTGGTTGGAAAGAATTTTTAAAAAGCTTGAAATTTACAACTATATGTTTTCTATATATGAAATACTGAACATTTCCAGTAACTCTAATCTAGTGTTGTTTGTTTACAACTACCACCAGAAACAACTCCCACCAAGACCTATAACATTTCTAAATTCAGACAAAACTCACAGGCAGCTATTTGACCCAGCTCTGCCATGTCACTCCAGCAGTAGAGGGTACACCAAGTAACTTTTGATGGGTCACTAACTATATTCATACCTTCCTCCTCCCTTATTACCACTCTATATCCATCTCCCTCTTCCCCTGCTTTCTTCCCCCCCCACCCCAAACATACACACACAAACTGTTCCTGAACTAGACGTATAGGCCACATGGGTAAAGCAGACAAGGATCCAAAAGGGAACAATATTTGTTACTACCCTCTAGAAGACATGTGCCAGCAATCACTGGCTCCTGAAGTAATTTAAAATAATACCTTTGATTTTTGTTTCTTCACCAGTTTCTTCTTCTTCTACTTCTTCAACATCATCCAAATCTTGATCAAGTTCAGACTGTTCTTTGCTACAATATCATAGTATCACACCAAGGTTCAAATGTACCAATTACCAAAAAATAAATAAAAAATTATAAAAAACTTCAACTCATTTTCTAGGTTAATATGCCTCTTTCAAAAATATGAATAGGAAATTCAAAAGGTAATTCAGTTTTCTTTCTAACTTCATAAATAAACAGAATAAACTGGAAGTACATAAAATTTCATTTAAAAGCACATGGTCAAATATAAAATTTATATTTTAAGGTTTTTTTTTTCCCCAAGATTTTATTTTTAAGCAATCTCTGCACCCAATGTGGTGCTCAAGCTAACAACCTGGAGATCAAGAGTTGCATGCTCCACCAACTGAGCCAGCAGAGGCCCCTCTACTCTTTCTTAGCTTTAAAAATGTGGTTCGATAGGGTTGGTTCCAGGAACATGAGGTCAAGAAGTTTATGTTCTCTACCCAGTATCCGCTGACTTCACTCTTCTTAGTAAAAGCACCCTGATTTTACATGAGATGGCAAATACACCAAGCTCTTAAAAATCTGCATTTCCGAGCCTATCTTTTAGCTAGGTGTGGTTATGTAATTCTGGGCAGTGAGTTTAAAAAGCAAAATGTACAGAATTTTCAGTTTGCCTCCTTAATAGGATAACAGACAACTGGGAGGCCTTTTTGATCTTATGCCCTTCGTAGAATAGGGATATAAATTATAGAGTTCTAATAACCACGCTGGGACCATGAGGCATCCTAGAGAATGAAAGCCAACAGAATGAAGGAGTTTGAAAGAACAAGGATCCTGGATCCCTGATGGCTACAGGGCAATCACATGAGCCTGTACTCACTATCTTAGGAATTCCCTTTTTCTTTACTTCATAGTGGAGATGGGCAAAAAGTTAAGAAAACCTGAGTCTACTTTGTACTTAAAGCCAGGAGGATGGCACCATTGAAAGAAAAGGAAAAAAGTAGTAAGATAACATTCACCCCCTTTCACCTTAAAAATCTAGCTTTTGAATATGAAATTATATTGAGAATTAAAAAGGGAAATAAGGTTATCTAAATCAACATATAGGTCTTCATATAATTCCTTGTGTGATTTTACATTTTAGTATTTGGTCACATTCACGTTTAGGAACAACATCACTTCAAGTATTAACTTTCATACACAGAACAAATACCACCTAATTTTCATATAAGAACAAATACAGAAAAAAGTCAACTGTATTCTGCCAGCAAAATGTCCCTGTAAACTAAGAAAAAATTCAGCCTTCCCATCAGAAACAATAGATTATTTCTGAAACTGTCTTTGTTTTAGTATAAACCTAAACGTACATAGATTTAAGGGCCATTAAATAAAGATCACATAGCACAGCTACTCCTCCAGTGTGATTTTAGTCATTTACTGAACACCTACATTTTAAGGCCTTAAAACAGGGGTCCACAGACTATGTTACATGGTCAAATATAGCCCACTATTTTTGCAAATAAAACTTTATTGGAATACGGCCATGTAAGTTTGTTTACATAGAGTCTATGGCTGCTTTTACACTACAACAGCAAAGCTGAGTAACTGCAACAGAGACCATACGGCCCAAAATACCTAAAATATTTATAATGAGGTCATTTAAGTTTGCTAACTCCTGCTTTAAAAAACAAGAATCCTCCCTTCCTTCCACCCTCCTAGGGCTCACAGCCATCTAAAATTAAATAAGGTGATGTGGGGAATTGAGCTGTCAAAACCAATTTATCCTTTTTTTTTTCTTAAGTTCGAAACAAAATGAGGTTGCAAGGTTAAGATGGCAGATTGCACATACTCCTCTGATCTTAATCCTTCCAAAATCTCTACTAAAATTAGGATCAAAGGGTTTTTTAAACAGATGAACACTGAAGGACAGAAAGAGAAGAAAGCAGCAGCAGCAGCAAGTTCACGGAGAACTGAAATCTAACTTAACAGTGGGAAAATCTGAAAACTAGACCTAACACAAAATCAAAAAGGACACTTTTGGAACTAGGACTGGAGAGATGAAATTGGAGAAAATAGGGAGGACTAAACAAAAACTGATAAAGCAGTTTAATCTCCAGATTCTCTCCCTCAATCTAGCAGAAGCACAGCAGCTTCTTCTTTGGAAAGGGTTAAACTAAGAGCTCAGACTAGAAGACCACAGATAGAGCTAACAGTCTCAGATATAGGACTGTATCCCGTTAGAATGTTGGATGTAGAGAACCTACTCTAGTCACCTTTTCCCAATTTGGACTCTGTAACTGAAAGCCAGATCCTCACCCAGATACTCTTCCTTAAGGCATCTGACATAGAGCAAAAAAAAAAACAAAAAACAAAAAAAAAAAAAACCCCAAATCATTCTGACAATGGGGATTCTCACAATAAACCACCACCCTGATGACCTTTCACTACAATCTAAAATTAAAAGCCTCCCTCCACCCCACAACAAATTTTCTAATCAACTTTTTTTTAAACTGCATATTCTCCCCCCACCCAGATCTTAGTGAGTAGGCAACCAAGTTTTACGTCCTATTTGAGAAAATGCTTTTATATGGAGACAAAAACAAATACAGGAAAGAAAAATTTAAGAGCAAACAAACTACAGCAAAAAAACATCCACAAAAAAGATACCACAATCCAGTAAAAAGATATTACAGTCAATGAAGTAGGAACAAGATGCTATAAAAAACAGGAACAGAGAATAAAGACACTCCTGAAAACTACACAACAGAAATTTAGACACTTCACATGCTGAAAAGTAAAAATTTCTTCAACTTTGCCTAGAAAGAAGAGCAGAGATAAAGATGGAAAACAAGACAAAAGATAATTAAAACAAGTTCAACATTTAACATAATAGGAGGTCCAGAAAGAGAAAACGGAAATAAGACAATCAACAAAATAAGTCAAGAATATTCCCCAGAACTGAAAGCCATCATCAGGTTGCCAGACTGAAAGGGCCCACCACTGAATGCCTCCTACAACAAATTTTTAAAAATACATATAACAATGTGAAAATTTCAGAACTCTGAAGCCAGAGTGCTTCCAGAAATATGTATGTTTAAAACAAAAAGTGTCACATACAATGATCAAGAATTATAATGACTTTGAACTTCAACACAGCAATACTGGAAGCCAACTGATAATGGAGCAATGCCTTCAAAATTCTGAAGAGCATTCCCAAAGGAGAATTCTACACTCAAACTATCCAACATAAGGATAGAACTGTCCTTTTCAGTCATTTATCTCAAAATAATTTATTTCCCTCGTACTCTTCCAAGAAAGTATTAAAGAACCAAAAAAGAAAATAATATGGGATACAAATTTACAAATAGCAAACCCAAGAGAAAAAACAAAATGAAACCCCAAAAGATAAAAAATTAGATCCACAATGATGGCTCTATAACCAAGATTAAACAATCCAGATTGGAGCAGTATAATGCAGAAGGCAATCACTTTGAAAGCCGTTATCACTAAAATACCTGCTGCCATTCTTTTTTAAACGTGGAAGGATAGGCCAAATTCTTATATGTACTTGAATGTGATGCCTTGTGTAAATTTTCCTGCCTTCTCACCTCCAAGCTCTGCTGCCTACAACTTGTGTGTACCATACCCCCATCCAAGTCCAAGTGTTGTTTAACCTACTCCCAAGCTACGTGAAATCGTAAGCAACAAATAATGCAGTTCACTTATTCTCCCTTACCGTTTTTCTGCAAGACATCCATCCACACTAGAACTCTGCTAGAAGTCAACTTCATAAAACTGATGTTTCTAGAGTACATGACCTTGCCCAATAAATTCTTCAGGAAAGCTGATGCTAGATTATGACCCAGATAACCTTTTTGTTTATTTTCCTACCTTGGAGACTTCAACTGATAGTGGTAATACTGCTTTTCTTTTTAAACACAGATAAGTTTGTGACTGCTATTCAAATTTTCAAAATTAAACATTGATTAACAATGTATAGGTGTTAAAACTCTAAAAAAAACAAAACAAAACAAATGATTTAGACAAATGCCAAGACAGTGCTTACAGGTCTGGAGAAGGTGGAGGATGCAACTGAGAAGAGGGACACTGGGCTTCTAATACTAATGTTTTACTTTTAAAAACTCAAATATAAGTACCCTAGAATAAACCCTACATATACATTTCATACACTCTTTTTTATCTTTTTTGTATGATACACTAATATGGAAGTAGTAAAGTCTTTGGCAAATACACATATGGTAAAAATGGATTTTCCAAGTATTTCTTACTCATTTCTGTGCTCAGCACATTCCTAAGAACAACCACTGGCGAATGGTTTATTTAAGACAATGATTATATATACTACATTTTGTTTTGGATACACTGTACCCATCGATTATATAGGCAGGTATTAAGCATCAGTCTTTACCATACATTTTTATAATGTTATTATTACTGCTATTAATTACATCACAGTACAAAGTGAAGCCCAATCTCTGGGACAAGTAAAAAAAACAAACAAAAAACCAACTATCTGGCACTTACTTGTCAATGTCTGCCATGTTGTTAAGAACTCCAAATATCTATGGAGAGAAATGCCAATGTTAACAAAAATTATATATACATTTATATATAATGTATTCAAAACCATTAAGAACATTTGATGCCCAAACCCTTTAAATAGTACCACACTGAGAACTAACCCAAGAAGGAACGGATACTCCCATTAAAAACACATCACTGTTGGGTGCCTGGGTGGCTCAGTTGGTTGAGCAACTGCCTTTGGCTCAGGTCATGATCCTGGAGTCCTATAGGATGATCCCGCACAGCCTGGGCCTCCCTGCTCAGCCGGGAGTCTGCTTTTCCCTCTGCCCCTCCCCGCTCATGCTCTAACACTTGCTCTTTCTCAGTCTCTTTCAAATAAATAAAATCTTTAAAAAAAAAAAAATCAGTGTTAAGAAGAAAAATCATGGCACATATACATGGACTTTCATAGTAGCCCCCAAAGTAATTTTTCAGAGGACACTGCTAAAAATAATGAAGTTAGTACTAGGCTTTTAGACTCTACCATGTAAGGACATTTCATAATAGTACTGCTGGTAAAGAATCTGACGTATGCCAGTATCACAGAAAAGAACAATACAAGAGGTCTTTAATCAAACTCCTTTAACATACAAATGGTCAATTTTTGTTAGACTTAGTACCTCACAGAACCCACTTCATTTTTGTATTCTTATCAAATTCCTGTTAAAAAGCCAAAATCTGCCACCATTATGCCCCCAGAAATCTTCCTAAAAAGTTTAATAATCTTTGCATCAGAAGTCAATCCTGGGGCACCTGAGTGGCTTACTCATTAAGCAGCTGCCTGCAGCTCAGGTCACTGATCCCTGGGTCCTGGGATGGAGTCCCTGCATAGGGCTCCCTGCTCAGCGGGAAGCCTGCTTATCCCTCTCCCACTCCCCTGCCTGCTTTCCCTCTCTGTCAAATAAATAAAATCTTTAAAAAAAAAAAAAAAGTCAGTCCTTTAAACAACTTTTTCTTTTTTTTTTTTTTTTAAAGATTTTATTTATTTGACAGACAGAGATCACAAGTAGGCAGAGAGGCAGGCAGATAGAGAGTGAGAGAAGGAAGCAGGCTCCCTGCTGAGCAGAGAAGGAAGCAGGCTCCCTGCTGAGCAGAGAGCCCGATGTGGGACTAGATCCCAGGACCCTGAGATCATGACCTGAGCAGAAGGCAGCGGCTTAACCCACTGAGCTACCCAGGCGCCCTTTAAACAACTTAATGACAGTTTAAAAGCTGAGTCCCAATCTTTTTCTTCAGTACCTCCTGTCTTATCACTGATAAGGACCACACACACACACACACCCCCACCCTGCTACCCTGGATATGCTGGCACATTGTCAACAAATTCTTGGTTACCTTACAGCAATACTGTTAGAACCCATCCAGCGAATATCCTAAATTCTTTCCCCGCTATAGATTAGTATTAACTTAGAAAATACTTCTTTTAGAAGAAAACTGAAGGTAAAACATGTTATATTCAAGCAGGAAAATGGCTAATGCCACACATAATGAATGCACAGACTACCAAAAAAAAAATTATCTAAATGAAGCTTAGGATCCCACATTAAAATCAAGTTTTTATCTTTTAGTAATTTAAAACCACAGACTTTTAACTCTCAGAAAGCTACGAGGTGTGATTCCTCATATCAATATGTTTTCTAGGCGTTAAAAAGAGTTACTGATTTCAGCAGTCAAGAGCTAATATGTGGAGTATTATTAGTGAGCCAACATCCATCATTTGAACAATTTGAAGAAAATATTTCTTCCTAATAATGTATCCTATTCTACTTTAAGTATTTTTGCTTTAAATTTCTAATAGCACTGATAAACTTCTCTAGTGATGCTGGGTAATTAGCCAACATTAACAATCTATTTAGCAATTATTAAGAAATATTAACTCAAAAATAAGAGAAATATTGAATCTTAATCATCAAAGAAATACAAGTAGGATTCCAGTTTGTCTATCAAATCAGCAAGACTCCTCTTTTAATGCAGGGAAAATGGTGGTGAACATGCAGTCTTAAATATGGCTTATGTTCTTTCTGGAGAGTAATTTTGGAATAGTAATATAAAAAACTTTAAATATGTTTGTCTCCAGCTTTAGTTATTCATTTGTGAGATTCTAATATAAAAAAAAAATTATCAATCTCAAGGTCTATGCTTTATCATGTTTGCCTAGAACACTCTTCTAAAATTCAGTTAACATAATCTTTGGCTCTTGTCTCCAAGTTTTACTTTTTCAGAGAGGCTTCTCCAACCTGTATATTCTGGCTAAATAAGACTTCTTGGTTGTACACACTCCTAGAAAGCCCTACTTCTTTCCATCATAAGATGTCTCAAGTTTGTAATTACAAATTAGTGTGATTATTTGACTAAGATCTATCTTTCCCCACTAACCAGAGCACAAGACTCCTATTACAGGGATTATATGTGCTTCTGCCAGTCGCTGCACTGCATCCTTCAGAGTAATAATATATAAAGCTTATGGACAGAGCAGGTACAATTATTTATCTCATCAAAAATAAACAGTATTAGCATGGAATGTGCATACAATGAAATGCTTTGCAGTCAATGAAGCAGATACAGAAAGAGCACAGGGCTTATGGCAAAATTCAATCTGGACAGGAACATATATATATATATGCATATGTGTGCGTGTGTGTGTATACCTGTGTGTGTCTATGTATACACACATGAACATGCATACTCATGCACATACTTTATGAATAAAACAATTCTGAACAGATATACCAGAAACCTAGTAATAGTCACCTTTAAGAAAAGGCTGGGAGAAAATGAGAACTTATATTTGGTTTTTCCATATTCAAATACATTTTGTTAACATTTTGTAAAACAACCCCCCAAAACTTCTAAATTCAGATTTTTGTAACATTTTAAAATGTACTCAAAAGAATGGCTACACTGCTACCTTCCTTGTCCATTTCATGGGGTCACATTTAGAATTCAAACTCTTTAAATGAAACTCTTTGATTCTTTATTAAAGATGATTCAAGACAGGATGGCATTTACTTCTTCAGAGATACTTTCTCCACTATGCCCTGCCCACTCTAGCTGAGTTAGACTTCTTGGTTATACACACTTCTGTTTTTTAAAGCAGACCTAATTTTGTAGTCAAATCATCTGGGTTGACACCAGCTTTGTAAAGATCTAGCTCAGGCAAATGACTTCTGGTCTTATTCACCACCTACAAAAATACGAAAAAATCTATTCCTTTACTGGACTACTCTTATTAAGACGCAAATTTATAAGACTTAACCTGCGTTTGATAACTACTGAACATTCAATAAATGTAAGCTTTTCAGTTCTGTCCATTTTTAATTATCTCAGCACAGGGTCAATATTTCTGCAAAATAATTAGCTGAGATGATCGTTAAAATGTACAGAGTAACCAATAAATGTACCATGGTAACGTTAAGATGTTAACATTAAGGAAAACTGGGTAAGGGGCATTTGGGAACTCTCTAGAGAGTAGCTCTACAACTTTTCTGTAAATCTAAAACTACAACTAAGTTCTTTAAAAGAGAAAGAGATTAATCCCTATGCCCAGATTCTGAACGAAGAGGTCAGAGAATGGACCCAAAAATCTCCATTCTAAACAAGAAACCCCAGCCCCTGACGTAGGTGATTCTTAAGACAAATCACATTGAAAAAAACACAAGTTTCCGCTAATACCTCCATCAGTTTTGTTGGGTTTTGTGGGTTTTTTTTTTAAACTGCTCTCAACATTAAATCAATGAAAATTTTATTTATCAGACATGAAATTACTTTCTAAGAGTTCAGAAGAATTTCCATTTCTGGTAGTGACAAGCTAAATTATGCAGACCAACTCTGCATAAAATAATTCCAAGTCCAGAATAAACATTTGCTGAAATCTTAAAAGCAATGTTTTAACTACTGAGAGGTAAAATCAAAAGGCCCAGACCTATCCAAGGTAGGAAATCTTTATAGCAACCCTCCACTTAAGCAAAATGCTGTATTATCAGGGATGATAAACCAGTTCTCTTGGACAAATAAACTAGAATCACTTATTAGTGTCGTCCCAAAACCTCAAGCCATGAGCTTTAAATGGTCTGCCTCATCATGTTCCTAAGTATCTATACAACCGAATGAGAAAGGCACCTTCATTCTAGACCTCAAATAATTTATACAAGTAGTTTTCAAGAGCAGTAAGGGCAACAGAAAGAATACAATAGAAACCTGCCCCCAAAGATTTAAATACTGTCCAAAGGACTATAAATAAACTTATAAACATAGACAAATGACAACCATGCTTACTGAGTTTGAAAATGCAGTGTCTGCAAAGAACAGCCATCTATTAAAGGTGATAAAGCAAATCCAGCAAAGAACGAGAGAACTTTGAGAAATAAAATAATGGAAATCAGGCCAAATGGGCAGGTTTATCAGTAGACTAAACACAGATGGAAAGATAATTGAGGGATGCAAGCTTAGAAGAAATCTTCCAAAATATGGCAGAGACTATAAAGGCTAGAAAAAGGCACGTTTTATGGGTTTTAACTGATGTTAAAAGATATTTCAGTATACAATAGAGTCTAATGAAGATTTAATACAAGTTCTAGGAGTTAAGGAAAGAATGCACAAAATACTTGAAAAAAATGAAAAGCTAAGAGGGCGCCTGGGTGGCTCAGTCAGTTCAGCAGCTGCCTTTAAGGCCCTAGGATGGAGTACGGCATCGGGCTCCCTGCTTGGTGGGGAGCCTGCTTCTCCTTCTCCCTCTGCCTACTTGTGCTCTCTATGTCTCTGTCAAATAAATAAATAAAATCTTAAAAAAAAAAAAAAAAGAAAGAAAACCCAAGAATTTTCCAGAACTGATGGAAGATAGCCCTACAAATTCCACCAGAACTGATGGGGTTAGCCATACAAATCCCAATCATGATAAATCAAAAAGAAACCTACACTTAGAAGTATCAGTGAAAAGGCAAGACATTAAAGACAAGTCACCTCAAAAACACAGAAAAAATACTCAGCTTAAAGCCATAAAAGACACACAGCTACCTTCTCTTCAAAAGATGCAAAAGACAACAGAGTCCTCAATGTGCTAAAAATAGCCAAAGATCTTAGAATATTATAACTAAAACACCTTCTAAGAATGAATGTGAAACAAGTATTTTCTGGAAAATATGCCTCCAGCTCTCTCATATATTCTATTAAGTATATTCTTCAGGCAGAAGGCAAGTGATCCCAAATGGAAGAACTAATTTCCAAGAAGAAATGAGGGGCAAAAAGGATAACTTCATGTATCTAAATAAACATTTTTAAGTATCACCATTGTGTAGTGTTAAAAAATTAAAACCACCACAACATTAAGTCAGTGGTGAAGATAAATCAACTAAAGGTTCCCATTAAAAAGCGTCAAGCTGGATTTAAGAAAATCCAACTACATTCCGTTTATAAGAAACCTATCTATAACATAAGGATATAGTTTTCCAGTAAAATATAATCCTAACCCAAAGAAAGCAGGTATAACTGTTATTAACATCTAAAAATCAAGTTTAAGGAAAAGCAATACTAGAAATAAAAAGGTCACTCTACAATAAAATAGTGTATTCACTACCTAGTATATGTAATGTGCAGATGTCAATTCAAAGATACTGTTCATTACAATGTGACTGAAGGCAAATCTTAACCTGAGAACTTGAACACACAAAAAATCTTCCACTGAAGAGGGGAAACAAGTCACTGAATTAAACCACAAACTGGTTATATTTTGTGCTCTTGTAGTAGTTGGATGTCCAGACATGTGTTACCAAATAACTTCTCACCATTCCAGAAAACCTGACTCTGAGTAAGTTCTCCTGATTTTCAATGAGAAGTAAAGAAAGCGAACATTTATGAAGCCTACTCAGTAAGGGACTATTCTAGGCTTTCCTCCTATCTACAGATAAAATACTAAGCAACCTGCTCAGCAACACACAAAAGGTAAAAACCCAGTAATTAAAAATCTGACTTTCAAAACCCTATGATGTCATATCATCCAAAAAACCAAAGCACCTGCTCTATCTGCCTACTGTTACGTAGATTATACTGTAATAAAATAGCTGATGTTCCTTTACATAAAATGACATACTTCATAGGGAAACAACCAATCATGAAAAATTACAAATGTTTTAAAGCAAGAGTTCAAGGGAACCAATAATAAGATTCCGCTTACCCGAGACCTCACATCTCCCTCCAAATTCACTTTTAAGCAAATCTATATTTTAGACACTGTTCTTCTATAAATAACGTTTTCAGTGGTCCAAGGACTTAATAATTGATTTGGCTCCAGCACAACCTCATAGTTAGAATATCCTATTCTTTAGGCTCACCAAATGGACTCCTATTTGAGATCACTACGGAACTTCTAGTCCAAAGAGCTCAATTTTCTAGATTATCATCTGATCCCACAGCACAGAAACATACCTGGGTTGAACTGAAAATCTGGTGAATATTCACCAAGCAATAACAAACAAAACTAATTTTTTCACATAAGGGGAGAATTACACATACATACACACACACACACACACACACACACACACACACACACAGACAAAAAGCTTAGGAACCATCACTCAACTACCATATTTAAACAAATTCAATGCTGAAGACCCCCTGACCATAAATAAATACTGTTGCCTTTCCTTGGAGCACAGTGGAATCCAAAGAAGTGTGCTTATGAATTCCAAGCTGATGTATAGTGTAACAGTTTAAATCAAGGGAACCCCCTTTAAAAACCAATACAAAAGCCTCATGTAAGTCATCATTGCTCAGTTATATAACTTTGAAGAAGTCCTTTAACTGCTCTGTACCTCGGGTTCATATAAAATGCGGACACTATCTACTTCTACGAGCATTAAATTAGCTAGTAATATGAAGTAATTTGTGCTCTTACATTATTTTCCCCTGTTGTGTTCTTCTGTACCCTCTTTACCTTAGAAAATTAAGTATAATTAATTAAATCTAAGTTAATTAAATGTAATAGGCTCTTCAAAATTACAACCCCCTTTCCCAATGAAAATTAAAATGTACAAAATTTCTGAACAAATAAAAATGTATCAAACCATGTAGTGAAAAAGGCAGGGTTGGTAACCAAAAGTACAGAGGCCACTTTGGATGCCAAGTGCAGCAATGTGATCTGGTACTCTGGTATCAATGTACAAAACAACTTACAAGGATGGGTGAAAGCAACAATGTTCACCTTCTAAAACCTAATCTGCCCAAAAAGGGGAACTTCTTATTCAGATGAAATTAGTAAGAACCGGCACTTAAAATCACCATTAAATGGGTCCTTGATGTAAAGAGTGTTAAATACTACTCTGTCCCCCACTTTTTTTTTTAACAGCATTCACTACAACTTAACATTTTATATCTAGCTAACCAATGCTTTATTGCTGTTTTTAAAGACATTTTGTCCTAATAGATGCTAAAATACTCAAAGAATCAAATAAAAACACAAATAATGACAGGTTTGATTAGACTTGTAACCTGAATAGACTGATCATCAGTTTTCAAAACCGGTGATCAGGACTCATCCTCTCTCATCTTATTTTCATTAACATTTCAAATTTACAACTAATCAAAAAATGAGCAAAGATGTAGTATTTGATTTTGATATCTTCTTCATTCTTTAAGCCCAATAGATTCTGCCTCTTTTAGCCCCTTTTCCTACAAAAGGGCTTTTTAAAATATAATTTGGGGGGTTAGAATCCAGTCACCTGGAGACAATATGGACAAGTTGGGTAAGTAATAAAATGAGCAACAGCATTTTGGACTAAATTAATTCTGGTACAAGTGTTGGGTTTTTGGTTGTCGTTTAAATCTCGAGCGAACAAGATCAGTCATGTGCCACATTTAGCATTGGCTTAGTATTTTGTTAACAGGCCCAGTATCAAAAATAGGTACTTTGCAATAGATAAAATTTACAGGTTTTTCAAACTGGTATGATGAATTTTTTGAAGTTGTATTTATCAAATTAACGTAACATTGATCTGATAATCTATGAAGTCAAGGTTTCATAACCAATGTTTGATTCCATCTATCTTCCAAAGGATCAGTCTTCTTTTTTTCTTTTTAAAGATTTTATTTATTTGACAGACAGAGATGACAAGTAGGCAAAGAGGCAGGCAGAGAGAGAGTGGGGAAGCAGGCTCCCCGCTGAGCAAAGGGCCCAAAACCCTGGGATCAAGACCTGAGCAGAAGGCAGAGTACTTTAACCCACTGGGCCACCCAGGGGCCCCAGGACCAGTCTTCTTAGAAGTAAATTGCACATTTTAGATTTGGACCATTAACTGAACTTAATTTTTTAAAATTTGTATTTAATTTGAACTTCCAACAAACACAAGACTTAGGCCCAGAAGATCACTGTAAACCATTTATTTACCTCAACAATTTAAACAAGTTATTCTATATATAAGTTTTTCCCCTATCCAAAGGTAATGTGCATTTTAAGTACAGAAGTGTTAACGTAGGTTGACATGAAAATAGGACTTAAATATTACTTTTAAAAGATACGTTGATGAGGGGCACCTGGGTGGCTCAGTGGGTTAAAGCCGCTGCCTTCGGCTCAGGTCATGATCTCAGGGTCCTGGGATCGAGTCCCGCATCGGGCTCTCTGCTCAGCAGGGAGCCTGCTTCCCTCTCTGCCTGCCTCTCCGACTACTTGTGATTTCTCTCTGTCAAATAAATAAATAAAATCTTTAAAAAAAAAAAAAAAGATACGTTGATGCTACCTATCTTCAGAAACAGCAAATTCCGTTCTACAGCTCTTCTGAAACAAGGCAATGTTCAGAGACTTAAAAGTGCAGTCCTTACAGAACTAGTTACTAATCATTTATCAGTGATGATCTAAAATAGGGGCTCCTTGAGGACATTACGTGCCAGATTCGTTCTTTCTGTTCTCTGAAAGCGTAGCCCTCCCAAATAAGACCGCATTCCCGGCTCCCTTCACTGCCTCCTTTTATGAGTACTAGGAGCACTGACAAGACAGCAGGCTACAAACCGGGCCCACTAAGTTTACATTAACGCCTATTTCCACCCACACTTCCTACGCCCAGCGCCCCCATTCATTTTATAAACTAGTTAAGTAGCCACTTCTGGGAACTTCAATGAAGGAACTAATTTTTAAGAATGTGAAAGAAGTCCTAACAGAATTTAAGACATTAAAAACAAAAAATCGTTTTCTTCTTAGAACCGTTTACAGGATTAATTGGGATCACTTCTCCCCAGGTAATGAAATCCCGGTCAAGACACCTATCTAAATTCTAACTGTACTGGAGGTACACAAAAAAAATCCCGTGTTAACAACAGCTAACACGACCCCTTCACAAGCGTTAATTCTTTAAAATCCTGGCAGTAGAGGCCATGCTTCATCACCCATCCAACACTCATACTTTCCTCTGTTACCAATAAAAGGTCAATAAAATAAGACCAAAGAGAAGCTGGTAGGAGTTTGAAAGCCAAAAGCTAGACTTGTTTACTCTTAATTTTCACATCCCACCACCCCTACAACTCACAGTGAAGTGAGGACAACCCAGACCCCGTCTCCAATCGAGCCCAGGCGACGGCCACGTGTCTAGGGAAGCCTCCGGGGTTTCCCCTCCCAGCACCGTCGCCGCCTCCAGTGGGCGGAGAGCCCAGGAGCCTCGCAGCCTCCCCGCCCCCTCCGGGCCGCGTCCCTTCACATCCCCTCCCTCCCATCGGAATTCGCAGCCTCCGCCGTTCTCTCCATCCCCCAGCGGCCTCCCTCCGGGGATTATTTTTGAGGAAGCGGGGGCGTCGAGGAAGCGGTGGGCTACGCACTCGAACCCGGCCCGCACCCCGGCAGCCTTGAAGAGACAGCGGCCGTACCGCTCGGGACCGGGAGGCGAAACCGCGGCCTCGCTCCCGTCCGCGCGGAGAAGCCGGTGGGGCTCAAGGAACCTCGGCGCACACCAGCACGGCCCCCAGGCCTCGCAGGCCCCGCCGACCCCCCGCCGTCTCCTCAGCCGTTCCCGAGTAAAGCGCCAGCCAATCCCCGAGGCCCTCTCAGGCTACGGGGACGAAACTCCGCGGACGGCTCAGGCTCCGGCCTCACTGGACGACCCGGGAGGCCCCGGAGGCCAGAGGCCCTCACTCTCATTCCCCTGCCCCTTCCCTCCGCGCAGGCCGCCTGACTGATTCTACGTTCCCCTTTCCCTTTCAGACCCCCATCCGTTACCGGTGGCGAGCACGGGGAGCCAGGCGGTCGGAGCTGCGCAGGCAGTGACTCAGGGCGGCGGCGGGAGGAGCAGGAGGCGGCGCCGCGAGCAGATGGCGCTAAAAAAGACCCGAGAGCCCGCCGCTCGCGCTCATATACAATTAGCGTCAGCACGTAGGGCCCGCTCCGCTGCCCCCCCCCCCAGGCCTCGCCGTCTCCTAGCAACGCGAGCGGGAGGCGGGCCCACGACGGGTTGCCTAGCAACAGAACTGTCCTTCTTCCTGGACGACCTCCACGCCCTCTGCGAGGTGCTTGGGGGTCCTCGGGTTCCCGCCTCGGCCCCCTGCTACGCGCCGCGCCATCTCTTTTCTCCCCGCTGCACAAGAAAAGAAATCACAACCCCTTAGGAACCCGGGAAGGCCCCTGACTCGCTCGCCTTGCCCCTGGCCCACCCTGTTCTCCTCTGCCTGGTGCATGGAAGCGTGAAGGCGGGGTGGGGCAGCTGCCGCCCGTTCCTATCCCGGCCTAATTCCTTCAACTCGGTGGTGCCGGGTAACCATTTTCCTTCCTCGCCCGTACTTTCCCCTAAGAACAACAGTTCTTTCCTCCTGACCACTTTGGCGGCGTCTTCTGCCGGTTTTGCGTCTCCTAACTCGGTGGGTCTCAGTGGCTTCCGGGCTGCCTCCTCATCCCTAACCTTCCATCCTTTTACCTTACGTGCAGTCCCTCATTTCTACTTCAGTTTTTTTGACGGATGAAAATGGCAATGTTTGTTTATTCTCTGGATGCTTTATAATGAGGACACTGTTGTTTCATCTTGCTGAATAAATAAATTTTATGTAAATCCTCAGGCCTGTGAAACATGGCTGTTTTTCAACTGATGAGGGATTGACTAATGTTAACTCTTAAAACAGTGGTCCACAAAGTGTGGCCCCCAGACGCGGTAAAAGAAGTCGGAGAAGTTGAAAGCCTTTCCATAATAATACTAAAACATTATCTGCCTTTTGCATTCTCATTCTCTCACAAGTGTTCAGTGGAGTTTTCCGGAGACTACATAACATGTGATATGGAAATATTGAAAAAGGAAGCAGATAATAAAATCCAGTCATCTGCAGTTAAACCAAACATTAAGGAGATTTGCAAAAACGAAACAGTGCCACTCAATTATTTTGTTTTGGAAAATAGTTACTTTTCTTATATAAGATTCTTTTATGTTAATATTTAATTGATTTATTGTTTTTAGGTGAAATAATGAATACTTTTAAATTAAATTTCTGTATCTGATATGCATATCAGTATCTAGAATGCACTGGATAGTTTTCTGGCATCCCCAAGTTTTAGAGTGTAAAGGGATCTTGAAACCAAAAAGTTCAAGAATTTCTTCTCTACATGCTCATTCCTTTACATTTCAAACTGCCTGAAGTCATCTATTGTAATGCTCATGTTTAACAACTATATTCCATTTTAAAGCACATAGATTTTCTTTTGTCATCTCCAATCTCATTAAAATTAGTTGCCTTGGGTGTCTGGGTGACTCAGGCCTTAAGGATCTGCCTTTGGCTCAAGTCGTGATCCCAGGGTCCTCTGATCCAGCCCCACATCCTGCTCCCTGCCAATGGGAAGCCTGCTTTTCCCTCTCGCTCTGCCTGCTGCTACTCCCCTTCTTCCAGTGTATCTTAGCCAATCTAAGAAATGAAACCCTAGTAAATTGCTAATAATACATGTCTTTTAATATAATCGTTTAAACCATAGTTTGTAAATCTAAAATTCTACCATTTAAGTCAAGGGAAGGTCAATCATTTATACATTCCTTTGGGATAGTCCCAAATGTATGTTGGGAACAAGGTAAGACACTGGCAATATAACATTAAGAAAGACAAGTTTCTTGGTATTATTGAACTTATGATTTAGTGAAGTAAGGCATGTGACAGACAGTAAGGAAATAATTTTATTTTTTTAAGATTTTATTTATTTATTTTAGAGAGAGAACCAGAGGTGGGAGGCGGGTGGCATAGAGGGAGAGGAAGAGGATCTCAAGCAGATTCTGTACTGAGCCCAGACCCTATGTAGGGCTGGATCTCAAAACCCTGAGATCATGACCTGACCTGAGCTGAAACCAGGAGTCAGATACCTGACTGAGCCACCCAGGTGCCCCTGAAATAATTTTAGATGTAAATGAGTAAAGGCTCTGAAGAAAAGAAATGAGACATAGGGGTAGAAAGTAACTAACCTGAAGATACCATTGAGTTTTTCACATTGACTCCTCTTAGACCCTCTAAACGCATAATGCAGTTAACTCATCTAACTTAATTACAGTAAATGGTAGCCCTGGTCACTGATCATGAACCATGCTGAACTTTGAGTTAAACTTCCTTTTTTTCTTCATCCCCCATTATTTTCGTTTGGTTGATTTTTAAGGCATTGTAGCCTAGTGGTTAAGAAGTGCAGGTTTGGAATCAAGCATCCCAATTTTCATCCCAATTTTGTTGTGAAAGCTTAAACAATGTGTAAGTTGCTTAACATGATACCTGATGGAGAATTAACACCAAATAAAAGTTAAACATTATAAACTTCTTACTGAGGTTTTGTTTTGTTTTTGTTTTATTTAAAGATTGAGGGAATTCTCCCTGAAGTCTTCTATTAGCATCTGACACTATTTTTGTGAAATATTTTATCAAAAACTATCTGTCACAAATTTTAAATCATTTTTCCTGAGCTGAAATAATCCACAGCAATTACCACAAAAGTATATTCCACATTTCTAAATATTGGATACAGACATTATAGAAATCAACCAGACAAATCGATGACAAAAATGATTTCTTAAATATGCTACGTCTGTATTTCAACCGTTAAGCAGTGGAAAAGCACATAGGCTTGAAAGTCAGAGAAGCATAGGTTCATCCCAACATTCTGTGACCTTGCAAAAGTACTTACACACTTCGACCCTTATGATTCTCCATCTGTAAAATGCATTAATAATTCTAATAAAATCAGCCTCTTCATTAGCATGGAAAAGAGAAATATATGTCAGTCCAGTCCCCAGAGCAATGATTTACACTTAATAATAAATAAATAAATATTTATTTATTTATTTTCACCCATCTCAATTAATCAGCATGTAAAAAAGTCTAAAGGTACCAATAATAATTATCACATAAAAATTGCACAAGATACATTTAAGTAACCGTTATCTTAGTTTTGATTCTAGATAGTTTTATTTTTTCCTTTTTCCTCAAAATTATATAAATGCAACATAAAATCAAAATTCTAGTGGGAAATTCTGGACAAGTTGCCTTAAATTTCTCTCTCTACATCCAAAAACAGATTAATAGATTTTCATTTGAAAATATCTTTATTCTGCTATCATTTTTAATTGAAATTTATATTAAAATGATCATAAAGTCATACAGCTATACAAAATAACACAGAAAGATCTGTGTAAATTTTACCCAGTTTACCACAATAGTAACAACAATTCACAATCTTAATTCAAATTCCCCCAGTTTCACACAAGGCATGTGTTTGTGTTTAATTCTATACAATGTTACCATATATGCGTTTGTATCTGTCACCACAGGCAAAATACACAGGCGCCCCTTTTATGTTGCTCTTTGATGATAGTATTTATTTTCTAATTTGCATAAAAAATATGTGTCTTCCTTCCCAGATTTTACTTTTTTTTTCCTGCTTCACAAATACTTAGGCAGAAAATAGGCCATTCCTTTGTGTGGGTCTTCAATAGTTCTTACCTTAACTATTTGCAATAATAACTTTGCAATTGGTCTCCCTAATAATGACCTCTTATTCCTCTGATCTGTATTGCCAAAGTTATGGTTCTAAATACAAGTCCAGGGATGCCTGGGTGGCTCAGTTGGTTAAGTGTCTGCCTTCAGCTCAAGTCATGATCCTAGGATCCTGGGATTGAGTCCCCTTGTTTTGCAAGGAGCCTGCTTCACCCTCTGCCTGCCTCTCCCCCTGCTTATGCTCTCTCTCTCTCTCTCTGACAAATAGATAAATAAAATATTTTATAAATAAATAAATAACGATCAAATCTGCTTTGTCATAAAACCTGCAATGGCTCTTTAATATCACATGACAAAAACAATGCCTACAAAGTCCATCTTAATCTGAATCCATTCTATTTTTCTAGCCATACCTCCCACTATCCACTGTCATGAACCCCATACATTATGACTTTGAACTACTCACCAGACCCTCAATACACCAAGTATTCTTATATCTTCTGTTTCCCTCTTCAACTTCTCTTTAGAAATCAAGCCCAAGTTTTTATCTTTCCTGGGGAATCTTCCCTAACTCACCAAGGCAGATCTGGTTGCATACTCTTGTCTGTTTTCCAACAACTTTTTATGTATACATGTGTGTTCCCATGTTTCCTTCTCCCTGAACACACACTACATTAGATTATTAGTTACTACAGGGCAGTGTCCTTGTTTTTGTATACTCCTGTCTTGGATAATGACTAGCAGGGCAAAGGCATTCAATAAATATATGTTTGACAGAATGAAGTGAAAGTAAAGAAGCAAAGAAGAAAGCTAGTAAGGGAAGGAGAAAGGAAAGAAAAAAGTCATTGAAAACAAACTAGAAGTCATAATACTTTACTAAGTGATCCTTTTTTGAAGACGATTCCATCAATTCTATATTTGTCTATATGAGAAAATTTGACAATCTACTATGCAAGATTTTTGGATAAAGTTTAAATATTGTTTGGATATTTGTTTAGATATTATTTTTCCTCATCTATGAAGCAATTTGTCGGTAAAAATAAATATTGAAATCTGAGATCATAAGAAATAAAGAATATAAATTTTATGGTATTATTTGGAGACAACTGCAGTGTCCATTGTTGGGAGAAGTTAGGAGAATAGTGAAATGTGGTGGATGCATATCATGAAATATTATGCAGCAGCATGTCTAATGTCATATGGCAACAGGGATAGATCTGTAAAATGCAGTGCTTACAAAATAAAACCACAATTAGATATGATTACACACCTATTACAATGGCTCAAATTAAAACAAAACACCTGGCTGATGGTATGAACTACTAGTAAAGATGTAGAACAGCAAGAATTCTCATTTATTGTTAGAATGAATACAAAATGGTACAGCCATTTTGAAAGAGAGTTTTCCAATTCCTTATAAAGTTAAATATACACTTACCATATGACCCAGTAGTCTCACTCCTGGCTATTTGCCCAGGTGAACTGGAAACTTATGTTCACACACAAACACACACACACACACCTGGAGGTGACCATTTATGACAACTTATTCCTAATTGCCAAAAAATGGAAGCAATAAAGATACTGTTCACAAATGAATAGATAAATAAAATGTACAATGGAATACTACTCAGAAATAAGAAGGAACAAGCTATCAATATACCCAACAACATGGATTAATCTCAAATACACTTTGCCAAGTGAAAGAGATCATAATGAAAAGGCTATATATTATATAATTTCGCTTATATGACATATGAGGAGAGGCAACATTAAAGGGACAGAAGACATGCCAGTGCTTTCCAGGGGTTCAACAGGGTGAAGAGTTGACCCCAAAGGTCCTGCAGAGGAAAAGATTTTTTAGGGTAATAGAACTGTTCAATACTCTATCAGCAGTGAATGCATACAGACTTTATGCATTTCTCAAAATCATTTACTGTACTCACGTTTTTAAAAGTCGGCCAGGATGCTAAGGGATCTTACGATGAAATTCAGTCTGACAAGTTAATCTAACTGTATTATAAATATAAAATACAACCCCATTAGAGATATAGGTAAAAAGGAACTTACTTTAGAATACAGTATTTTGACTAAATACTGTAAGGCTAAAGGCAAAAACAGCCATACATAAACCTGTATTCCATTTGGTAAATTTGTTTCTCATGGAGGTAAGTATTAGAACTTCTAAAACTAATCTAACTGTACACTAGGTATTTATTTTCACTTGCCAAGGCTGCCCTAACAAAGAACCAAACTGGGGGGCTTAAGCAACAGAAATTTTACTGTCTTGGGCACCTGGGTGGCTCAGTGGGTTAAGCCTCTGGCTTTGGCTCAGCTCATGATCTCAGGGCCTGGGATTGAGCCCCACATCAGGCTCTCTGCTTGGCAAGGAGTCTGCTTCCCCCTCTCTCTCTGCCTGCCTCTCTGTCTACTTGTGATCTCTCTCCCTCTGTCAAATAAATAAATAAAATCTTAAAGAAAAAAAAAAAAGAAATTTACTGTCTCAAAGTTTGAGAGAATAGAAGTCTGTAATCAAGGTTTTGGTATAGTTGGTCCCTTCTGAGTGCTATGAAGAAAGGATCTGTTCCAGGCCTTTCTCTTTGGCTTGTAGATGGCCTTCTTCTACCAGGATCTTCATATTGTTGTCCTTCTGTGAATGTGTTCATGTCCAAGTTCCCCTTTTTTATAAGGACACCAGTCGCATTGGATGAGGGCGCATTCTAATAACCTCATTTTACCTTGTTTTCCTCTTATCTCTGTAAAGACTATCTCCAAGTAAGGTCACATTAGGAGGTACTAGGGGCCAGGAATTCAACATATGGACTTTGGGAGGACACCATTCAACCTGCAGTACCAGGGTCAAACAAACAAGTAAATAATTGTAGATAATGGGAGCCAGGTCCCTCAATATCAGAGAAAAAAAATCACAAATAAGCAAGAAGAGAAGGCTAAAATGAGCCCTGTGGTACTGTATTGGGCTAGAAATATCAGTATGAATTCATGTTTATAGATAGATAGATATGTACATACATAGGTTTAGTATATATACATTTATTTCCTAGCTCTGTCCACTGAGAGGGCCTAGAAGTAGTGACATTCTAGTAGCAATAAGCATGCCCACCACCCAGATTTTGATTTCTAATTACCATTTTTCCAAGAGAAGGAGATACAGCTGATTCTAGGACTAAGGGAGGGAAAATACAAGATAAGTCTGGAATATCTTTATGTTACTATAAGTTCGAATAAACATAAAATAAAACTGATGGGGACATATCACAAGGGCACAGAAGTCAATCTGAAAGAGCTCCTAATGGCCCCCAATGGCCAAAGCTCGAAAAATTCAGTAACAAAATAATGATAATATTGGATTATAACTCAAAGAATAAAATAAATATCCATGAGTCCATAATGACATAAAAACTATTGGGTGGCTTTAACTAAAATGATTGAGGTTAATATCATCATTTATAAGTGGTGTTAATATCAAGTACTCCCTGATAGAATGAAGCAGGAATTAGTATTAAACAGATATATATTAAACACATGGTAATGGGGGGGGGGGTAGAAGGGAATAAAATGAAGTATGAAAGTAAAAGGAAATCAATTTATTGACCTAGAAAGGTCTTATCTGGGAGTTAGGAGGAATTACAAGATAAGTTTTAAAAAAGAAAAAAAAGGGCACTGGGTGGCTCAGTGGGTTAAGCCTCTGCCTTCGGTTCAGGTCATGCTCTCAGAGTCCTAGGATCAAGTCCCACATCAGGCTCTCTGCTTGGCAGGGAGTCTGCTTCCTCCTCTCTCTCCCTCTGTCTGCCTCTCTGCCTACTTGTGATCTCTGTCAAATAAATACATAAATCTTAAAAAAAAAAAGAAAAGAAAAGAAAAGAAAAAAAGGACAAAAAAAAATAAGAAGTAGATTGTGGCTGTGTATCTTTTGCCAATACTAGACATTCAATCTCTCTCATTTCTCACTATTCTCTCTCTGAAGAATCAACTTGTGATTCATATTTTGAAAAGTTAGTTCTTGAAACTGGAAGAAGCAAAAAGTAGTAAAATTATATTCGTCATCAGTTGTAACAGAGTAAATTTGAATAATTGCAGGACACTAGAGATAAAATACAGAAGTAAATTAAGGAAAAATCAAGTCAACAGTAACAATAACTAAAGGTCTTCAATGTACCAGACACTGCCTTATAAAGTTTTACAACTATTAGCTCATTTAATCCTCACAACAACACTATGAGATACTCTTATGTTTATCCTTACGTTCCAGATGAGGAACTTCAGGTCCAGAGACATCCAGGATCTGTCCCTAGGCCACACAGCCCATAAGTGGCAGGGCCTTGATTTACATCTGCAGAGCCTGGCACCAGAGCCCAAGCCTGTAATTATCTCTTTTCTGGTTAAATACATAAGATGTCCCAGAATTCAAGGAATTCACTCTGAAAGAAACAGACATGTAACCAAGCAGCTATAATTCAACTGTAAGTGCTAGTAAGAGAGAAGCAAGTATCAGAAAAGATGTCACAGAAGTGACCTCTGAAACCAAACCTTGAAGGGGAGGTAAGAATTTGCTGTGTGATAAGAGCAGGACAGTATTTCTGGCAATAGAATGGCCATATCGAAGAAGTTTTGGTCTAGTTGTTCAAGGTCATGTGAGAAATACAGTATGGAATACAAAAGCACTCAAACAATGACTTCCACCTTTGAGCACGGATTTCATAAACAGAAAAAGTCTAGCCAAGTCATGTAATGGGTTGGTACCAAGTATTTGTCAATTCAATTTGGGCCTATCGCTCTCACATACTTCGGGTATCAAACTGAACCTCTATTTAACTCCAGAAACGAAACTTCGTAGTAATGAAGGAACCTTTACATAGTTTCACACCATCAAATTTGTACTCCTTACAGGTCATGAACCAGATTAAATCTATTTTCCAAAATCTTATAAAACAATTTCTTTTAAACATTTTATTTATTTTTTTTTTAAGATTTTTTATTTATTTGCCAGAGAGAGAGAGAGCACACAAGCACAGGCAGAGAGAGCGGCAGGCAGAGTCAGAGGGAGAAGCAGGCTCCCTGCGGAGCAAGGAGCCCGATGTGGGACTCGATCCCAGGAGGCTGGGATCATGACCTGAGCCGAAGGCAGCTGCTTAACCAACTGAGCCACCCAGGTGTCCCGATAAAACAATTTCTTTTAAAAGGCACTTTTGAAAAACAGGTCACAAAAATCCAAGAGACAGTAACAAATAATCGGGACTGGGGCACAAACAGTATGGCTTTGTATGTGTTGGGTATTGTTCTCACTTGCCTTCATGTTTTAGCTCATTTACCTCCCACAACAGCCCTATAAGCTACCTATAAGGTAGCTACTTATTATCACTGTTCTGTAGATGAGATCACTGAGGTACAGAGAGATTAAGTAATTTAACACAAAGTTGCAATCAGTCTGGTAACCAGTGGAGCCAGGATTCAACAGTCAGGTAATTCCAGCCTGCATAAAAAGAGCGAAGCTATATGGTTCTTGAATTCATTTCTTAACTCAACAAATGGTCTAGTATGACCGATCAGTGGTCACAAACCCGAACATCCACTGTTGCCAGGCCAGGGATGGATGGTGTGAAGTCAGCCGGGTGTAGGACAGCAAGGACTGCAAGGGACTGTGTGCAACAGGAGCCCAGAGGCCTCAGCAAAGCAGGCAGCCACTCCTGACCTCCAGCCAGTTGCTGCCACACGGCTTCAGTCTTATCAGATTTTCCAGTGTGTCCAGAGAAACTGACTTGCAGGTGCAATCTGCCAATTCGGGAGGAGCCCATAAACTGAGTTTAGTTCTTGACATGCTGTGTTGGAGATAGCTCTGATGGCTCCGGCAGTTAGGCGAATGGGCCGTTCAGGAGAATCATGGGGGAGGCAAATATGGATTTAGAAATCTTCATCACAAGGAGTACAGATGAGGATGGCCGTGGGAAAGGTAAGAGGAAAATAAAGGACCAGGAACTCCAGCATTTAAAAAGTTGGCAGAAGATAAAGAGTCAGCAAGAAAAACCTGTAATAGAAGGAAAGGCAGAGGAGACTAGTATCTGAGATGCCAAAGGAGAAAGGGGAATCAGTCTCATCCTGTGCAGAGTCAGTGTACTGATGTTCTTGGGTAGAAGGTGTCTCACACTTCAGTAAGAAGAACTATTATTACTAAGTTTAAAGAATAATTTTTTAAGGGCTCTTTTATCAAAAATTACTGCTAGAGGAGCAATCCGGCACTTTCCTACTGCTGACCACTTTGTTGGCTCTAATTTAAAACACAGAAGTATTTTACTTCCATTTTTTTCCAATTTCTGTGATATTTTGTTAGCGTAAGAAGTATAGTTCTGTTTCTTTGGGTGTTCTTTCTTTGTATCTGGCATGCTCTTAAGACATTTTGAAACTTCTGAAATAGTTACCAAATTTCAGCAGAACCACCAATAACAAAAACCGTGATTTTGTGGGAAAGCAATACCCATTTCGATTTAACAATTACATAAAAGCATTTTTCACACCTACAAGTTAAAACTTGGTTGACATCTCACAAATTATTTATAACTTTGCTCAGACATAATTTTAGAAGGAATTAAGGACCCCTTTGTCTATGAACAAGGAAAGCAAAGGAACCTATCTACTTGTTGGGTTTCCAGGGAGCCAGTAAATAAAACCCACTTTCCCTTCCTGAGTTAGAACCAACTGAAAGAGAGAGATGGAAGAGGCAAGCAAGTAGACATCAAAATAGTTCCCTTCTTACAGAGAACGTAGGCTGGAGAACACACTTTTATATCTGCAGCAGACTGGCTCTGCTCACACTTCCCCTCTGACTAACACAGGCTTCCCGGCAGTCACATGCCCTCCCATACCTTTAGCATAGCAGAATGCAGACCTTGATGGACAAGTTCTGAAGAAAATGGAGCCCAAAGGACAGACAGGGCTTGGCTTACCCAGTTCTTTCTCCCAAACTCCCTAGTTAGAGACAGCACTCCGTTTGCCCTGGGGATAAACAATCCAGAGGAAAGAGCAAAGCAGGTTTTTCTGCTGAAGTTTCTTCCACCCTAAAGCCTGAGGCCAGAGAAAGGGAAGTCACTTGTTAATACTCCCTACTGCCTTTCCTCCTTTCAAGTTCATCTCCTATTATCCTCACACAGCTAGCAAGTGACTAAACCTGGACTCAGACCCAGACCCTGTGATTTCAGAACAGCAATCTTCATATGGGAGGCTATGCCTTGGAGGTCTGTGGTTAAAAGGAATAATCCCATTTAAATTCATTGAGTGGGCAGTTAGGGAAGAGACAATAATGAAATAGCCCAAAAAGGCACAGTGTGGACTTAGGAGACCTCAGATATGGTTGCAACAATGTTACCAACTAATTGCTTGGCCATGGTCAAGTCACCACATTCTTTATAAACTTAGATTCTTCATTTGTAAAACCAGTTCAGCAAGTCCTGCCTTTCTACCAACCTAGAGGATCAAATAAGGTATCTCATAAAAATACTTTGAACCAGCAGCATGCTGTGTTAAAATATATAGTAGTTACTGGGGATAAAGTTATTACTTCAACAATATTAAGCAGAATAGGAAATAATATTAACCAGAATAGGAAAAAATAGGAATAGGAAAAGTGACTGTTTTTCGGAATGTTTACATTTGCAAAGCAGAAGCTCTAGAGGCAGGCAGATGTAGATTTAAATCCCAGAGTCCTCTGAGTAAACCTGGACAAGTAATTTAATCTTTGTGAATCTTGAAGGGCATCAAGGGCATCAAATACTGCACTTTGACATAAGGATTATTTTGAGCCAAAGGCAATTGAAAACCAATTGAAAGATGCAGGAAGCGTTCTCTGCCCTTCCCTCCTTACCTAAAATCCAGGATATAAATTTCCCTTTGAGGGCGCCTGGGTGGCTCAGTGGGTTAAGCCGCTGCCTTCAGCTCAGGTCATGATCTCAGGGTCCTGGGATCGAGTCCCACATCGGGCTCTCTGCTCAGCAGGGGGCCTGCTTCCCTTCCTCTCTCTGTGATCTCTTCCCTTCCTCTCTCCTACTGTGATCTCTCTCTGTCAAATTAATAAATTAAAAAAAAAAAATCTTAAAAAAAAAAAAAAAGAATTTATAAATTTCCCTTTGAGGAAGGTGCCCCTCCTGTACCTAATGAGAGAAGAATGGCTCCTATCATCAAAGATGAGGGGCCAAGACCAAGATGAGTTTGCATAAACAGGCCTTACTAAAATAGCCCTTATCTCCCATTATTTTTCCTACATATTTCCCCACAATCTGTCATCCCTTAATGACAAATTCTCTTTTCTTAGTTAAGAAGGGTATAAAAGTTCTCAAGTATAACTGCTTCTTGGAGTTGTGCCATAAACTCCTGTGCATGTAAATATGAATAAAAATTGTCTGCATTTTCACCTGTTAATCTGTCTTTTGTTAGTTTAGATCACAGGCCACCATGTGCTGAACCCAAGAGAGCAGAGGAAAAGTTTTTCCTCCCTGACAAAAATTTTTCCTCCTCTTTTGCATATATGGAACGCTTATATCCTTTTTACCTAATAGGGTTTTGTGAAGATTATATAAAGGACCAATCACACAATTTATTTGATAAGTATTAATTTTCTTCCTCTTTTCTTGTTCTAAAGATCAACCTTACCCACAACAGGCTTTACCTTTTAATCAAGGGGCTTTTATGTGTATAAATCATCTGAACCATTAAGAAGTTCACGAGTAGTTTTTTTTAATGTTGGGTTGATGGGATAATTATATAAACATGATTCCATGACTCAGCATTGTAGAGGATGTTAACAGCCATGCTTGATACTCCTAAGTAGTTTTCTTGAGTATCTGAATTTTAAAATATTAGTTCTTATCAAAATAATTAACCTGTGTAGCAAAAAAGTCTGCTTCTATTAGTTTCTAGCATAAGCACATAAATATACACTCATCATTAATTTACTTACTCAATTAGCAAAACTTTATTAAGCAATTGCTATGTCTAGTTTTGTAATGTTGGGAACATGATGTTATGATCTAGTTGGGGATCTATCCCAAATAAACATAATAAAAGGAAGAATATACTATAACAAGGAACAATAATCTATGAAAGTTGTGTAACCTAATGCCTTAATTCTCTCATCTTTAAGATGGAAATAACAATTTCTGATCCCACAGGACTGTTAAAATCATTATTAAGATAATGAAGTTGAAATTAGAAGAATGTTCCCCACACTCACAGGCCAATCAGCATGGGAAGGAAAATATCCCTTGGTAGAGACTAGTATTTACCCACTAAAATTCATTCTTTCCTTTCTAGGTTCCTGGCTGCCCTGCTAGACTAAATTCCTTAGCCTTCTGTACAAGACGAGACATAGTAAGAGATACAGTAAGAACAAGACAGAGAGAGCAAAAGAGAGATACAGAGGAAGAGAGGAGAGACAGAGAGACTCCAGATCTGTTACTATCTGGATAACTGAGCTAAAGAGTGAAGAGGAGGATCTAGAATTCATTCTGATGGGAAACCTCACAAGGTAACAGATTTGGAGGGTGCACACGCATTCTGGCTGTCCCTTGGAACTCGGAACTCGGGTTGCTGGGTGACTCTCTGGGAATACCACTCTAGGCTGAATGTTTGTGTCCCTGTGAAATTTATATGTTGAAACCTAATCCCTATCACGATGGCATCTGGAGGTGGGGCCTTTGGGAGGCGATTAGGTCATGAGGGTGGAGCTCTCATGAATGAGATTAATGCCCTCCTGAAGACTCCAGAGAAATCCTTCACCCGCTCTGCCACGTGAGGACACAGAAACAAGAACCAGGAAGCTAGTTCTCATCAGACACTGAATCTGGTGGCACCCTCACTTGGACTTCTCAGTCTCCAGAACTGAGAGAAATGAATGTTTGTTGTTTAAGCCACACAGTATGCGGTATTTTTGTTGTAGCAGCCTAAACAAACCAAATAAGACAAACATCAACCCCACCCCACACACAGACGCTCAGCTCTGTGGGACTTGGTGACAAAGGTTACCATGGGCAGCCCCGAGGCCATGCCTGAATGCTACTCTCTAGTAAATAAGTGAAACTCTGGGAAAGGATTAAGGATGCTATATCAGGCTGTGTGGAAAAAGAAAGACTAAGACTATGCAGATAGATAAACCCAAGAAAAGGGAAACCAGGTGAGGAACTAGAGATACCTCCAGAGTCTAGAGCTGTCTCACCCAGTGCTGCGGCTACTACTTGCACAGAACTATTGAGCACCAAAATGAGGCCCGGCTGAATTCAGATGCACTGTAAGCGTGAAAATACACATCGGAGTCCAAAGACAACACAAAGAAAGAATTGAAAATACTTCATTAATATTTTTGAATGCTAATTACATATTGAAATGATAATGTTTGGGCTCTACTGGGTTGAATAAAATGGATTATTAAAATCAATTGCACCTGTTTCTTTTAACTTTTTAAAATGTGACTACTAAAAATTTTAAAATCACACTTGTGGTTTGCATTGTCTCTCTCTTGGGGTACTGCACTAGACCAGGGATGAGCAAATTTAAGCTCGTAGGCCAAATTGCCTCCAAACCTTATTTAAAAAAAAAAAAAGTTTTATTGGAACACAGCCAAGTCTGTTTGTTTGCATAATATTTATGGCTGTTTTCCCTGTAACAGCAAGGTTGAGTTGTTGCAAAAGAGCCAAACCGTTCAAAGCCTAAATAAACTATTTACTATATGGCCATTTACAGAAAAAGTTCTCCAACCTCTGGTCTAGACTATGGGAAAAGTTTTATTTAGTGTACAGCTTAAAATGATTTCCTCTTGACTCCTATAATTTCTTTTAGCAACCCCAAGTTTAAGAAAATCTGAAATGATATAGGCTGCAATCGAATGCAAGGACAAAATAAAGTCAAAACAATAGAAAATGGGATTCCCACCCCCCATTCATCCTTCTACAGGCATGTGTGTAGACGCAGCTGTAACCTATCAAGAAATTTTAGGTGGAGACCAAGATCGAAGTGTGTGTGTGTGTGTGTGTATGTGTGTCCCCAGAGAGTGTGAGTCCTGTTTGAACGGAAAATGATAGAGAGTGACCCCATGCTGACAAAGAGTTCAAAAGAAAAACCTCAAAAGCAAACTGCTCTATTCTTCATAGCAGAGGGCCTCAGTGTGGCTGGTCATCAGGGGTGGGGCGGCGGGTGAGCTCTTTGTTAGGATTACCCACTAGACACGGCGCAGGATAGTATACCAATGCAACACCTGCTGAATGAGTGGAGTACCGCGTGATTGCAATCCTGCTGCCGCCACTTGCTAGTAATCCTGCTCAAGGGCTGTGAGGATGAAACGAAATCATGCTTAAGTGGCGTGCACAGTGCCTGGCACACAGCAAGCATTTAGAAACTTATCGCGGTTTTATAAACAAAATACAGGTCAGTTTAGAGAGAAAGTAGAAATAATCTTACTTTGAAAAAACTATAGGAGTTTTAGAGAAAACTGGAAAGGCAGTAAAGAGAAAATACAACTTGGTTTGTGTTCCTAAATCCTGACTTAAATTAAATGAGGCTGTTTAAGAACAAATGGTTTCT
The DNA here is from genome assembly GCF_022355385.1 of Mustela nigripes. Taxonomy (NCBI): domain Eukaryota; kingdom Metazoa; phylum Chordata; class Mammalia; order Carnivora; family Mustelidae; genus Mustela; species Mustela nigripes. The sequence continues at coordinate 42,053,981 of NC_081562.1, read as the reverse complement.
CTGCTAACAGCCAGTTCTTTTGATCCTGTCTTCCTGTCCTCTCCCCTGCAAACACCTAGGTCTGCAGAAGGGACAGCATGTTGAGGACTAGCCCTACCTGAAAATGAAATGCTGCTTTAGATTTCCCGAAAGAGTTCCCCTTGTGAAATTCTCCCTCTCCTCCATCAGTCTACTGCAAGAGGCTATTCCATTTCTGCTGAGCCTGACATCTCCCTGCCATCCCCCACCCCTAGAATTCCTCTAAGAGTTGAACCATATAATTGACTCCAGAAGGTCACAGCTACAGTACTTCTAAGGAGAAGAAAAGGAGGAGCCCAGATATTTATTTTGGTGGGTGTGTTTTGGATTTGGGGGGAGGCAGTTTTCCTGCTGTTGGAACTGGATTTATTCCCTCTTCTCTGAGGCTTGGGCTGTGGCTATTGCCTTTGTGTGTGTATGTGTGTTTCGATCTTCTAGGCAGGTACAGAATCCTGCCCCAAGTGGTAAAGGGGTGCTCAGCTCTCTTCTGTTTTTCTGCCCCAGTTCATGAAAACTATTGCCACCCAAACCCATCAGGTTCCCTATGTTTATGAATTTGGAATCCTACCCCTCAGGAGCCAATGAGAAAAGCTGTTCTAGAACCTTCTGAGATTCAGAACTGCAAAATTAATACCGTAAGTAAGCTTTGCATTTGACCACAGCGCTCACGGGGCCCTTTATCTGACAACCTTCTTTCCCTCATTCTTTCTTTTTTCAAGATTTTATTACTCTGAGAGAAGCAGTGAGAGAGCACAAGCAGATAGAGAGGCAGAGCGACAAGCCGACTCTCCGCTAAGCAGAAACCCTGACGTGGGGCTTGATCCCAGGACTCTGGGATCATGACCTGAGCCAAAGGCAGACACTTAACTGACTGAGCCACCCAGGCACCCCTGACAATATTGTTTCTACCCAAAGTTCCCAATCCTGTGTCCCTTTCTTGCATTCTCCAAAAAGAAGGTTAAATGAGAATAGACTCTGTCTAGGTTTTGGGTAAATTCCTGAGCTCTGAGGATTTTCTGCTATTATGCTCAAGCTTTTCAGAGAGGAGTCCCATTTTTGCGATACCTCAGTATATTGGCTGAAGCCAGCCCAACTTTTCAGGGTGGACATGAAGGAAATCCTGGCCATCCAATCTCTTTGTTGGAGAGCTTGAAAAATAGATACCATTAAAAAGAGTTTTTCAACCTATTATAAATAATTAGCAATTCAAACTGTTAAAAGCTTTTTCTTAATCTCTTTTTTTAAAAAACACTGCATTCGATAATAATGGCTAACATTTATTGTTAGCCAGGCACTGTGACAAATACTTCATATATTCCTACCGATTTCCATAGCCCTTGGAGCTGGCTATCGTTATTATCACTCTCCCTTTCCAGATGAAGAAACTGAAGCACGAAGAAGTTAAGTTGTTTGCTCAAGGTCACACAGCTACTAAGTGTGAGAATCTGTCTCAAGAATCTAAAGTGGCTAAGCATGGGGCTTGGATTCTTATTTTCCCCTTCCAGCCAAATCATTTGGGAAAAGTCAATGAATTACTCTTAGCTTCACACCTGCATTTTGAACACAATACCTATCTCATAGAAGTGTTATATAGATTAAAAAACAATAAAGCCTATTCTTCATAGAGACACTGGTAACATAGCATTATTTTGGAATGAGAACCTATTCTCGGCCATCAGGACAAAATCATTTGTGGCATGACATCTGCAAGAGGAATTACAAAAGAATACATTTCCACTGATAGCTGGACAAATGACTTCTTTCAACTCTACCAACGTAGAATGATCTTGGTATTTTGTAAAGTTCTAGGCACCATCCCAAATTTACAACCAGTAATTTTAATCATTCTAGAGCAGTACTGTCCAGTAAAACTTCCTGCAATGATGGGAATATTCCATAGCTCTACTGTTCAATATGGCAGCCACTAGACACAGAGTAGCTCTTGAACGCTTGAAATATGGCTAGTGTGACAGAGGAACTGACACTGTAATTTTTTAAAATTTCTAACTCATTTTAATTACTTTTCATGTAGATAGCCTCCTATGGCTGGTGGTTACTAAATTAGACACCAGAGCTCTAGATGATCTAATCAACTACTTTCATCTGAAGAAAACCCCCAGAAAAGTCCCTGGGTATTAGAATTTTTTTTTTTAATTTCATTCATTTATTTGAGAGAGAGAATACAAGCAGGGGGTGGGGCAGAGGGAGAGGGAGAATGAGACTCCCCACTGAACAGGAAGCCCAATATGGGGCTCAAACCCAGGACTCTGAGATCATGACCTGAGCCAAACGCAGTCGCTTAACTGACGGAGTCACTCAGGCACCCCATAGGATTTTTTATTTTCTGTCCTAAATTCAAGATAGGAAATAAAATTATGTAACTATTTATTCTAATGAACCATACGGGTATGGAATCAAGGTGTGATCTGTTCTCACCCACTCCTAAATTGCAGATTGATCAGTGTTTTGAAAAATGTCAACTTTCCTCCATAATCTGTTTACAAGTCTAAGAAACATTTATTCTTTTATTATTATCACAATAATGCTTTATTCCATTATACCTGAGAATACAGGTAGGAATAAAAACTATATCATAGGCCCATTTCATTGTAATGATTTATAGGTGAGTTGAATAAATACTTTCCTGCTATAGAAAACAGAAAGATGAGGGTGCCTGGGTGGCTCAGTGTGTTAAAGCCTCTGCCTTCAGCCCAGGTCATGATCCCAGAATCCTGGGATTGAGCCCAGCATGGCATCTGGCTCTCTGCTCAGCAGGGAGCCTGCTTCCCTTCTGTCTCTGCCTGCCTCTCTGCCTACTTGAGATCTCTGTCAAATCAATAAATAAAATCTTAAAAAAAAAAAATAGAAAGGAAGAAAAAGAAAACAGAAAGATGAGCATTCTTCCATTACATTGATATTACTCTCTTTCTTGCAGCAAAAGCCATCCTAAGAAACCATCACACACCTACTGGGGAGTTGATGTCAAAGGTCTTGGTGGCCTTAACCATGGAACTCAAAAAGCTGTACCTGTAGGCAGTTGCAACATATCAGCAGAACCCTAGGGCAGACTCACACTTGCAGCTTTTGTCTGACTGCTTTGGCAGTCCAGGGTGCCATGTGTTCTACTGCTCTCTTTTTATGTTCCATGAGATATGGGACTCTCAATCAAGTACTTACTGACATTTTTTATAAGAGTTTGGTAATATCCACCAGCAGTTCTTTTATCTTCACTTTTAATCAGTTGAGTGAAAATTCTTCCTGGGTAGAATATGAGTTGGGATCTTTTTCTTTCTTGGCAGAATAAATTTGCTCCATAAAGCTGGTATCTAAAATATGACTTTCCCTGTAACCATCAGCAGAAAATATCTTCATTTCCCACATTTACTAGAAAAATTCAGTCAAGGATTGGTTGAGATTTGTTACTTCATAATGCTTACTTTAGCCTCTGAGACTGGGAGAAACTGTTTTATCATTATGGTGACTATTGATTCTTTTAAATTTCCCTAGTTTTGCTTCAATATTGTTAGCTAATAATACTTGCTGTCATTTATTGAGCATTTACTCTTTTTCAGAATTACATAAATTATCTCATTTAATTCACACAACAAATTTATGAATAGGGAGTATTGTCACATCTCACAGATAGAGAAACCACGACTCAGAGGAAGTAAGTAAATTGACCAGATCACACAGCTCATGTATAGGATACAGCCAGCACACAAACCCAAGATCAATCTTTCTTTCTTTCTTTCTTTCTTTCTTTCTTTCTCTTTTCTTTTTTTTTTTCTTTCCTCTTCCTTCCTTCCTTCCCTCCTTCCTAGAGAGACAGCACACACTCAAGGGGTGGGGAGGGGTGGGGTGAGAGAATCGTAAGCAGCTCTAAGCCTTAAGAAGGGCCTACCACAGGGGTCAGTCTTATGACCCTGAGCCCATCATGACCTGAGCTGAAATCTAGAGTTGTATACTTAACTGACTGAGCCACCTAAGTTCCCTTAAACCCAGATCCTTCTGACTCCAACATTTGAACAATTAGATACCGAACTGTATTTTGTCTAGATTAACTGATATCAATGTACCTGGGTCATGTAATCTGTTATCTACAACAACTTTCTTATTAGTTAAAAGTAATACACACTTTCAGGAAGTGTCCTTGAAATAATTCATTCCAATAGCATTTGCTTGTTCTGCAAAACCACAGATGTGGTCATTTCTGTTACTTGGTGTTGAGTTCAATTCAAGGAAAATTGTTTTGTCGTGTACGTGCTATTTGTAGTTAGAACAAAAGCCCAATATGTGTCATTTGGGCCTTAACTGCCAAGAAACTTTGCCAAATTCATTGCTCAGCTATCACAGTGAACTTATCTCAGGTGACAACATATCATTTGTTTACTCAATATGTAATTATTATATTTATGAGGTCTATTGTGTGTCAGGGGCTATAATCACACAAGGGATGCAAAATATGGTGGTAAATTTGACAGTAAGTTCCTCAGGTAGCTCACAGTTGAATAGGGAAGAAATAGCTTATATAAACAATATAAATAAATAATTTTGGTTGTGACAAGAGCCACAAAAGGTAAATGAATGATAGCATAATCTTGCCAGTCAATAGGACTAGCTTAAAGAGCTAGTTAATAAGAAAAACCTCTAAAAATAAACCTTGTGATCATTAGTCAGCAATTCCATCATGCATTATTTCACTGGGTATAATTTAATAATAAATACATTAGAAAAATCATGAGAATAAATAAGAGGCATGAATAGCTCTCTTACTTATCTAACAATTATTCTTGCGTTTATTTGTCTTTCAGTAGAACTCCAATTTTAAAAGTTATTCTTTTAAATGTACACAAAGTATTTGCAATAATAACGATGGAAATTGAGTTGCAATGATGTCATTGCTTTTGGCACCTGCATTAATAATTTGGAGAAGAAAAGGTTAATAGGGTCTCAGCCTTCTGTTCAGAAGTTAAGAAGGACAAACAAAAATCATGCCTTTGTGAAATAATTAATTCTCATTTCAGAGTGTTATATACAAAAGATGACTAAGAAAAACCAGCATTTTTGTCCTTTGAAGGCTTTAGTCCACTATCATCATTATGAACTGAGATATAAAATATCCTGGATTACAAGTCCCAGAAATCAATTTAGGACATTCCTTTCTAGTTAGAACTTGCCTGAAAAAGGGTAAATGTAAATTAATCTTTGCATGGTCAACCAACAATCAGCAGATATGGGTGTCAGCACATAACCAGAGTAACAAGACACTTGGACCCAAAGAAGACTCCCAGGCTTTCCACAATATGGTCTTCACTGCTCATGCCTTGGTATGTTCTGCAGAATTTAAAGAAGCTGAGTGTGCTAATTTATCTTTGCTGATATTATCCCCCTGTGTCTTTCTTGTGTTCAGAAGTGGAGAAAGGAAGATATTGTAAAACAGAATAGCCCTGAGTTACATCCTCGAGGTACTTTCTCTTCACAAGGGCCAAACCTTCTACTCAGTAACCCAGAATCATCCCATGCCTGCCCCTCACTGTCAGACCCACCTGCCTGAAATATCACCAGAAATGCATTTGATTTGAGACTTCCTCTTTGAAAATAAAAGCATCTCTGGAAATTTTCTTCCTAGCATGTAAGATCAGATACACTAACATGGGGAATTTTTTGTGTTCATTTTAATTCCAGTATAGTTAACCTACAGTATTATATTCGTTTCAGATGTATGATATAGTGACTCAACAACCCTGTACATTACTCAGTGTTCATCATAACAAGTCTCATATTGGGAATTTTGATGAGTAGGGATTGTAAGACAGGGGATTTGGGAGCATGGAGCACCTTTGGCTGTAGATTGGCCAGGACAAAGAACACAGGACAACATGTATATCCTGGTGATGTTGAGAGAGGTGCTCAGAAAGTTGAGCAGTGGTACAGAAGGAAGGTGGGTGACAACACAAAGCAAAACATATTTGTTTAAATGAGTTACTCTAGGTACAGCATTTAGAGGAGTGGCTAGCCCCAAATAATATGAAAATAATAAACACTTGCTAATCATTGGTCCTAGAGCTTGCTTGTAGGTTTCCACAATAGGGAGAGATAGTTCCATTCTTTCTTCTTTTGTACCCTCATCCCTTCTTATTACATGGCCTGTTTTCCCAGAGCTCAGAGGTATGACTTATACAATTCCTAATACAGTTTAGTTCCATGTTAGAGAGCTGGTCCTGAAACCCAAACATTATTCATTCTATTGTGTTAATGGAAGAAATGTTTAGAGCACAGTAGGTTCTCAACCAATGTTTGTTTATGTGAAAACATGTGTCGTGTTGATGGGGTTCAAAACATGCTCCCCCAAAATATGGTGCCTTCACATAGTGAATAGTTTATGCTGAAGGAATTTGAGAAACAGCAGGTACAGAAAGAACTCTCTGATTTTCCCCTAAAGCAGATCATAAGACCTTCCTGTGAGAGGTGCCTTTCCTGTACCCAGAGGAAATGAGCATTCCTAAGACCTAGACAGAATACAGACCCAGGGTGGTATCTGAATGAACAGGCCTTGCTATATTTCCCCAGTTTATTAGCTTATACCGTTAATTCAGGCCTTGTGCTCTCATATTTTCCCATGACTTTCCACTCTTCATCAAACCTAGTATAAAAACACCCAGATTTAAGTGTTTTTCCAGGCCTTTGTTTCATTCTGAAGGCTTCCATGTCACATGAAAATTATACTAAATAAACATGTATGCTTTTCTCTTGTTAATCTATCTTCTTTCAGTCTAATTTACAAGGCCCCAGCCAGAGAGCCTAGGAAGGTAGAAGGGAATATTTTCCTCCCCAGTAATTTTCTAAACAACCAGCATACATATCTTGGGAATAGCCAAAGGCTCCCTGTGTTGGAGGCATTTTTATTTGCCACTTCAGAATTGAAAAAGAAGGGTTTGTGAGCACTTGCAACTGGTAACTGTGTTGAAGTTTGTGGTTTTGTTTGAATTAACAATATTTTCTATGAAAGTGAAGAATTAAACATCCTCATCTTGGACAAGTTGGAAAAGGATACCTCTTGTCTAATTGAATTAGAAGGCTATTACAGGCAGTGTTGGGATCCTGGGACAGTGTCTGGAAAAGAGATATGAATGAATTAAATTGCTCAGTGGAGGAAAATGAAAGGTGCCCACAGGTTTTGTTGTTGTTTCCGAGAGGGAGGGAGCAGAAAAGAGAAGGGTGCAAAGAGGAGAGAGGGGGTTGCTGTAAATAGACCTAACACCATTTTATGACCCTCCTGCCAGCCTGCAGGTAGACAAGAGTCAATGTTATTACAACCTATAGTGATTAATGGGTTTGGAGCCGTGCTTGGGGTGGGAATGGCCACCCACACCCAGAAGTCAAGGGGTGACTAGAAACATACTCTTGGCTTTGCAGTCAGTCACGGAGTCAAGTTCATAGACATGTGGCAAAGGTTGAGCATCAGAACAAGAGGTATGGTTAGTTTCATCTAAGAAGAGTATCAGGACTTTAAAAACAATCAGGAAGTTCAGTAAATAATCACTGATTGATTAAACTGGAAGAGAGCTCTATGCTGGGAATGTTAACCAGGAGTGCTTTTATAACTAAATTTAAGTGAGATAAATGTGTTTACAAAGAGACTAGAAACAGAAGCATGGAACCAACTGTTAAAAACAAAAGATCTTTCCTTTTCAATTTTCAAGATAGCTAAAAGCCCTTCTGTTAATAGGATTCTGAGTTCTCAAAATAAAAAACACTTTAATAATATTTTCTGGCTGTTATTTCCAAAGCACTGTCTGAATAGGTTGCTACTTTTCTCATAAAGTCAATAAATAGATCTTTATATCATACCTATAGTGCTTCCACAATAAAATTCCTTTTACATTTGGGCACTGTCCACCAAATTGACTTCTCAACAGTTTCTCTTCTGCTTCTCCAGTGAAGAGTCTATCTAGTCATTCTCTTTGCACTTGCCCTACATTTGCTCATAGTTCGATTTTGGTTCATATCACAAATCATAAAAATTTCCCTGTTTTTCTCATTAGCAACCTCCCCTCTCTACCACATCTCAATCTGGTAAAACAAAAAAACAAACGAACTAAAACCCAACTCTCAAAAATTTAAAATTCTGCAGAGAGCAACCAAATAGTGCAGAAATTATTCACGGAGACTTAGTTGTGAAAAGTAGACTATTTTGTTTTGTTTACATGATTTATATGTCCACCTCATCTTAAGCAATAACAATTGTAAAGTATACTGCTTACAAATGGTGTATAATGTTCTCTGAAAGAAAGAAAGAAAGAAAGGAGTGCCTGGGTGGCTCAGTGAGTTAAAGCCTCTGCCTTCAGCTCAGGTCATGATCCCAGGGTCCTGGGATCCAGCCCCGCATAGGGCTCTCAGCTCAGCAGGGAGCCTGCTTCCTCCTCTCTCTCTGCCTGCCTCTCTGCCTACTTGTGATCTCTGTCTGTCAAAAATAAATAAATAAAATCTTAAAAAAGAAAGAAAGTAAGAAACAGGTAGGGAGGGATGGAGAAAGAAAAAGAAAGAACCTTGGAAATTGGCTATCCTGAAAGGTAGATTCCACGGGGATACAATCTAACAACTCTTCAATAACGGCACATGTGCATAGAACAGGAATTAGAAACCTGCAAATCTGAACAGAACAGACTCTATCCAGCAACCAAAATGCAATCACCCAAATAAGTTTTCAATCAGAGAGAATCAACATTGAACCATTTATGTTCCAAAGAAAACGCATTGCAGAATTTTTCCTCAGATTCTGAATGGAACTGGAGAGAGATGGTGACTGCCTATAAAATAAAAGCCCAAGGCACCACTAACCCATTTGTGTTGGTGACCATAACTACTAGCTTGGTTCATGACACAATTGATTCAACTGCAGCAATTGCCTTCAACACTAAAGAGAACATAAATGAATAGATCAATCATGTCCCAGTCCAGTTTGCTCGTCACAGGACTCTAAAAATAAATAAATGTCACTGTAGAGAGCTTTAGAAGAAAAATGTTATCTACTAAAAAGGATACATTAGCCCTCTGTGTTTTTCCAAAGTCATTACTGAATGACTAGGGCAATTCATATGCCTCAGAACGGCACTGTTTACTTGTATTTTGATCCTTCAGTGGCATTTGGGTTTTAGTATTTTTTCCTTAGAAGGGAGGAATAGGAAACAGCCTGTTTCAGAGTTTTCCAAAGTGTGCGTGCTTATCAACTGTACACAGAGGATGAGTATTATATTCCTGGAGGTGGGGCAAGGAGAGCCTCTTAGGCCAACCTTGGAGACATATGACCTCCAAATCGTTTGATAAGTAGCCTTCAGTCCTGGGAGAGAAGGACTGGGGCAGGGTGGGAAACCAGCTTTGACCAAGACCTATTGTGGATACCAGAAAGAAAAGTCTTTTTAAAAATCACAGTAAGTGGAAACAGCCTTAGAATGAGCTGAAGGAAAGTACTTTGCCAATGAAGACTTTTATGGTTACCTTCCGTTCATAATCATTGATATCAGATTCCCATTTATGGTAGTAATATACTTTCTTTTAAATAAATATTTTAAATTTAAAACCTGAATTGATTCAAGGTGAAATGCTTATTAGTATGATGTTCAGATGGAACAAAGTTTCTAAAGCTGATGTGTGAATGGCTGATGTTTAGGAGCTGTTAGCTTAGAGAAGAGCCACTCTAGGACTGCCCTGGGAATCTTGAGCAATTTACTTGCTTTCTCTGAACCTCATGATCCTCAGCAATAAAATGCTTGGATGAGAAACACATACCTCTCAGGGCAATTGTGAAGCATAAATAATAGATGCTCACTTAATAGTTTCCTTCCCTTACAAATATGTGGAAAAACAGCAAACTCTCTTTACAGAATTCCCCAGTCTAGCCACTAGATGATAAAGTGTCAACAGGGATGGTTCAGATTACTAGATAATTTTGTATGCAAACCAGTAGAGCCTATATTTGTAGCCCAGCACATTACAGTTGCAGAGAAGGCAGAAAAATCAGGTAAAACATAGCACTGTCTTGTCACTAAGCAGTGTAATCTGGGGCACTATGCTACAGTGTGACTGGTCTGCAGGCCCATTCTGGGCGTTCCCAGGACAACAGGATACACACACACATACACACAACACCCAAGGCAACAGGATACACGTGTGTGTGTGTGTGTGTGTGTGTGTGTGTGTGTGTGTGTGCATTTCAGGAGGTAGCAGAAATCTCTTTAAAAATATAATTTTTGAGATGAAAGGAGAATTCTTGTGCCTTCAACTTTTCTCCCTCCCTCCCTCCTTTCCTTTTTTTCTACATATAAAAGCACACCAAAATTTATGTTGACGATTCTCTTCTATGTAGTTCATAACACCAGTCCTCACTAGCCTGACTATAAAACTCAGTTACACTTGGCTTCCACTGCTCAAAGAGCAGCCCGAGTCCTTCTCTAACCACCTGCCTCCCTTCACCCACCCCTGCCTACCAGACCCAGACGGAGACCAGACCGTCCCCAAGTATCCCATAGATGTTTCTGGGAATCTCCTGGGCCCTGCTGGTTGGGTCACAGTGCAATCACCTGTCCTTTCTGTCCTTCCTCCTGCACCTCCCGTCTGATGCCACTCATAAAAGCCTCAACACGGGCCCTCCTGATGGTGCCAGTAGTAAGAACACCAAGACCAGTGTCTGGTGTAGTCTCCACTGACGGTCTGGACAGTCGGTGGAGGAATAAAGTGAAGAGCTGGGCTCCATGTGGTCTCCACTGGTCATCCAGGCACCTGAGGAGTGTTGGCTTCCATTTGAACTTGAGAGTTCAGCCTCTTTCCTAACTCCATGCTACATTTGACTACCAGGAACCAGAGTGGTTCTGTTTAGGCCAGATTTCAAAGCCTCAAAAAAGGGTTAGTTTCATTAGGTCTAGACCCTCAGATCTTGTTCAGCATTTCATCAGGTGTCATGGAAACACTGCCATCAATGTTTGTTTTTATCTTTTTTTAATCCCAAGGTTCAGATCCTTAACACAGGCAAATATTATGACATCTCTTCACTGTCTTCCTGGCCCTTCACCTAAAAATGAAGACAAATAAATGCCCTTTTCCCTCCAAAAAAAGCCTCACCTATCCAGATCCAACTCTCCACCCATAGATAGCCTTTTCTCCTTTTCATATGCAAATCCATTTTCTTTCTTTTTTTTTTTTTTTAAGTTCCTGGAAGTCCCACCCCCTCAAACATCTCTTGGAGAGGCTACAAAGTCTATGCACCATGAAATAATTTACATTTTCATGGATTGTGAAATATAAAATTGTTTGAATCTGTGAAATTATATTTCTGCCCTGTGCTCCCCTTCCTGATTATTATTTTAAAGTAAACATTTTGGCAAAGTTCATCCTCATAGTAGCCATATCTAACAGCAATTCATTTATAATGATTGTGCATTTCTCCCAATCATGAGTCTAGAAAGAAATAAGAATATATTACCAAAAATTATATTTTTTCTTCCATCTAGTTCCAGGGATTATGATGTCCACCCTAATACCTGCATAATAATACTAGATGACAATTCAGAAGACCATGATTTTAATCATACCTAATTTGGAATTAATGAAATGACTTTGATGAACCTCATTATTTCTTTAAAATGTTTCTAAAATATTTTAGTTACATGTATATTTCCATAAAAAAAACTATGGTAAGAGTATAATTTGTTTTAAGAACAATCTAGCTATATTATGTATGAAAATATTAATAGCAATAACTTCAGAGTTGAAATTTTTACCAATTTTCATTATTTTTATTTTGGCTTTGCTTTTTACATTGAGCATGCATGGGTTATATAACTAAAAATATTGCAAAAAGTTTACAGAATATAGAAAGAAAAAAGAAATTTATCCAAAACCCCAGACTAGGTGAGATTAAAGTCTTCTGAATTGCTGCCTATTATTTTCATGTGGACATAGCATCATAAAGTTACTTGACTTGCCTGGTTAGATTTGGTATGACAACGTGTTCTTGTACTTACAACTCACCCCACACATTTTTGCCTAAACTCAGTTTTACTGATGCGGGGAATGGCCTCTACAAATTTTCCCTCTTAATCTGCTACTTTGTGACAACTCTTCCTTCAAAACCCAAACCAAGTCCATGTCATCCATAAAACGAGCTTCTAGATCCTTCTTTCCCATCAGTCTTGACTACCTGGCCCACTCCCTGGTCACTCAGATGATACCACAGATACTGTAAACCATCCTTTTACCTGCCCTTCTGATCTCTCCCTAGAGCTAAGAGCTTTTCTTAGGTCTGGACTATGTTCCCCATTTTTTTACATTCTCCCTGATGAGAATGGTGCAGCAGACATTCAAAACTTGTTTGAAGATATAATAAAGTGATCTCAATTCTATTAATATCTGTTTATTAATACTACATACAGCATCTTAGAGTAGATACTGATTATAAAAATATTTCCCGTATTGTGGACTTAACATGGCCACATGGAGTGAAGGAACAATGCCTGGCCAGTAGCCATCTTTTCCTCCCTGCATGGTGGACTTTAGCAAGTTAAAATCCTATTACTAAGCAATTTCCTTTTTAACATTCCTTTAGAGAGATTCATTTCCCTGAACAATTAGTCATCTCTTAAGATAATTGTCTCTCCCTCTATTTAACAAAACTGCAATGACTGAAAGACAAGCTGTTGTTGAAAAGTGGAGATAAATTTCTTTACAAAATATTTGGATCTCGTCTATAGCAACTTCTATTTGTAATTTGTGAATCTGTGTGTATTCATTAATGTGTCATCTGTGACTGTGTCCTTGTAATTGGTAAAAACTTTGAAAGATGTTTTTAAAAATGTAAATTATTTTAAACCACATAGTAACTATTATTATAAACAGACTACTCAAATACCTCTTCACTTGAGGATATTACTAAATTGTATATAATTGCCCTTTTCTTTGTAATATTTGTTCTCTATCAATTTTTTTCATCTTCTTTAAACTTTTTTTAGGTCTTCTTTAAATTCTTTCCAAAAGTAAGATAAGTTTTTACTCCTATACATTCTTCCCCAATAGCCTGGTGATGGCCAATTTGGATCTTCATCTATTTTTATTTTTATTTATTTTTAAATTATTTATCTAAGTAATCTCTACACCCAATGTGGCTAGAATTCATAACCCTAAGATCAAGAGTCACATGTTCTTCCAACTGAGCCAGCCAGATGCCCCTGGATCTTCATCTATTTTCAATTAAAAAACTTCACCTTTTGGGGCGCCTGGGTGGCTCAGTGGGTTAAGCCGCTGCCTTCGGCTCAGGTCATGATCTCAGGGTCCTGGGATCGAGTCCCGCATCGGGCTCTCTGCTCGGCAGGGAGCCTGCTTCCCTCTCTCTCTCTCTCTCTCTGCCTGTCTCTCCATCTACTTGTGATTTCTCTCTGTCAAATAAATAAATAAAATCTTTAAAAAAAAAAAAAAAACTTCACCTTTTAAACATTTCCTGTACTTACACAAAAATTAGATACATGCACATTTCAAAATTCAAAAAATACAGATAAGTTAAAAAGTGAGCACCACTGGAAATATATGGATAGATTAGGGAAAAATTACAGAGACAGAATGAATTATTTTTCTACAGAAAGTGATATAAAAAAAAACTATTGTCAGATAAAGTGGCAATCAATGGGAATACAGCCAAAAATGGAGGGAATAAAAATATTAATTAATAAAAACAATATTATGTTTTTTTCTGGGTTTTGTGATATTTCCAGTCTTTGTCACCTTTTAAAAATTGCAATTTGTTATGATTTCTTATCTTGTTCTAAATAAATATTTGCTTTCACATCTGAGCTTTTATATTCTTTTTCTTAAAGAGGGTTCCTCTACTAAATTGTGCAAGCTTCAGCTCCACAAAATCTGAATCAACCCCTATTGGGATGAGTATTGTTGTTTTTAACAAAGTATCATGATTAGATATTGCAAAAAAAAATCTGGCTAAAGGAACAGCCCAAACACAGGAAAACCACTGATGAAACAAAGCCATAATGGATGTCAAAATGAGCTATTTTGGTCATAATAATTCACTCTATTCACAGAATCAGCATTTATTTATTTTTTTTAAAGATTTTATTTATTTATTTGACAGAGAGAGACCACAAGTAGGCAGAGAGGCAGACAGAGAGAGAGGAGGAAGCAGGCTCCCTGCTGAGCAGAGAGCCCGATGCGGGACTTGATCCCAGGACCCTGAGATCATGACCCGAGCCAAAGGCAGCAGTTTAACCCACTGAGCCACCCAGGCGCCCCCAGAATCAGCATTTATAAAACAAGATTTAGATGCTCCCTCCACCTCCAACCACTGTCTCCCATGCAAATTCTAAATGGCTTCTATTTAATTTCTGTACTTGCCATGGATGCTCAGCTTTCCTATATTATTCTTTGAATACAATTTTGGTTTAAATTGTAGGAATTGTGTAGTCTTTTGTTTAGACTGTAAAGAGCGTTTGTTTCTTGCCTAACCACACAAATGACCTCTCCTTTAGATGACACTTTGGAGTAACCAGGGATCATACTGATTTTGCATTCACTCATCCATTACAAATATATTATGCCAGACATTATAGGTAGTAGTATGAGGGAACAGTGAGAGGGATGGGAATATAAAGATGAATAAGACATTGCCACTGCTTTCAAGAAGTTCACAGTCTACTGAAGAAGATTCATGGTCTAGGATGAGAGACATGCTTAAACATTGTGCTATGGGAAAAAAATGTAGTTGATTAGGTTGGGAGGTCCCAAATAGACGTCTTACAGACATTACAATTTGAGCTAGATCTGGAAAGATAAAAATAACTAATCATGTTGAAATAGGGAAGAGTATTCAGGGCAAAAAGAACAGTAGAGTTATGGCAAAGAGAAATGATTAAACATGGTATGCTGGGATAAAAGGAAAAGCTGAACAAGGTGCATGCACATAGGGGAATATTGGGAATGAGAATATAGTGTGGGCTGGGGCCAGATCATGGACTTTCTTGAAAGATTTTTAAGCAGTGTGTCATAACTATGTTTGTGTCTGGGAGAGTACACTCTAACTTTATTTGAATCCATGAAAATAGGGACACTTAATATGCAAATATATGGGGTGCCTGGGCGGCTCAGTCACTTAAGTGTCTGGGTTCTGCTCAGGTCATGATCTCAGAGTCCTGGAATGGGGTCCCAGAGAGGGTTCCCTGCTCAGTGGGAAGTCAGCTTCTCCGTTTGCCCCTTCCCCTCAACTGATGCATGTGCACCCACATACACACTCTCTCTTTCTCTCTCTTTGGGTGCACAGGCGCATGTACAAAAATAAAGAAAAAAAATTTTTTAATATGCAAATATACATTTAGTTTAGTGGCTCTATGACAAAACTTGACATTTTTGGACTCAATATCTTGGTCTAAGATTTGCTGAGCGTATGATATCCCATCAATGGGGTTCAAAGCTGTATCAGGAGCGATCCAAAGCATAAATGTGTAATTCTTACAAGCAGTGACCTCAATGCCAAAATTTCAGATTTTCTGAACACAGCACGTAACAGTATTATTCGATTATTTGTACCTTTTGACTTGTGGCCCACCCACTTAACTCTCCCACCTTTAATAGACTTGTTTGGTTTCTTCCACAGTATTTAAAATCAGTATCGTACAGCTGTTATGCTACTACTACATACATAAAAATTCCTTAGGTTTCTACACTGGCAACATTAACTTGAAATTTAAAATGAAATAATACATTGCATCTCATAAATTCTACCCAATGGATTCTAAAACAATATTTTGTGCCAAATGAATACTGACATAGTAACTTTGCCAAAAATTATATCTGTGTAGTTTTTAGCTTTTTGAAAATAAATTATTATAAGATTATGGTTTTAATTTTGAGTTAGTTTTCCATTAGTAAAGAATTAATCATTTAAATATTTTTCAAATGTGTTTCTATTATCACGATCTAACACCTACGCTAAGAATGAAATGGAGAGATTATATAAAATCTACATAAAAGTTAATACAAAGTCAACTTACCAGGTTTTGCATGCATTTCTTACCTCATTTAAAACAAATTCTTTTCTTACCTTTTTAATCTATAAAGCAAACATACTTCCAATAATGGCTCAAAGAAGCAATGTCTTATTTATGAATCAACATGTATCATCAAATGATAATGATTAATGATATACCACACTTATGCAATACCAACATACTGAAAATAAAAATAATTCAACAACAGTACTTTTCTTCTTTACTTAAATTCTTGCCCACAGTAAGTCTAACCTGATTCCTCCTTTACCTTGTCTAAGATTCATGCTAATAACAAAACGGAGACAGAAAGATGTAATCACTAACTACCCTTTATGAACTTCCTGAAGTATTTTTACTCAGTCAATTTTTAAATCAAATTTACCCTCTAACGCAAATTGCAAATTAAAAAGTGCCTTTACTTCTTCTGTTGCAGACTTTGTTAGTGAGGCATATTGTGTGCTCAATATTATCTACAAATCAATGTTTAAAGAGAAAAAAGGTGATCTTTTATTTTTTTTAATTTAATTTAATTTTTTTTTTGATACCTCTCTTGAGAGGGGAGGAAATATATGCCACTGATTTTTAAAAATACATATATATTTTTTAATCAGAGAAAGAGAACACAAGCAGGGGGAGCAGCAGGCAGAGGGAGAAGCAGGCTCCCAACTGAGCAGGGAGCCCTTTGTGGGACTAAATCCCAGGACCCATGACCTAAGCCAAAGGCAGGCACTCAACCAGCTGAGCCACCCAGGAATCCCCACTATTTTTTTTTTTTTTTTTTAAGAAAGAAGGAAACAAGCTAGATTCATGACAGCCATGGATTTGTAGGCACACCTCCCACACCCGTTTGTCACCCAGAAGCTCTTGCCCATGTTCACAGGAGACATGTACAGTGATGTTGATGGAAGCACAGTGTATAAGACGAAATATGGGGAGACAAGTGCCCGTTAGAATGGGAAATGCGTTTATTTATTTAAAAAAATATTTGTTTTTATTTATTTGACAGAGAAAGAGGCAGCAAGAGAGGGAACACAAGCAGGGGGAGTGGGAAAAAGAGAAGCAGGCTTCTCCGAAGAACAGGAAATCCCATGCTGGGCTCGATCCCAGGATCCTGGGATCATGACCTGAGCTGAAGACAGACGTGTAACAACTGAGACACCCAGGTGCCCTGAGGGAAATGGGTTTAATCACATGGATTATTCTTTAGTAGTTACTCAGAATCACAGCTAACAATTAAAAAGCCCTTGCATGGGTCCCGTCTTGCTTTGAGGACCTTTTGTATATTCACTCATTTCATAGTGTGAGGATTAAATGAGCTCACATGTGTCAATTCCTCAAAACTGTGTTTGCTCCATAGGAAGCACTCAGAAAATTTCAGGTGGCAATTTTTACCTTGTTGTTATTGCACTAGTTTTTCTACAACATCGTCAGCATCATCATCATCATCATCATCATCATCACACTACCTATATTATTTTTTTAAAAGATTTATTTATTTATTTGACAGTCAGAGATCACAAGTAGGCAGAGAGGCAGGCAGAGAGAGAGAAAGAGAAGCAGACTTCCTGCCAAGCAGAGAGCCCAATGCAGGGCTCGATCCCAGGACCCTGGGATCATGACCTGAGCCAAAGGCGGAGGCTTTAACCCACTGAGCCACCCAGGCGCCCCAACACTCTACCTATATTATTATTCCCATTCACAGAGAAGGAAACTAGGACACAATGAGGTTAAGCTACTTGCCCAAAGGATTTGACTTCCCTAGGATTCAACAGCCAAGAGTAACAAAGAGCCATGTTAGAAATGCTTGGCCCTGGGACTGTCATCTTTTTCCCTATAAAATACTCCCTCCTTAAACTCTTCTCCTTTCCAATGACCATTGATGAAGCAGAGATTTTTGTTACTAATCAAATAAACTGGACAGAAAGCCCATTCAGTTCTTTCTGGGGGTCTCCCAGAAGAGCAGAGAAGTGAGCAAAGCAAGTGAAGCCCTGTTATACATTATTGTCCTACAGATTTGGATACACTGTGGGACCAATCCATCCTCACGTGCACAGCCCTTCCATTGTAATACAGAGCAGAGAGTGGGCCCAGCGTTCTATCATGGTTCAGCTGGCCTTACTTTTCTGAAGGACATCTAGGTAGGTGATGAAGCATTCTGTGTAGAGAGTGATAATGATTTCCAATTATTGACCTACCTTGTACCAAACATGTGCTCAGTGCTAAGCTTAGAGCTTCTCATTTCACCCTCACAACATATATTCTGCATTTGGGTGAGGAATGGATGAAGAAACTGAGGCCAAGAGCCAGAACTTGAAAGTCTGTTTCAATTCAAAGTCCATGTCCTCAATTACCTGTCCTCTTGGATATTTTCACATTAGAAATATGCAGGGTTTAGATATAGTTTAATGGTAAACTGTTAAACCAGTATGTATGTATAGGGGTGTGTGTGTGTGTGTGTGTGTGTATACACTCACCTATTTGAAAAGGTTCCCTCCCCCAGATGATTCTGACCTCCCAAAATATTCTATCAGATCAAGAAACCATACCTTTCAGAAATTGTAAAATCATATTTACACAAGCACCACACTCTAGGAAGGGCATGTCATTTCTGATTTGTAAAGCTTACAGGGAAGGAGAAGATCCTTTCATTTGTCATTCCTTCAGGTTCTGAAGCAGGGGACCTTGCCATCAACAGCAGAGAAAAATGACCTTGTTCTTCCTGAATTCCATCACCATCATGGAGAAGCTGCAGGCTAAAACTGTTCTTTCTCTTATCCTTAGAGAAAATAATCTAAAGTACAGGCAAAAAGATGTGAAATGTAAGCGTACACATCCCCAAGTCAACAATTAACATGATTTGTTAAAAGAGTTATTCCATATTGATCATAAGCTTTCAAATGAGGTCTGCTGAGGAACGCACTGACTTGGGGCTGGGGTCCAGCCATCAATCTTCATCTCACCAAGCAGTGAGATGCCATTAATCATTTGAAAAAAATCATTCAAAGTGATTCACAGGAAGCATGCATTTTAAAGGCACTGACAAAATTTAAACATAAGTTACAAGCAGAAATACTGAATTCCTTTGACCTGGTAAAGTTCTTTCATTTATGAATTATTAATGATGATATCTAAAAATGTTTTTCTTCTCAAGAGCCCAAAGCACTAAGTAGTCAAAATCTGGTTCCTCCTTAGAATGCCTGACTCGACAGATAGAAAGAAGATACTAAAGTGTGTCCATTTCCTACATAGAGAAATCAAGGTATCTGTACATATGTCTTCCCTCTTAACCCTTAAAATGCTATTGAAAATTCAGTGATGATTAGAATCTTTTCCAGAGAAACTTTACAAAATAGGGACGCCCAGGCATGACCCATTATCCAACCATGTATTCTGACTTGGTGGAGAGGAAAACACATGGTCTGCGCTTGTTCATAAAGATAGGATTGAGATTATTCTTTGGTCTTTGTAGATTTATCGTGTTTGGATTGGTTCAAGTTCTCAGTATTCTTCGGAACACTAAGCTTAAACCTCTTGGAACTTTAGATATGTTTTAATGCTGAATTTAGTATAGCTATTCTCCAAGTTTAGTACCTTGAAGATCTATTTTTTAAAAATATATTTTTTAAGATTTTATTTATTTATTTGGAGAGAGGGAGCACATGCAGGGGGAGAGGCAGAGAAAGAAGCAGACTCACTGCTGAGCAGGGCACCCCAAAGGGGGTTTAATCCCAGGACCCTGAGATCATGATCTAGGCAGATACTTAACTGACTGACCCATCCAGGTGCCCCTCAAAGAGCATTTTTAAAGATGTTAAGTCTATACAGTGGCATCAGAAAGAAAAGAAAGTTGGCCATTCAGTGGATACTCTGTTAACAACCAGCTATTACCTCCCACTGTATGTTCTAGATTGCAGCTGCATGAAAAATGAAGGGAAACTCAGATCATTACTTATCTTTAAACAACTGCAATTATAAAATAAGATAGGATAAAAAAAAATTTCAAGCTCTTCCTTGATCTCTGTATTACTACTAGAGGGGTTATTTTGTTTAAGAAAACATCTTGGATTTTTTTGGAAGACCCCTGAGTTAAACTGAATGAGAAAGATTAATGCAGGAGGTCTAAACTGTACTGGATATATAACTATTGGGTTTGTTTGTCTTCTTGAAATAGCCTAAGAGATGGGAGGCTTGAAAGTCTTAGGATTTGAAGAGAAGAGGGGAACAGGGTACTGGTAGGTACTAGCATAATGCAGGGTGATTGGAGAGAACTTTCTAGGGGTAGGGATGGCTGAAGAAATTCAAGAACTGTGGTAGCTAAAATTCACGTGCCATAAGATTCTTCTCTACAGCAGGCCTGGGTGAGGGGCTCTACAGCAGCTGATGGAGGGAGGGAGTGTGTCCCCAAGCAAGGTGAGGTGATACTGAGAAGACAACAGCCATGGGCAGGAGCAGGGGAGGGAGGGCTGAGAGTCAAGCTTAGTTGACAACATTAATATTAATATTTACAAGGAACAGGAACCCTTTTAAATGTTTCTGCTTATGTTTTAGAATAAGTGATTAAATTTTTAATAGCTTACCATTAAACTGTATCTAAACTCTGCATGTTTCTAATATGAAAATATCCAAGAGGAGAGGAAATTGAGGACATGGACTTTGAAATGAAACAGACTTTCAAATTCTGGCTCTTGGCCTCAGTTTCCTCATCCATAAAATGTGGAATATGTGTTGTGAGGGTGGAATGAGAGACTCTAAGCTCAGCACGGAGCACATGTTTGGTGCAAAGTACCTCAATCATGGAAATCATTACTATCACCTTAAATGAGCTCATGAAAAATACTCTTTTGTACCAAATCAGAGACACTGGAGGAGTTCTTTTGTTTAAATATTCATACTGTCAAAAAAAATTACTTTTTTATTAAAAATATTGTTTTAGGGGCACCTGGGTGGCTCAGTGGGTTAAGCCACTGCCTTCGGCTCAGGTCATGATCTCAGGGTCTGGGGATCGAGTCCCGCATCGGGCTCTCTGCTCAGCAGGGAGCCTGCTTCCCCCCTCTCTCTCTGCCTGCCTCTCCATCTACTTGTGATTTCTCTCTGTCAAATAAATAAATAAAATCTTTTAAAAATATATATTGTTTTATGGGGCACTTGGGTGGCTCAGTGGGTTAAAGCCTCTGCCTTCGGCTCAGGTTGTGATCTCAGGGTCTTGGGATCAAGCCCAGAATCGGGCTCTCTGCTCAGCAGGGAGCCTGCTTACCCCCCTCTCTCTGCCTGCTGCTCTGTCTACTTGTGATCTCTCCCTCTCTGTCAAATAAATAAATAAATAAAATCTTTTAAAAAATATTGTTTTACATTAGAGACAAATAACTATTATCAAACACTTTCTTAGTCAGGACTCTGGGTTGCAAGTGAAAGAAAGCCCAGTTTAAATGGGCTTGAGTACAAAAGCCTTTTTTTTTTTAAAGATTTTATTTATTTATTTGACAGAGATCATAAGCAGGCAGAGGCAGGCAGAGGGAGAGGAGGAAACAGGCTCCCCGCTGAGCAGAGAGCCCGATGCGGGACTCGATCCCAGGACCCTGAGATCATGACCTAAGCCGAAGGCAGCGGCTTAACCCACTGAGCCACCCAGGCGCCCATCTTTCATGATAATCTTAAAGAGAAGATGTATCAACATACCATCAATACCTAGACAGTTCTATCCATCACTATAAGGAATATTTTTCTAGGTTTCTTAGCATTTCCTGTTTTGTGTTTTACCTTTGTATTTATTTTTACTCATGCTAGGCTAATAAAAAGATTTTTTTTTTCTAACAGATTTTTTAAATGTCTCTCCGAACGAAGCAGAAATATTTTTTGAGGCAGCTGAAAGAATTTTCTCCCCTTGAAGTATAGATTTCTTCTTTTTTAACCTCTTCTTGCCTTTACTCCTCATATCTCCATCTACTTCCCCAAGATTTTGACATAGTTAATGTGTGGTAAGAAAGCTATCATGGAGAAAAGATAGCCAGTCACCATGGCAGAAGTTTCTATGAAATGATAGATTATTAAGCATGTTAGAACCAGAAGAAGCCACGGACATGGGTAGAATTCAAGGCAGGGGAATACTGGTATGTTTGGAATGTCTATTGTCTTATTCTGTGACGGCATAGCTCTCTATGCATTTACTAGTGATGAAGTTCTAGAACCTAGGTGAGGTTCGGTGGGCTGAGGTCAGGAGCCCATGACCAAGAAAGAATTCTTGAGACATCTTTGGTGCAAAATGGTGGTTTATTAAAGCACGGGGACAGGACCCATGGGCAGGAAGAGCTGCTGCCCCGGGTTGGGTTGTGAGGGATGGCAGGTTCTGTACCCTGCGGTTGGGGGAAGGTGAGGGGAAGGGAGGTTTCAATGGAGTTTTCATATGCTGAAGAGGGGCTACAAGGTGCCAGGATGTCCCAGGCCTGCCGGAGGCCTTGCCCTTGAGGCTGGATCAATGTTGTCTTTAGACCAGCCATTAACATTAAGATAGTTGGGAGACTTTTTGGTGGGGTGACACAATCCTGCTATCAATCGTCTTTGTTAGTGAGATTTAGGACATTTGTAAGCCAAGGGAGACTCCTGTCTAGCAGGATTGTGAGCTCTGCAAGTTAACTATTTGCTTATTGTTCATGGCAGTCAGCGCTGCCTGAGGGATGCTACACTTATGACAGAGGGGAAGCGGATGGGGGGGGGGATACAAGGCCTCAGCTTTTGCTTTGTCCTCAGCCAGCCTTGTGCTCCCTCATCACTAGGACCATGCATATAATGCATATTATGACCTCGAATGGTCATAATATTGAAAATAGTATATGCTTCAAGAATGTGATTCCAGTGCTGTGGAAAGAATTCCTCTCTTTCTGGAATTATTCAGGAATCAGAGTTCAAAGGGAACAGAGAGAAGTGAATAAGGAAGTAACCTGAGATGATAGGATCTTTCCTTGGCTCTGGCCAGCACTGCTGGTTTCTAAAAGGAAGGGTGCCAGATGAGGACCCCATGGAGAACTTGGGTGAAAAGCAAGGGGAGAGTGAGTTTTGAAATCTAGTCAGAGAGCTTACATTTGATAGTCCAGGAAGTCAGGTGAAGTTCTGCATGTGCAGGTAAGGTTAGACTCCACTCATGGGTCCCAAACCATTAGAATCACCTGGGGAGCATTTAAAAAACAGACTCTTGGTAAAGACCTGATATCAAACAGATCAGAGCTGATACAAAATTGTTAGAGCTTTTTCCAAATTTGATAGCAATTCTAAAATATTTTCAGTACATAACCATTGATAAATTGGTACGATGAAATGTATTTTTTTTGGAAATGTATTTTTCTAAACTAACAGTAATAAAATCAAACCGTAGCAGTATTGATAAGGGAAAACTGGAAATAAACTTTCTCTTCTTTTTGTAGAAAATGATTTACAGAGTAATTGTCATGTAAGAGGCAAAAAGTATCTAGTCACTTTGTGGAAGTAAAGCATTATGGAGGTGAGTCAGATGATAACTAATACAAATATTAATTTTTCTTAAAAAAAAAAAAAAAGAAGAAGGCAGACTCTTGGCTCTACCCAGGCCCCTTGAATCAGATGGGGATGGGGTGGATACAGGATGGCGTGCTTACTCTGTGCCAAGCACTGCTCTAGGAACCTTTATTATTTTGGGCACTATTATAATTGCCATTATAATGTTATTTAATTCATTCAGCCATCTTATTAGTCAGGTATTGGTCCCCTTTTACAGGTAAGGGAGCTGAAGTTCAGAGACATTCAGTAACTGGCAGCAAGTCATAAAGTTGTGATTCAAAACAGGGTCTGCTTCTAGAACCTTCTTAAACTCCTGTACTCTGCAAGATCTAGAAGAGAGGCAATGCAGATATCCTCAGACTAGAAGTTGTATTATTTTTATTTAGTATCCAGAAAAAAATCAGAAACAGTATCCTTTCTTATGATGCCATTCATTTCATACATGATCCTTTAAAAATAAACAGTTTTTAGATTTTCAGAAAAACTATGAACATAGTACAGACAGCTCTCATATACCCAATGCCCAGTTTCTTCTATTATTAACATCTAACATTGGTATGGTATATTTATTACAATTAATGAACCAATATCGATACATTACTAACTAAAGCCCACATGTAACATTTTTTTCCCAATTATACTAGAGCCAGCACAACTGTGTGCAAGACTCAAGGTTAACTCTTATGGCTCAAGTGGTCTACTGAATCTTATTTTATTCATCTCTAAGAGGGAAATAATAAAAATAATTATTTCAAAGGAACGTATTGGTAATATTTGAAGAGGATCTCAAAACTCATACTCTTTCCCTTGCTGGAATCTAATAGAGGCCAAAATATTTCCATCAGGACTCCTAAAACCTATGAAGAACCAAAGAACCATATGACTTTAATCTTCAGCAAGTGATTTATAATATCCAATTCCAGAATAAAGTAGATTTACATACAGGACACATTAGCCAGGTAAGGCCTGGGAGCATGGAGGAATAATAAACAAGTCAGCCAGGAAACTTTCTTTCAAAGGGAAGATGCAGGAAAGGGGTGGGGCTTGGCATCCCCAGTTTCTCCATCAAAAATCTCAAACAGTTGAAGTCATTTCCCCTTCCCTGGAGAAAA
Organism: Mustela nigripes; assembly: GCF_022355385.1. Taxonomy (NCBI): domain Eukaryota; kingdom Metazoa; phylum Chordata; class Mammalia; order Carnivora; family Mustelidae; genus Mustela; species Mustela nigripes. Next base: position 42,029,281 of record NC_081562.1, on the reverse strand, counting down.
GAGCCAGGTGGGGAAAGGCCCAGAGCATATTAATGCTGATAAGTCTCATTAGTAGTTTGCAGTTAAGAATTGATCTGTGTGTGAGCTCGAATGATTGTGTCTGATACAGGGTACAAGTAAACAGAAAACGCATTTGCTTCAAGTAACTCCTTCTGCAACAGATAGTAATTCTTTTTCAACAAAGACAGTGGTGTTTTTGCTTCAGAAACAGTCCAGTTGCTAACATTGACCAGGCACTCATGTAAGATTGAAAAAAAAAACGTTATTTTGAGATGCATCTCTTTATGATGACTATAGAGAAGTCAAAAGATTACACCCATTAATTGTGTTCTCTCATAGTGATTTCTGGCTGATCTACAGAGTCACCTTCCTCCAAATATAGAATCCTAGGTTCCATTGGTTCAGAGCATCTGTGAGTGAGGCCAAGGTTTTTATATGTTGGAAAGCCTTAGGAACTCTGATGATCAAAGAGTTTGGGTCCTACTGTACACACTAAAGAGATGTTTTAACAATGAAATCTGATCTGGGGAGAAAAGCGTAACTATTTTGTTCTTTAAGAAAAAAAAGTTTTGAGTTATGAAGATGTATAAAAACATCAACTTATTTTCTAAACTTTTCTTACTTGGGAAATCTTTTCAAATAAGTAAAATATTTCCGTCTCAGCAAAACTATTATATTGCATAGTTTGCCTAGCTATACACTATAAAGTATTAGCAGACAGGCTGCTGGAAAAGTAAAATCTTTAGGAAGTTTGTAATTTGGGATGCAAATGCTATACCTATGTTTATATCCTCACCATTTCCTGAGAAGGTGTACTCTTTGAACAGACTAAAATACAGATATTGCCTAGCCAACATTAAAAATAGGAACCTGTTTGAAATTCTCACACTCATACCACTCCCCATACTTCCTGAACCCACCCACGGCTTTCTCAAGTTTCTATCCCTGGCTGCAGAACCAACACATCGCCTTTCCTAACATGCTTCGCTCCTGCTACCATTGATGCTGTTCCTAACTGTATCAGCAGTAATGCTTTGTCCTTCCCATGTCATCCAAGGAGCCCTAGATTCTTTCTGAACAAGAGTTTGTTAGTTCTGTCCACACTTGCATGGGGGCTCCGGGGTGGAAAGGCGGTCAGTGGCGCTTATTTAGCTCATTGCCCTGTGGGGTGTGGCTCTTCTTTAGGCTGGTTTTGCTGTCCTTCAGTGAGTGAGCTTCCTTATATTGTCTGTGGTCAGCCGGCAGCTTAACTGCAGGCTGGCTGGCATCTCCAGCTATTGGGGGCTGATAACTGGGGCCTGGCTGGTGAGGATACCTCACATTTCCTCGTGCCCTTCATCTTTCAGCAGGCCAGCTTAGCTCCCTCTCCATGGTGATCTCAGAGATCTAACCACAGGAAAAGACAACCAGGCCTAAGGAGCAAGTCTCTGCTTGCTCCGTATTTGCTAGTCTCATTGCCTAAGTCAAGTCACATGGCCAAGCCCAGGTTCAAGATGTCATGAAATGGAACCTACCTCTTGATGGAAGAAATTGAATTCACATTGTAAAGGGGCGTGGCTACAGAGATGGGAAAATTGTGGCCCTCTCTGCAATCCAGCACAAGTGCCTAGTCTGTAAAAAGCTTAATATTGGGGCACCTGGATGGCTCAGTGGTTTGGGCTGCTGCCTTTGGCTCAGGTCATGATCTCAGGGTCCTGGGATCGAGCCCCGCATCGGGCTCCCTGCTCCGCAGGAAGCCTGCTTCCCTCTCTCTCTCTCTCTCTGCCTGCCTCTCTGCCTGCTTGTGATCTCTGTCTGTCAAATAAATAAATAAAATCTTAATAAAAAGCTTAATATTTAAAAAAAACAGATGAGGCATCTGCCACAGTTAAATGACTGTGGTTGATATTTCATTTTAGCCTTTTGTGCTGGTGGAGTTGCAAGTTGGGCAAGTCCGGCAAAAAAGAAATCTCACTGGGCAACACAAATCCCTACTTTTCTGTCACCATTTTAGCTTTCCTTTTCTTTCTTTTTTAAGATTTCATTTTAAGATTTCATTTATTTATTTGAGAGAGAGAGACCCAGTGAGAGAGGGAACACAAGCAGGGGGAGTGGGAGAGGGAGAAGCAGGCTTCCTGCAGAGCATTTAGCCTTCCAATTTTTAGCCTTCCAATTACCTGCGGAGTTAGTGGCCACACAGAGCAGCTGCGGTTGAACAGAAGTGTGGTTGAGATGGTATGTGTGGTGAAGAAAGCCCACCCATGCTCTGTCAGAATCCGCTTTTTAAGGTAGTCAGGTGGGGCACCTGGGTGGCTCAGTGGGTTGAGCCTTTGCCTTCCGCTGGGGTCATGATCCCAGGGTCCTGGGATCAAGCCCTGTGTCGGGCTCTCTGCTGGGCAGGGAGCCTGCTTCCCCCTCTCTCTCTGCCTGCCTCTCTGCCTACTTGTGATCTCCGTCTGTTAAATAAATAATTTTTTTTTAATCTTGAAAAAAAAAATAAGGTAGTCAGGTGACCTTTTCACCTTCCATGAGGCCTCCATGGAGGAACAGGTGACAGAAACAGAAGGAAATAGTAATAACACTATTGTCTAATGAGAGACAATAGATGTGGCCTCACTGGGCAAAAAAACGTGTACACATGATTTAGTGAGGGGGCACACTTGGTAACCATAAAAAGGGCATTTAGTCATGACTCAGTCCCTGGATGAGAGACAGACAGTGAGACAAGAACTGCAGGAACTGTTGCAAAGTAGGCTCTTTTTCCACGTGATGTCTGAGAACCTTCCGTCTGAGGAAGGTGGCAATTCTCTTAGCCTGGACAACCAGGACTTGCCCCACTTTTTTAGGTTCCTTGTTGATAATGAGGGAAAATCAGATTGTACTAGAAATCTTCTCCCGTCTGCATCCCCATCTCACCCACAAACAGGTTCTGCAGACTATGGCTCTTGGGTAATATGCCCTCTTCTCCCAAGTGGCCGGCTCACCAAGTTCTCTCTCACCAGAAGCCACAGAAGTGAAAACAGACATTAGCTGCCAGCCGTCAACACTCTTGGTCAAAGCCCCCAGATCAGCACTGAAGAAATACTTCCGTCCTGAAATGCAACAAGATTTGGCTTTGCTTGGTGTCTTCTAAGACAAAGCAAGGTTTACACGATAGGCAAATAGTGGTGCTGCCTGAATTTTCCATATTACCTCTGTTTTCCTCTAGTTTCAGAAAAGCCTAGTAGGGAGAAAATTAACATTAAAATATAGTATTGGGGGGCGCCTGGGTGGCTCAGTGGGTTAAGCCGCTGCCTTCGGCTCAGGTCATGATCTCAGGGTCCTGGGATCGAGTCCCGCATCGGGCTCTCTGCTCAGCGGGGAGCCTGCTTCCTCCTCTCTCTCTCTC
>NC_081562.1:41939840-42025814 GCF_022355385.1 Mustela nigripes | reverse complement strand
CATGATCTCAGGGTCCTGGGATCGAGTCCCGCATCGGGCTCTCTGCTCAGCGGGGAGCCTGCTTCCTCCTCTCTCTCTCTCTCTGCCTGCCTCTCCATCTACTTGTGATTTCTCTCTGTCAAATAAATAAATAAAATCTTTAAAAAAAAAAAAATAAAATAAAATAAAATATAGTATTGGAACCTCTGAAACAAATAATACATTACGTGCTAATTCATTAAATTTAAATAAAATTAAATTTTAAAAATAAAATACAGTATTGAAAAGGAATTTACAGTTATGTAGATCAATTTCCTAGGCTTAGAAAAGGGTCCTTGCGAGCTATTGATCTATAGGGGAAGAGCGTTAAGCACCAGGCAGACCCCCTTGGCCCCTCTTCCACCAGAGCACTCTGCTTTTTCTTATTTGTTTTGTACACTGGGATTTGCAAAATATTTCTTTTGATAACAGGTTGTTGATGCTGAGACTTCATTTTGTGGGTGAGGAACTGGAAGCCCAGGGACGTGGGGTGATTTGCTCAAGGTCACAGCAGTTGTCAGGTACAGAGCTCAGGACAGAAATCAAGTCCGAATTTCCGGTCCACAGTTCTTTGTTCTATCACCTGGCCACGTTCCACTTCTCCTTATGCAAGCTGCGAGACTTCCTTTGGATAGATGCTCACTCACGAGCCTCTATAAATACTGTCCAAATGTTTGACATCGATTGGGAGATGAAAACTGTGATTTCTCATTTGAACAACTGCTACAATAGGATCAGGGTTCTGGCTCTGAGTTCTTACCCTGTCTTTCATGAGCTGGTGGACTTAATCTTTCTCTCCTGCAGCTTCCTCACTGTGAAATAGAGACAAGGACGCTCAACAACTGAGCTACTTGTTCAGCTTTTTGTAAGCAGGCAGTTAATTAACATAGGACGTTGTTGATTTTTGGTTTATTGCTTTGATTGAACAAAAACCATTTAAAATTCATGAATTGTAAAGGCCTCCATTAAAATGTGTTGTCTCTTCGCACTGGAAGGAAAAACTGGAGATAATAATCAAAACAATCACCATTTATATGGTACATAGCTTGAGTTCATTAAAATATGATCAAAGGACCCGTGTCCTGTCTGAAAACCATGCAGGCAGAAGCACAACGAGAACTGCTAGGCATGAGCCTCAAGAAATCACTGAACCGTTCAGAATCTAACAAAGCCTGGAGTACGAAAGGAGGGCTGGAGAAGGATCACCGGGGCTGTCTTAAATGGTAAACAACACAGGCACCAAGAATTTCAGTTGGTCTTGAAATTCTCTGCTTCCCATTTAGGAGCTGCTTCTAAATGTGGCAGCTCTCCCACTGCCTAATTAAAATGCCTTCGCGGAATGGCTTCAAATCTGAAAAGGATGAATAGTTGCCAAATGGGCCCCTTTCTTTGCTGGGCCTGTAGATAATTTGTCTCCAGCTAACAAGAACTGGCACTAAAAGCCAAAAGTGGGGCATCAAAAGGCTTTAGACACTGGGTGAGGACTGCTCTGTGTTACTCAAATGTGGAATGATCACTATGGTGTGAGATCAGATTATTCTAACCATAAATTGGGCAGAGCTACATTACAAAGTAGACAAAATGGTATCCAGATGAACACTACTCTAGTGTATGCAATGGTTCCTAGTTTCTTTCACTATTATGTAAAATATCCAGATTATGTCAGCTTATATCTCCATTTGTAGATCAAGAGTGAAAAACGACCATGGGGCAATGGATTGGTACTGGGAGATCTGTGTTTGGGTTCTGGCCTGTTATTGAGAATCTTTGCTGGATTAAATGTTGGGCCTCTGCTTCCTCATCTGTGAAATGAATGGTGGAGTATGATGTGAGTTTGGGATTTCTAAACTTTTCCAGGTGTAACAGATTCTTTATGTTATGGGTATAGAAAATAAAGACCAACAACTTTCTTTCTTTCTTTAGGTTATTTAAATTGTCCTATATATCAAATCCCAATGGATTTTAAAATTATATGGATTCTGGGGCACCTGGCTAGCTCAATCAGTACAGCATGCAACTCTTGATCTTGGGGTTGTAAATTTAAGCCCTATGTTGGGTGTAGAGATTACTTGAAAATAAAATCTTAAAACAAAAATTATATTGATTCTGTGGTCTTTTACCCTTCAATTAACATTCAATCACTTCCTGGGCTAGTGATTTAGTACAGACAAAACTGTTGCAAGAAAAAAGATATCTGACTACTGTGGTTTAAAAACACAAAGGTTGGGGCGCCTGGGTGGCTCAGTGGGTTAAGCCTCTGCCTTCGGCTCAGGTCATGATCCTGGGATTCTGGGATCGAGCCCCGCATCAGAGAGCCTGCTTCCCTTCTTCTCTCTCTGCCTGCCTCTCTGCCTGCTTGTCATCTCTCTCTGTCAAATAAATAAAAATCTTTAAAACAACAACAACAAAAAAAAAAAAACCCTCAGAGGTTACTTCTATGACATAAAAGAACTTGGGAGGCAGGAAATCTATAGCAGGTACTGTGACTTTATGAAGAAACTTTATGAAGTTCTGTTGTGTGGGACTGCTAACCTCAAGGTTACATCCTAATTCATTATGACTGCTGGGATGCCAACCATTACATCTATGTTCTGGGAGCAAGAGGAAATAGACAAATCACGGCTCATCTTCTGACTAGGAAATGTTGTCCTTTGGCTGGGCACTTTGGCACCCCAAATGAAATTGGGGTCCTGTTACTAAGAAGTGAGAGGACCAACCAGCAGTTTCTGTCATAGGCAGTCATCTCAGCTGGATTCCTTGGGTAAAGATCATTTTCTCAGTCCAGCACTACTTTCTCCCAAATATCGGGTCTGGTGGGTGAGGGCTAGTGGAGAAACAAACCTCTCTGTTTTCCAACACCTTAAAAATTAGGAGGAAAACCTGGGCAGGAAGGCATGATCCTGACCGAGGACATGGGGAACCATTTTCACAGGTGAAAGTCAGCAAAATTATTCTATTGCAGATGCTACCTGGGGAAATGGGTATTTTTGAGTGATTATAATAAAAGTATTTTCCAGTTTTGTCTAGGAAATAACCAATTAACATCTACCCAAAAAAATACCTCAACAACTGTTTAGCTCTGTTCTTGCTATGAGTAAGTTCCACAGTGACAGCGACTAGAAGGGAAACATACAAATCTTTTCCTTTATTTTTAAAATAAAGGCTCATCCTAGAGCTTGGATTAGGTAAAATAGTCACTCAGGCAAAAGGACGTCACTTCCTGAAGCTGTATTTTTTATCTTTGCTGCTTAGAACCCACAGCCTGCATTTTTCACTATGATTTTATTTTATTTTGTATTAATAATCTTAGTTTATTGCACTAGCCAAAATGCTGGAAAGGTGTGTGGGTTTAAAAAATTATGAATGGGGCGCCTGGGTGGATCAGTGGGTTAAAGTCTCAGCCTTTGGCTCAGGTGGGATCAAGCCCTGCATCAGGCTCTCTGCTTGGCAGGGAGCCCTTGCACGCTCTCTCTGCCTGCCTCTCTGCCTACTTGTGATTTCTGTCTGTCAAATAAATAAATAAAATCTTTTCAAAAAAATTATGAACAAAGCCCAGTCAAAACCTAGGCAGTGTGATAGCTGAGGTCAGTTAAGGATAGTACTTCAGCTCAAACATTTAGGCTCTGAGGTTCGTATTTGCCACGGATCACTGCTCCCCACCTGTGATGGTTAATTTTATGTGCTAACAGGGCTAGGCCACAGTACTCAAATATTTAGTTAAAGAGATTTCAACATGATGCATGTCTTTTGGGGGGTGAAATTAATAGTAAAACCAGTAAACTTCCAATAAAGCAGATAACTCTTCATAATGTGGACGGGCCTCATCCAATCAGTTGAAGGCCTTAAGAGAAAAAGATCAAGGTGGCCCAGGAAAGAGAGAATTTTGCCTCCAGATTCAAAGCTGCAACATCAACTCTGCCCCAGTCTTGAGCCTGCAAGCCTACCAGCCTTCTTTGCAGATTTCAGACCTGTCAACCTCCTCAAGTGGGTGAGCCAATTTCGTAAAATTCCTCTATCTCAACAGATATAGATATATAGATGTCTGTCTCTCTCAATGTGTGTGTGTGTGTGTGTACACATCCTATTGTTTCTTTTTCCCTGAAGAACACAAACACACCATACCATCTTTTGGCTCATGGATATTTGCAAACGAGCCCATTTTTGCTGCTTCTCATTTCTGTGATGCATTTATTCAAAGCTAACTGATAAAGGCAGTGTGATCCAAAGGGGTAAGGAGTATGAATTCTGATATGGGGCTGGAATCATAGTCGCAAAGTTATATTCCCCAAGTAAACCTTTTACCTCTCTTAGCCTTAGTGTTCTTATCCGTAAAGTGGGTCATGATGCTGGTTTGAGGATTAAATGATGATAGTAAAGACAAGGACTGAAAATACCTACTTTGTCAGAGCACATACTGTGTGCCACGTGAACATGGATTCTCATTTCCTTTCCACACAGCCTTAGGAGGGGGACATGAGGAAACTGAGGTCCACAGAGGTGAAGGAGCCCATCCAAGTTCACATGGCCAGCAAGTGGAATCCCAGAATCATAACCAGCCCCGTGCCGCCCCCGTAGCACATCTGAGCACTCCGAGTCTACACCCTACACCCGGCACAGAGCAACTACGCAAGATTAATTCCCTTCCATTTTCTTTTCCAAGGCCTTTTGTCTGATCACTCAGCCATTTCTGCTCCTGTCGGAACCAGTGAAAGAACAGAGTGTTGTGCCTTTCAATTTGTAGCACTCTGTGCAGTAAGGAATGTGCCCCAGGGTGTTTCATTCTGTGACTTCCTCTCCAGGAACAAAATCTGAAGGCAGAGACTGCCTGTTGCACCACAGTACCTTGAGGTCGCCTTTGTATTCACAGCCGTCAGTGGTCAGTTAAAGGAAGCAGTCACCAGCTGGTCATGGCCACTGCCTATACTGCTAAATTCACACCCTCCCCCCAGCCAATCACAAGCTATGCATTTGAATGCACACCTCCTTGCCTCTGCTTTTCTGGTGTAATTTAAAAGTGAGAAGAAAGAGTGGATAATCCTCTGAATCTTCCCTCCTGGCTTGGTGTTGCCCAGAGAGCAAACTGCCTTTACTTATTTCGTTATGTTGCTGTGGGACCATGGGAAGTGGCAGAAGAAACTCTCTCTCTCTCTCTCTCAGTCCCTTCTCTTTGGAAATCGATAAAAAATGACTGTTCCATTAGCATGAAGAGCATTTATGCATTTTTAAGTGTTTCTTTGGCAAACTGGGGAGCTGCTCTGCAATAGGCCACAGATGTGTCTGCAGCTATTCATAATAATAATAATAATAGGCATTCTATAATATCGATATACCCAAATGTAATATCATCTCCTTGAAAACTCATTTCATGTGAGGATGCTGATGTTGGTACCAAGTTATTCTATAATTCTAGGGAAAGAGATTTTGAGAATCCTCTGTACTTGGCATAACACCTGTTATATTCATGCTTGGATTTTCATCAACTTAAATAATTTAAAGTTCAAGAATATTCTATAAAGACTGGTTTCATTCCAGCTGATTACTTCAGGGCTTCCAGGATAAATGCTAATGCAGAAACACTTATTTTTGTTAGTGAGCTATAAATATGCTATAAAACATTTTTTTTTTTTTTAGAAAACAATTTTTAAAATTTAGAACTTCTATTATATATTTCCACAGGTCTGATGCAAGGAACCATGCTAGGCATCTGTTACAACTATATCTACAAACACAATATATGGAATGAGTACGAAGTCACAAGTGCTGGGGGGCTTCAATTCCTTTCCAGTTTCCTGTCCCTTCATTCTTCCCCAATGATGCCAAACTCGTTCTGGTCCATAAACATGTCGTTGTTTTCCATGCCTTACCCGTGTTAACTCCTTGTCTACCATGACCCTCCTGTCCTTTATCCCCCTTCTCCCACTATGCTTCACAAATTCCTTCTCCTTCCTGACCCCCAGATCAAATGTCATCAGGAAGCCTTTCCTGATTTTCCCATACTCCTTCCTTGAAGGTTAATATCTATTTATTTCTTGTAACTCTCCAACTTCCAAATACAGTTATATTTATAGTTATATCTGTATTTCCAAATATAGTTAACTCTAAACTGTCTTACCCAACAGTCCTGGAAGGCACACAGAGGGTTTGAATGAAATCCACACTTCTTGCAATAAGGAAGAAGAGATGACTTATTTCTTGCAACAAGGAAGAGCTCACTGTCAGCAGTTTGATCCAATGCCTTAAGGGTCTTCTCGGTTCTGTGGCAAAACGAATACAGACTCCTTAAAAAGGATCTGGAAAGGGCTGGAAGACGGGGGTGAAAAAAATTACCCTTGATCCAATTATCCAGTGATAGCCTTTACTGATGTTTAGTGTACATCTTACATTTTGTTTTGAGTGTGTATGTCTGTATACGTTTTGTTTTTCTCCATTCCTGAGCTCAAAGGACAACCACTTACCCCAACCAAAGTCATTGGCCCTTGCCTTTTCTTAGTAAAGTTTTATTGTAGTGTAGCATATATACAGGAAAGTTCATTCATGAATCAAGTGTACAGCTTGATGAGTTGGAGGCTTGGTGGGGGGCGTTGTTTGTTTGTTTTGTTTTGTTTTTGTTTGTTTGTTTTGCCCCCAGCATGGGGCTCAAACTCACAACCCAAGATCAAGCATTGCTCCCTCTTCCAACTGAGCCAGCTAGGTACCCAAGCTTGTTGAGTTTTTACAAAATAAACACACCCATGCAACCAGCACCTGAGACAAAAAACTGTATCTTATCAATGCCCTAGATGCTACTTCTAGTTAATACTCTTCCCCCAAAGGCAACCATTATGTATATTTCTCACATTAAATTATGTCTTGCCTGTTTTGGAAGTTTATGTAAATGTAATCATCCAGTATGTGCTTTTTTGTGTGCTGGGCTTCTTTCAGTCAGTAGTAAACTTATGAGATTCACCCATGTTGCTTCAGGTAGTTGTAAAGAGCTCATTCTCAGGTACCATTAAATTTTATGAATAAGCCATAATTTGTTAATCCATTGTACTATTGATAGGCATTTGGGTTATTTCCAGCTTTTGGCTATTACAGATGGTGTTATTGAGCATGTTTTTGGTGCATATATGTATGCATTTTTGTTGGGTTTTTACCTACAAGCAGAATTGCTAAGTTATAGAGTATGTGTATGTTCAACTTTTGGTACATTCTGCCAAATTACTCTTCCAGGTTTAATCACAGGTGCCAGTTTATTGATGATCACCAAACTTGGAATTAGTATGTTGAACAGACTCTACAGTAATAGTCATGGCCCAGCTTAGACTCATGAAGAATTTAAAGACTTTCATTATTTTTACTGTATATACAAGTATAGCATTTTCACATATTCTGACATCTTACTTAAAACAAAACAAATTGAACTTTCCAAGAGAAGAAATCAGTCAATATCATTACAACCTTAAAAAGATGGGTGATATATAACCCAAGAGCTTTTTATTATACTCTCATACCATTTGATTCTTGTATGTTGATGTTATCTCTTCTTTCTATATCTACAGGTGAAGTCTAAAGGGGTAAATGTTAGGTATCAATACTGGGGGCCTTGAACCCCCATGCCCTACTCAGAAGAGTGTGAAAAACATCCTTAATGAGCTTTAGGATCTCTGTTCTTTGGCTCATCTTGGAGCACTGACCTACTTTGAAATTATGTCAAATGATATACCAATGAAAATAAAGTTTACTGTAAATAATAAAAAATAATAATTATTACAATTCTAAAGCCATCTCAGTCTTCTAGAAATGAACTTTTGTTCCAGGCATACTCTGCTCAAATTGACTTAGACTGGTTATAGACTTACAGCAAGTTTAAGTGGTTATGGGCTTTCCTATGATTTGTTCTCTAAAACAAATAGGGTATGCATCTAATCTAAACCCTAAAACACTAAATGTCTCCTTCCCTGTTAAAATAAAATTCTGACAAATTAAAATTGTAGATTTTTGTAATGATCAATCTGATTTTAGGTTGAGGAAGAAAATGGAGGGTATCTAATGGAGTAGATCATGTTGGTGGGTTAATTTTTCATGTATAAATGGGCCCAGCATACACAGATTAACTCACTTCTCTCATGGAAAGTGCTCTAGGGCTTTTGCTTTTAGAATTCAAGTCCTACAATAACATTTGGACTGTCTCAGTCAATGGATATACCATACCAGCAAAGACTCAACCATGGGAAGTAAGAGTAATTCCTATTTGCTTAAACTGGGATTAAAACTCAATTCTTTAAAAAATAAAATGTAGGATAGGGGCACCTGGGTGGCTCAGTGTAAAAGCCTCTGCTTTCGGCTCAGGTCATGATCCCAGGGTCCTGGGATCGGGCCCCGCATCGGACTCTCTGCTTAGCAGGGAGCCTGCTTCCCCGTCTCTCCCTGCCAGCCTCTCTGCCTACTTGTGATCTCTGTCTGTCAAATAAATGAAATCTTTTTAAAATAAATAAATAAATAAAATATAGGACTAACCCAACCAATTATTTTCAGTATGAGACAGGGATCGGCCTCCTGGAAAGATTTCTAGATTGTATTGAATACATTTTTCTGTGCCAGAAACTATAGATCTATGGATTTGATGAATCAGATCTATTTCTAAAAGACAAGGAGATAAATCCAATAGTAAAAATAGCTAACTTTTATTACCCACCTCTCATATATGCCAGACACTGGTATATATACACATCAGCTGATTTGTATAAATATATTATACAGTCCTTAGAAGAACCCTTAAGGGGTAGACCTTATCCCCATTTTAAAGTTGAGGAAATTCAATTGGTTCTGCAGTTCCAGATCACTGGTGTTGGAATAGGGCTAGGTGATAAGCTGGTCAAAGGAGGATTTTCAAAGGAAGGTTCTTAAAAATCACCAGACAGTGAGAACCTGAAGGTCTACACCATGAGTGCTTCTCTTCTTGAACCTGAGGGGGAAGGGATTTAGACTCTCCGTCGTGGAGTGGAGCAGATCACACTGAGAAAAAGAGAATAGAAGCCTACAAAGGAATCCAATGTTAGATTTGAGGAGAGAGGATGGGGTGTGATTGTATGGTCAGCATGTCCTTCAGGGATCCTGCTCCCTCAGAGTGCCAGCTAACTCTCCCCTGGAGTGATGGACAAAGGATCCTGCTAACTCAGCCTAAATCCCTGGTGCAAGGACTTTTCTTAGAATGCTGAAGAGACCCATATCCTAGGAACAGATAGTGAGGGGGGTTTTCTATTACCTCCTAGAAATCCATTCCTCTTAATGGATCCACTCAGTGACCAGATACAGGATTTAAAATTTAAACTAATTCTGAAGAAACAAGTTTTCTTCCCTTAGTTAAAGCTCTGTTTGTGAGACTGCCCTCAGCTCAGACTCTCTAGCTTCTACTAGCCCTCAGGACAAGGAAGAAAGTTGAGACTAGTCAGAACCGAGGAAGATACTCCTCTCAACCTGGCAAGAAGGAAAGGGAAACATCCTTGGTAGAATGATGAATGCAAGTTTGTTTAAGGTGATACCAAAGCACTGGCTGTAGATTCCCCACTTTGGAACATCCTACCAGCATTTTCTGTGAACACCTCACCAGGACCTGGAGAGCGTCCACCTCTAGAATCCCCTCCAGGGTTGAAACTTCTTCTGGGGATGGAGCTGGCATAGCTCCCCCTAAATTCCACACCTAAGGACTAGATAGATGGTGAGGGATTAATAAACAACACTGTTTCTCTATATCAAACATTCCAGCTACCAAACGAGGCTTATTCCCCTAATAGAATTAACTGAATTCACCAAATCTTCTGTAATAAGGTTCTGGGGAGAACCATCACTAACAAAGCTGAGGCTAATGCAGGGAAAACTGGTAGAGAAGAGACAGCTATCCTCCCATGTTCATAAAGCAAACTCTCTCTGCTGTTTCTATTCTTCTGACTTCCAATATTTTAGCTGCTGTAAATACAAGTGGGAAAGTGGAAATGGGATAAAGGGCACTGAGGGAAGCAGTGGGTTGAAGGCGAGAGGAAGGAAAGAAAGAAGGAAGTGAGAACAAATGGAGTAAAGTTCCAAAAAGAAAGAAAGATTCCATGGTCAAATGATGTTTAATCTATTAAAAATAAGCAAATTAACAAATTAAAAATAGATTATGAGAGAAATAACACCTATTTAAAAATCATATTTGAAATGGGATATAGAAAAAACTGAAAGCAGTAAGACAAACAGGATAAGACTAGAGCAAAATATCCCAAATTAAGATTAACTAATAAAAATACAATAAAATAAATATTTATAATTTTTGAAAAGACTGAGGGCGAGTGAAATAGAGATGAAAGCTTTGGAATGGAAAGCTATAAAATTAAGACGGGACTAAAGCCCAAATCATAAAAAGAAAGAAAAGTAAGGCTAATGTAATTTAAGAAGTAGAAGAAAGTAAAAGAAAATGGGAGGGAGGGTACTTATAAAAGCAAAAACTCAAAACAACAGTAACCTGACAAGCCAGGCCAGTCAAGAGAGAGTAGAAATGAGGAAGTTCCTTGGACAGCCAAGCTTTCCTCATAGAAAAATTCTTTTAAGGCCCATCCCTGGTGGAAGGATTTTTAGTTTGAACACATACTCATATTCACCTATGCCTATCTCCATTCATTCATTCCACAAGCATCTTTTGTACTACGACCTGGGAATTCAATGGTGCAAGTCAGAAAACTTTTGCCCCCATGAAGTTTACAGTCTAGTGGCAGCAGATTATGGTGGGAGAGAACAGGGATGTTAACCAAATGATTACACAGACACATCAATAATTAGGGTTATGAAGAAAGAGCCCAGGGTGCTATGGGGAATATATGAGCTGGTGACTGATTGTTGGGGTGGGGGATATGGAGTGGATATATAGGTAGGTAGACATCAGGGAAGTTTTTCTGCCAACATATTTGTCCTGAGATCCAAGGTTGTGTTAGGAACTAACTGAAGGCAGATTAGGGTGTAGGCGGACAATATAAGTCAAGGTCCTGAAACAGGAAGGCTTTGGTGCTTTTGAGGAACTAAAAGGAGGCTGTGGTTGGAGGAGACAGGGAGAAGTGGTAAATGCACTTGGAGAGAATGGCGGGGACCATATTAAGAATTTCTTTCTTTATCCTAGGAGCAATAGGGAACCATTTATTTGTTTCCTTCCTGGAACTGAAAAGAACAAATAAGTGCTTCATCCATTTGTGTGTTGACTCCCCCCCACACACAGCCTGCCTCGGGTGGGGAGTACCCTTTCTTTGGGATAAGACCATATCTGTCTTATATATCATTATATTCCCAGCACTTCCCCAGTGGAGAATCAGTAAACATTTTGGATGAATTAATAGCAAATTATTTTGGTAGGGGCACGACCAAAGTCCAGGTGTTCTCCAAAGTCTGTGCTGCTTCTAGGATGCCAGATTACTACCCTAATAATAGGTTGCTTTGAGATCTGTCTGCTCATGAATATGGTAGATGTTAGATGTTTCCCTCAGTGCTTTTGCTATCCTTAAATAACTCAGCTTCTAAAGCAGTGCTTATTTTTGAAAGTCTGGAAATTGCTCAGGAGTACTGCTATCTTCCATGATGATATTAAGGACAAACTGTGCAAGAGGAAGGAATTTATGATTACATATCCATGTGCCCTGGACTTCTTTTCTGGAAAAACTAACACACACACACAGTGGCCAGTTGCTTTCCCACCAACAATCTTCACAGGTCTCAGAGAAATCTTAGTAACACTTGGTTTCTTAGTAGGTTTTCCCCCCAAGCCATGACACACCTAGGATATTTGACACTTGAAGCTGATGAGTTTATAAGACCCTCTTGTATAAGACAAAGTTATTTTTAGTAACAGGCATGTAATAATCAGGAATGTTAATTCTTTTCTTGATTTTTTCTTAGGTTTAAAACAAACAATAATTGAAAAAGAAGAGTAAGTTTCAGGTGTTGTTGTTGTTGTTTTAAGCCCACTTTAAATTCAGTGAAGTATTTCATGCTTGAAGTAAAATTTGCACTTACTCAACAAAAATATCACACTTTGCATTTTATGCCTATTATCACTTTTTAAAATTTAGATACAAATAACAAACTCAGAGTGGTCACAGAGAATGTCAGAATTAAAGTGAGACAACTTCTGTTTGTTTGTTTTTGAAGTCACCATGCTATGATTATTTCTTTTAAGTCTACTCGCTTAAAAGATGAAATACGTAGTACCAAAGGGGATAGAGACATAAAAATGCACCTGAAGTGAGTTCAAATGATTCTGAACAATTCACAATGTATTCTCACAAGAGTCTGTGGCTGAATCACAGAAAAGAGTCTGTAAATGAATCCATGGGGATGGAGGGGACAGGTGGGGCATGGGGACAGAAAGGCAGCCACTGAGTAAGCTATATAGTTCTCCAAATTAACTATATAGATAGTTCTCCAAATTAACCCCCATTTAATATACAAGGCTTTTTTTTTTTTTAAGATTTTATTTATTTATTTGACACAGAGAGAGAGAGATCGCAAGTAGGCAGAGAGTCAGGCAGCGAGAGAGAGAAGCAGGCTCCCTTCTGAGCAAAGAGCCCGATGCGGAGCTCGATCCCAGGACACTGAGATCATGACCTGAGCCGAAGGCAGCGGCTTAATCCACTGAGCCACCCAGGAGCCGCTAATATACAAGGCTTATTAAAGGCAAGAGCAAGATATGCTACTTCGAAGCTTACGTATACTTACTTAAACCCCACAGTAACCACAGCAATTGTATAAAACTTAAACCAACAAAATGTCTTTTGTGGGGAAGAACATTTTATCACTGACATTGCTTAGAATAGCCAGCACATGATAACAAAAAGCAGACCAATCTTTTGAACTGATTATTCAAGGTATGATTTTTATAAGTCCTTTACAGAAAATGTACTCCTTTGCTGCCTGCACCTAAGGAGGCTGCCCCAGCACCTGCTCTCGGTAAGCCACAACTCTAACTGTAAAACAAACAAGAAACGCCATAAAAAATGTTACATGTTATTTAAGAAATGGGTGGGGGGGTTCCCACCTTCCCCTCCAGGCTTTAAGGATAACTTCTAGAAATTTCTTTTCTAAATAACACTTTGGGGAAATAATGAAAAAAAAAAAAACTCCAGTGACCCTCTAATTGGGAAAATTAGGTTGTTGCCCGTTTTCCATATTTAAAAAATATATCACTTTGGCAAACATTTTAGTGTGTTTCTTCCCTCATTGCTGAAAAACCACTCCTAAGTGTGGAATTGCTGGGGTGACCAGCAATTTTAAAGCTTTAAAGATTTTCCTACTTTTGCTACATATCAGACAAACTGGCTTGTAAATATGAAAAAAAACACCATGATTTCCTACCTCCACTGAGACTACTGTAGAAAATACATCTGAAAGATAGAGAGGATCCTCGGACTCCGTAATGGACAAGGAAGCTCTGCCGTCAGCAGGGAGGAGGCAGGAGAGGCAGAAGCCAGACTCCTGAAGTGACCCCCCCAACCCCTGACCTCCACTGTGCACGTGTGATCTCAGGATACTGTGTCCCCTGGCTCCCAAAGGCTTAGGCTGTCTTTCCCGCT
Organism: Mustela nigripes; assembly: GCF_022355385.1. NCBI lineage: Eukaryota > Metazoa > Chordata > Mammalia > Carnivora > Mustelidae > Mustela > Mustela nigripes. The sequence continues at coordinate 42,012,222 of NC_081562.1, read as the reverse complement.
TCTCTTTCCCACAAGGCCCTGACTGGACATTATATTCCTCCAAAAGCAATCTTAAATTTCTACAGTGAGAAAAGGCAAATTTTGACTGAAGTCAGGTTTGAATCGTGAGGCACCTGGAAGGAGTTTGATCAATGTTGTGTATCACACTTCAGGACCTGCGCCACATGAGGACAACGGGTGTGGGGCAGGGGATGGGGGGATCAGAGAACACTGAGACACACAGAGAGACAGGAGACTGTCAGGATCCCTAATATATTTATTTCAAAACGGTCCAGCGTACAAGTATTCTCTATCTTCATATTCTTGCTTTACCAAGTGACTGTCGACTCATGGGATCTCAGACTCAAACTAGCACATTGGTTTCACGTTATTAGGGATTAAACAGTGCTTTAATGGATAAGCTGGGTACTTCAGCATTTTATATGTATTTATATATAATATGTGTATTTTGTATTTATATGCCTATATTTAAGATATGGTTTACATGGAAAAATATTAATTCTACATAACCAATTTAGTAATAAATGAATAACTAGGTAACCAACTAAATGTCAAAATCCACGTAAAGGGCTTGGAAGAGTACCTAACACATAAGCATTGACCAAATGTTAGTTATATGCTTAGCTGTCCTCTTGGTTATTATTATGAGTCTCCTTGCAAAGGGCATGGGCACTGGGAAGTCATTCCTTGGGGCCAGCAAAACTACACTGATAGATTAAAGTTCCCCAGTATTGTCATCCTGAATAAGTGTGAGATTCTTGTGAGGATGGATGCTGGGTGGCCAACGAGCAAAGAGGCCACATCAGGGCCTGTACCACTGGGAAGGACTTACACACTTTCTTCCTCTGGAGATAGGCCAAGCTACTTTGAATCAAGCTCTACTTCTCACCTGTGCTGCGTGTGTGGGTAGCTCACTTCACTTTTCTAAGCTTCCGGTTTCCTCACATGCAAATAGAGACCAGAATAGTCCTTACCTCCTGGGGTTGTTGTGATAAGTAAGTGAGACATAAAGCAGCTAACGTGGCACCTGGCTAGTAGCAAGGACCCAGAAAATATAGGTAATTATTATGCGTTCAGACTGGATGACCTTTGAAGGGTTTTGGTTTTTGCCCAGATTAAAGAACTTATCCATTCCACAATTTAACAGAAAGAAACACTCTGGAAACTAAAGTCCGTACATAGTGAGGCGCGATTATCCAAGAAGGTCACCTTCAAATGTATTGCAGTAAAACTTTGTATCTGTACATGCAGGGACAAGTCTTTCACCAGATGTCTCCATAGCTGTCACTTACTTCCCCCCATCTTTGTACAACTGTGCTCTTTCATCAACCTTAGTGCCCACTAAAAGTAACAGCTGCCAAGTACCATTGTTGTTTCACATGGTACTTGACAGCATTGTGGGCTTCATTTTTCCACCTGCTGTCAAGCCGAAGAATTCTCAGAATTCTCCCTTTGTTCTGTTCCAGCTTTGGTATTAGAAATATGAGATGAAGTAGTGAAGATTCAGGGCAAAGTCGGTTTTCTACTCAGTGAAGTTGAGTTTGCAGGTGGATGAGAGATGTGGGGGAGATGTCTGGCAAAGGGGCTCCGGGAAATGTATCTCTGTTTTGGTGGGAAACACTCCTGCCTCCACACTAAGCGCTCACTGACCCCTCTAGCCCCCACCCCGACCTCTAGGACCTCAGCAAGGAAGTACTTGCAGAGTTCAGTAACTCTGCCAAAGGTCAACCTTTGCGGGAACTTTAGTCCCACTTCTAGCAATGTCCTGGTATTATTATTCTGACCTCAGATCTCTCCTGATCTTACAGCTCTTCTTCCAGGACTGAAATCTGCCTTTTTCTGACCAGTGCTCCATTCCCCCGAGCTGGGATTGGGATCCTACTCCCCACTGCCAGCCTCAGGGCCTGGCTAATTCATGCCAAATTTTTCTAATGGCAACCAGCAGCTTGCCACTGACTCTGCCAAGACTCTGAACCGGTATTGCAGACCAGTCGGGTTTACTGTCTAACACCTGTCTCTTCATTACATTTAGCAGAACTATGATTGGCCAGACTGGCTGAATACTTATCTTAGTTTGGTTCAACATCAAACCCTCCTGGACCAGGCGGGGAGTCCTTGTAGGTCCTGGTCCCTCTAGAATTTTCCTGTCAGTGACTACTAAGTTTCAATTTTGGCGTGGGCCCCTACCCCAACCTGTCATTTGCTGTATGACTCTGGATAAATATTGTTAACTGAGAGGCCACAAACCTAGTTACCTATAGGGACCAACCAGGTGGGTAAGATAGATCTAAGTGGCTGGCTATGGGACTCAGCAAACTAGATTGTCATCATCACCCAGGCCTGGGTGGTTATTGTCATGCCAGACTATGGGACTTTTCTGTTGTGTAACAGGGAAGAAAAAGGAAGAAACGGGCATGGGAAACCAGCCGATTCTTTCAGCTCCCTGGGTCACTCCTCACCCCTCATTAACTCCAGCCATTTAATGGCTTCTCTGGAAGAAGCCATATGGGTGATTTGGGTGAGATCCAGTCACACTGGATCATGGTTTCTCCTCTCTGTTACTCTCCTTACAGCTCCTCATGCCTCAGTAAGATTTCCCAAAAAACAGTTCTAGCCTTATAGTCATGGATACTCTAAAAGTTGTTCTCTGTGCCTTGTTAGTCCAGTTTACTTAATATGCTTACCAATATGGGTTTGTCCTAGTTACTGTATTTGATTTCAAGGACAGAGAGGGCTCCCTTTTCTCACCAGCCATATCGCAAGTAGAGAGAGAAAGAATATGTGGAGCACAACAAATACATCACGGCTACCAGGGAAGTTGCCAAACGTGGTCTTGAATTCACTCACCATTCTGGGCTCTGTAGAAAGAAGGAGGTGAGCTCTGTGGTCACAGGTATCATACAGCTGAACACTCCTCAGAGTCAGAGAAAGTTAGAAGGGAACTCTTCTGGCCTTTCTTTCAAGTAAGAAGCAAGATGATAGATATCAGATACCAAAGTGACTGAGACAGACACTCCCTTTCCCAATTAGTCCATTTAAGACTGCTCCAGGAGATCAAGATAAGATTAAGGAGGAACATATCTTGAGCCTTAGGGAATCGGATGGGTGTAGCGAATGTTGTTAAGGGCCTTCCAAATTTCCTTGACCAATCGGCCCACCCCGCTTCCCCACCCATAATAACATCCAGCTGCCTCCTTCTCCTGAGAATTGCCCTCAGCCAGATAGCACCTGCTACCTGAACGCCCCCCGCGGTAAGCATCTTAGCAAAGCTTGGCCCAACTATCAAGAGAGTATAAACTGAACTCCTTGCCTCAAGGTGGGACTATCTTTGTGATGTACTTTGAACTGCAGGGTTTCCCCTGTGGGGTCAGATTGAAACTAGTCTCCCGCTGGGATTACATTCTTGCTTACCTTCTCCCTTCCCCAAGCTTTATCCTGTTTTTGCCACTCCTTTTCTAATGAGAACATTTTTTCAATAAACCACTTGAATAAGAATCCTCATTTCAGGCTCTGCTTCTAGAGAGATTGACCTAAGAGAGTGGAGTGTACCTCCTAGACAGTGGGTGGGTCTTAAAGATGGAGGCTCCAAGGCAACTTCTTGGACAGCTTTGAAGTGCTCCCTGTGATCGAGAGACAAAGAGAATGGAGTCCCTCACTCAGGCCTGAGGAAGGCCACGTGGCCTGGGAATGGTATCTGACTCTCACCCGGGACTCTAAAGGCAGGTGCCTCAATGGTGGAGCCAGGAGGGTCCTGCTGCATGGAGATGGCCTAACCCCAGATCACGGGCTGATAAGGACCACGGTGGGGCAGGAAGAGGAACAATGTGGGAGTCTTCTTGGTCCAATAGAGCTGTATGGAGGGGCCCAGAGACCTCAACTAAAAAAGCCTCCTCTTGAAGAAAAAAGTGTATAGGTGAAGAAAATGTCTTTACCTCAGAGTGAAGAAAGTGTCATAAGTGGCCACCAAGAATGGAGATCAATCATCCCAGATCAAGGGAGCTGCAAGAGCAACAAGAAACCTCTGAAGGACCCACAGAATTCCCACAGGAGAAACAAATCAACTGCTACCACCTGCCAACCCCACTCAAGGGTTCCATCTTTAACCACTGCCAGGTTCATCCAAGTGAAGGCCCTACTTTGACCCAGCCAGAGAGAAATCACAGGTAGCACAGGTGAACTGGGAGAAAGGCAAGAAAAGAAGGACCACACACTATGCCCCACTACAATCTTGGGAAGCACACTATGGCTGGAGAAGGCGTGATGGTTTAACCCCGACTTCAAGTTTGGATTTTTGATTAGTATATGCGACTGAAAATATTAAGGTTCTGAAATGAGACTGACTTACAATGAAACACCAAGAGTGATGCAAAAAGGACTTTATTCATGGACAAGAGAAATTGATCTCCACTGAATTTAGTTTAAAGTGATGGTGGGATGGGGCGCCTGGGTGGCTCAGTGGGTTAAGCCGCTGCCTTCGGCTCAGGTCATGATCTCAGAGTCCTGGGATCGAGTCCCGCATCGGGCTCTCTGCTCAGCGGAGAGCCTGCTTCCCTCTCTCTCTCTCTCTCTGCCTGCCTCTCCGTCTACTTGTGATTTCTCTCTGTCAAATTAATAAATAAAATCTTAAAAAAAAAAAATAAATAAAGTGATGGTGGGAGACAAAAATAATGTTTGGATCACATTGCATGGGTCAGCCTTGTGCGACATATGGTTACATAAGCAAGGAGCAGAAGTGGCTTCCCACTGCTTCCCGAAGAGAAGCCCCAGGCTGATTCAGTCAGCTGCATCCTCAGTCAGGCTCCCAGGATAAAAATATCTATTGGATAAGAATCTGAAACATCAGGCTCTGAAACTTTTGACTGGCCAAGTGCCAGGTGACTCAGAGCTGTGCAGTGGAACTAAATGAGTCACATCATCCCCCCTCTATGCTCTGGAGGAATCTGTTATCTTTAAAATGGTGGCAACCTCGTTCCATGGCGCTGGTTGGGAATTTGTGTGTTCCTCCTGTCATTACGTTGTTGAGCATCCGCCAGGTGCTGAAGACTGAAGAACGGTGAAACAAGGACCTCAGCGGCAATGATACAACTTGCTGTGTGCTCTCCTTTTAGTGCTGAGTAGGGAATGATTTTAACAGGGGTGATGATGAGAATGAGGTTCATCAGGGACTACTTAAGTGAGTGGATCACAACTTTGCTGAAACATTGGCATCACTTTACTTTAAAACCACCATGCTCCATCCTTGGGAGGTTTTGATTTACAGGTCTGGGCTGCTATCTGGGCAGTGGGATTTAAAAAGCAAGCAAACAACAAACAAATAAAAACTCCCCAGGTAATTCTAATATGCAGCCAGAATTGTGATCTACTTTAGATAAGCATGACAAAACTCGGTGTCCCAATAAACCCATCACAAGTTGAAAATATTTTAAGTCAAAAATGCATTTAATACAGTTAACCTATTGAACATCATAGATTAGCCTAGCTTACCTTAAATGTGCTCAGAACACTTACATTAGCCTGCACTGGGCAAAATCATCTGGGTGGCTCAGTCCGTCAAGCATCTGCCTTTGGCTCAGGTCATGATCCCAAGGTCCTGGAATTGAGTCCCACATCAGGCTCCTTGCTCAGGAGCGGGGAGCATGTTCCTCCCTCTGCGTGCTGCTAGCCCTGCTTGTGCTCTTTCTCTCTCTCTGGCAAATAAATTAATAAAATCTTTTAAAAAATCATCTCACATAAAGCCATTTTAATAATAAACTGTGGAGTATCTCATGTAATTTACTGAATAACGTACTGAAAGTGAAAAAACCATGGCTGTATATGGACAGAATTGGGAATAGTTGACCCTGGTGATTACCAGCTGACTGGGAGTTCTGGCTCGCTGCCTCCACCCAGCAGCATGAGATAGAATCAAGAGTGTTGATGGCTTAGGCAAAGATCAAAATTCAAAATTCAAAGCATGGTTTCCACTGAATGCATATTGCTTTTGCACCACCGTAAAGTTGAAAAATCATTAAGCTGAACCATTAGAAGTAGGGAACCATCTGTATAAGGGTGCAAAGACGGTAAGTGTAGTAAGATTGTATTTTTCACAGTTTATTAGAAATTTTCATTTTATGAAATGAAAGCCAATAATAAACATTTCAATGTATGCATGAACTTTTTGCAATCTTTTGTATTTCTCTTAAGATATCCAATTGATTAATTTAAAAAACACTAGCGTTGGGGTGCCTGGGTGGCTCGGTCAGTTGGGTGTCTGCTTTCAGCTCAGGTTGTGATCTCAGGGTCCTGGGATGGAGCCACAAATCAGACTCCCTGCTGGGTGCAGAGCCTGCTTCTCCTGCTCCCCCTGCTTGTACTTTCTCTCTGTCAAATAATTAAATAAAATCTTAAAAAATAAATTAAAAAAATTTTTGAAAAGACTAGCATATGTTATATCCACCCAGGAACAATTTCCTTTTCAATTATCATTAGATTACCACTTCCACTTCTTTGTAAAATCTATTTTTGCCAAGTAATCCTGGTTTCAAACTATTCTACAAAAACAAATTTCTTATATTAAAGTATTGAGTATAATAATAATATCTATAACATCTATAAATAAATAATAAGTAATCTCTTTATCTTTATTGGGGACTTCAGTATCTATGATTCAATAGCAAAGACTATCTGAAAAAATCAACATACAAGATGCCAAAACATTCAGATTAATTCCTTAGGCAGCTTACTTTTGGGTGTTAGTATGGGAAAGAAAAGATGAAAAAAAAACTCCAAAAAGATTTTATACACGTGCACAATGTTTTCATTTTCAAAACTTATATTAGAGCTACAGATACGCGTGCACAAACACACACATATGCACTGCAGTCACATGTAGGAAGGATTTTTGCCTATTCCATCAGTGAAATTTATTTTATTTTTTAAAGATTTATTTTATTTTTTTTGAGAGAGAGGGAGGGAGGGGAGGGGCAGAGGAAGAGGCAGGGAGGCAATCTCAAGCAGACTCCAGCTGATCTCCGCCCCTGACTTGGGACTTGATATCACAACTCTGAGATCTAACCTGAGTCAAAACCAAGAGCTGAAACTGACTGTGCCACCCAGGTGCCCTCCTCTCCGTGAAATTTAGAAGTGTGGGTGAGAAAAAAAGCATGAATTTTTTTTCTCTCTTTATATCATTATGCACATTGTTTACAACATATTTTTAAGTTCTCAACATCAACTTTTTTCCCTGTTTTTTTAAGTACTATTTTCCTTTTTTTGTTGTTGTTCTTCAGCCTTTCCTTCTATTAATCAAACTGTATTCTCAGTAATAATAGGCCTGTCCACCCACTTGGTTCACTCATTCATTCCCTAACTCACCATTTGTGATATGACAATTAATTCTATTGTAGTCAACTGTCACACCCCAGATAATGGCTTAAGCACTTTGAAAAGAAAGGACACATCGATTTCTCTATTGATAGAGTGAGCAGCTTGCTTCACAGCCCCACTTTCTGCGAGCAAAGTTTAATCATCAATAGAGCAACTTCTTAGAGAATAATAAAACTTCAAACCAGTGTCTCTGGACAGTCCCTCCTCACACCCTCCCACCTCCTCCTCCCACCCACCCCCAGCCCCTTTCACCAAGTGGCTGGGAACCTGCCATAAACCAAAGGAACAGACTTAGCTGTATTCAGAGGTTGGAGAATCTGAGTCATAAACTGTTCCTCTGCTTTCGAGAAGGGTTTACTTTCTTTATTCTTTCCTCTCTTCTATTTTGCCTTCTCCTTCTGTCCCCTATCGTTTTGCTCCTCTCTGTACTTTTTCTTTTCTTCCTTCCTCTTTCACCCTTCTCCTGTGCCAACCTATGTCTACAGCCAGGGGGCCTTGGGCATGGTTGATTGTCACCAGTAGGCCTGAGGCTGGCCATGAGCCCTCCATTCTCCCAGCTCAGAGCAATGGAGGTCTGTGACAATTAAAGAGGTAAATCCTGACTGCCTTAGGGGTGCCGGGTGGGAGCTGTATTCTGTGCAACGGGACCACAAGGGATGCATGCAGCAGATTTCCATTTCAGAAGTTTGTAAGCCAGTCCCAAAAGGAAATATCCCAAAGCACTTGGGGCATCGGTAATAAAGGAGGGAGACTACTACTTTGACATGGACAACACGAATTCAGATGTGTATCAAAGCAAAAATAATGTTTGGAGGATCCCTGTCATTTCCTTTTGCCCCATGTGCCACAGAGAATCTGACTTGATTGGCTTCCTGACATTCCCCTGAGGTGGTTCCTGGACTTTGCTGATGAAGAACAGAAAGAGAAGGGGAGAGAAGAGAAGAGAGGTCGTTTCCTGTAGTTTGCTAAAATGAAGTCCTAAAAACCGCTGAAGGCGATCATATTAGCAGGTGGCACCTTTTGCAAGTGCCTAAGTCATGAAGGAACCCTCAGAAATGGAATTAAGGCTTTATAAAAGAGCTTGTGGATATTTTGAGGTAGGTATGGAACTTTCCCTTTTTTGGTAACTGTGCCTGGTAACTATGCCCATTGGTTAGTTAGGACCTATGGAGAGTACCTTATAAGAGAGACCCAAATAGAGATCCCTAACCCATATCCCCATGTGAGCACACTGAGAGAAGGCACCAACTATGAACCCCGGAGAGCAACTTCACCTGAGCAAAACTGATCCTGGATATCCCAGCCTCCAGCACTGGGAGAAATAAATTCCTGTTGTTTATAAGCCACCCACTCTGTGGTGTTTTCTTATAGCAGCCTGACCAAAGACAGAAGTCCTCAAATCCACCCCTTCCCCGCCACACACACCCTGTTTCAGTGACTGGGAGGAAAATAAGACTCATCATACAATCTTACCCAAGGCTCAGATTTAGTACAGTAAAAGGATACAAAGTAAAATCAGTGAAGAGAAAAGACACATGGGGTAAATGTGAAGAAAACCAGGTGCAAGCTTCCAAAAGTCCTCAGTCACACAGGATGTGCTTAATTCCCCCAGAACTGAATTGTGAGGACACAGACGCAGTGTGAGGGAAGCTCAGGCCTCAGGGTCTTTCTGGGGGGCTGGTCATGTGGGCACTCTGCCTGGCCTGTGCCGGAATTTCAGACTCCCAAAAGAAAAACAAAGGTTCAGCATAAACCTCATTGTTTTATGAACAGTTTAGGCACAATGAACCGTGCTTCTCATTTTGGGAACAGTGGGAACCCTCCCAAATACCAGACAAGTTCCCAGACACCAGGCAAGAGCCAACACTGCAGTCAGGCCTTAACGATGACGGCTTCCTAGAAGCTTCCTAGAACTCTCTTCTCTCTCTTCTCAGGCTTCCTAGAACTCTCTTCTATGCAGTGCATATGTTTTTATGGCCTCCCCCTTTATCAGGAAAGAAAAGGATGCTTAGAAAGGCCAACTACTTAACTTGTAAGCAGTGGAATTGAAATACAAACTCAGATCTCTGATTCCCAAGCCTGAGCATTAGTCTGTGACTCACAATACGCTGGAACTGTACAAAAGAAATTTGGAAGGGAACATTATAGTTCCAGCAGAATAGGTGGTACTGAAAAAGTTCAGGACATGCCTCCCCAAATATGCTGCTTTGGCATATCTGTTACTCTGAATTAAAGGCACTTGGAAACAGCAGATCCAAGCAGGGCACTCTGACTTTTCCTTTTTTTCCCCCTGAAAGCTTGAGATAGAATTCCCACAAGAAAGGTGCCTTCCTTGAGCCAGGAGGAAGAAACATTCTTAATCACCAGAGAAGGGTGTCTAGGCTGTTAAAATAAGTTCCTCAGTTACTTTTCCACAATTGCTATTCTTTGTTCAATCTAGTATGTCAGGGCTTAGGCCTCCTCACTTCTTTGGGTATATATTTTTTCCACGAGGGCTTTTATGCACATGCTTTTCTCCTGTTAAATCTACCTTTCTCTCTCTCTCTGTCCCTCTCTTTTTTTAAGATTTGACTATTTAAGAGAGAGAGAGTGCAAGCATGGTGGGGGAAGGCAGAGGGAGAAAGAGAAGCAGGCTCCCCACTGAGCAGGGCTCGATCCCAGGATCCTGAGATCATGACCTGAGCCGAAGGCAGGCACTTAACAGACTGAGCTTCTCGGTGCCTCTCTTGTTAAATCTGTGTTATGTCAGTCCCTGTCTTAAAAGCACAGAGGAAAGAAGAGCCCAGATGTCCAATTACAGATGATTGGAGATATATATATATATATATATATATATATATATATATCCACCACATACATATAAATACACAATGGAATACTACCCAGTCATCAAAAATATGAAAATTTTGCCATTTGCATTGATGTGGATGGAACTAGAGGGTATTATGCTAAGCAAAATAAGTCAATTAGAGGAAGAAAATCATCATATGATTTCACTCATATGTGTAATACAAGAAACAAAACAGAAGATCATAGAGGAAGAGAAGAAAAAAATAAAACAAGACAAAATCAGAGAGGAGGACAAACCATAAGAGATTCTTTTTTTTTTTTTTAAAGATTTATTTATTTATTTATTTATTTATTTATTTAAGATTTTATTTATTTATTTGACAGAGAGAGATTACAAGTAGGCAGAGAGGCAGGCAGAGGGAGAGAGGAGGAAGCAGGCTCCCTGCCGAGCAGAGAGCCCGATGCGGGACTCGATCCCAGGACCCTGAGATCATGACCTGAGCCGAAGGCAGCGGCTTAACCCACTGAGCCACCCAGGCGCCCAAAGATTTATTTATTTGACAGAGAGAAATCACAAGTAGACAGAGAGGCAGCCAGAGAGAGAGAGAGGGGGAAGCAGGCTCCCTGCTGAGCAGAGAGCCTGATGTGGGACTCGATCCCAGGACCCTGAGATCATGACCCGAGCCGAAGGCAGCGGCTTAATCCACTGAGCCACCCAGGCGCCCCAAGAGATTCTTAATCATAGGAATAAACTAAGGGTTGCAGAAGGGTGGGGGAATGGGATAACTAGAGGGCACTTGATGTAATGAGCACTGGGTATTATATAAGACTGATGAATCACTGACCTCTACCTCGGAAAATAATAATAAATTATATGTTAATTAATTGAATTTAAATTTTTAAAAAAAGTTTCCCTCTAACCAATACTCTACTTCTGAAGATGTTTCCAAAGGAAATAAATTGATTTTTGTGTAAGGGAAAAAGAAAAGGGAAGTTAAACAGAGGTGCCTGGGTGATGTAGTTGGTGAGGCATCTGACTCTTGGTTTTGGCTAGGGTTGTGATCTTGGGGTCATGAGATCAAGCCCCATATCAAGCCCAGCACTGAACTCTGGCTTAGCTTGAAATCTGCTTGAAATTCTCCCCTCTTCTTCCTCTTCCTCTGCCCCTCTCCGCTGCATGCTCCCTCTCTCTCTTTCTTTCTTTTTTTTTTTTTTAAAGATTTTATTTGACAGAGAGAAATTACAAGTAGATGGAGAGGCAGGCAGAGAGAGAGAGGGAAGCAGGCTCCCTGCTGAGCAGAGAACCCGATGCGGGACTCGATCCCAGGACCCTGAGATCATGACCTGAGCCGAAGGTAGCGGCCCAACCCGCTGAGCCACCCAGGCGCCCCCCTCTCTCTCTTTCAACTAAATAAATAAATCTTAAAAAAAAAAAAAAAAAAGGTAGAGGAAAAATTTTACCTTCCCTGTGGTACATCCTGAAAAAGAAGTGCTTTTTTATTTTAAAAAAAATTGCTATTGGGGCACCTGGGTGGCTCAGTGGTTTACAGCCTCTGCCTTCGGCTCGGGTCGTGGTCCTGGGGTTCTGGGATCGAGCCCCACATCGGGCTCTCTGCTCGGCGGGGAGCCTGCTTCCCCCTCTCTCTCTGCCTGCCTCTCTGCCTACCTGTGATCTCTGTCTGTCAAGTAAATGAATAAAATCTTTAAAAAAAAAATTGCTATTATGGATCCTTTTAAAAAATTGAGTGTAGTTAACACAGAATGTTACATTAGCATCAGGTGTACAACTTAGTGATTTGACAAGTTTATATGTTATGCTATGCCCACCACAAGTGGAGCTATCATCTGTCTCATTACATCACTTTTATAATATCATTCACTGTATTCTTCATGCTGTGCCTTTTATTCTCATGACTTATTCATTTATGGACCTTTTTTTTTAGAGGGGACCTGAGCCAAAGGCAGATGTTTAACAGACTGAGCCACCCAGGTGCTCCGGAAGAGAGAGAGAATCATAAGCATGCTCCACAACCAGGGAGGAGCCCCACCGGGGGCTCGATCTCACAACCCTGAGATCATGACATGAGCCGAAGTCAGGAGTCTTAACCTAACCAACCTTCAGTTAGTTAAGTCAGATGCTTAACCAACTAAACCACCCAGGTGTCCCTGTTGGGTCTCTTTTTAACTAGGCTTAGACACTTGGGAAATGCGTCATATTTAATGAGCGCAGGAAACTTTGTAATGAGTGAGGAATGAATAAAGAAACCAGTGTGACAATGGGTGTCAATCCTTAGAAAATATCCTAAAATTACAAAGAGGTCATGAACTTTGATTTGTCCCCTCTTCTAGAGGCGACAGAGAGTTCACACAGGAAAACCAAACCTATTCTAGGTACATCAAGCAGAAAGACCTCAACAAAGGGAATTTCTAGTTTGACACCTATTGTAACTGTCTCATCTTTCATGCCCTGGGGCTCCACTGACACATCCTCAAGGTAACCTCATAGCCGGTTCTTGGGAGAAGAGTCCTTCTGATTTCCTAACTCACTCTCTCTAGCCTGGTTTTAGTGCCAATCAGGGACAATCCCTATAAGAAAACTGTCACTTCTACTCAGACTTTTCCCCCAAAGTGTGCTAACTTGACTGTGGCTCCCCCTCCCCCCGCCCCCGCTTGTAAATTCAGGTTAGAACGGTACACACTGAGAGAAAAAGGGAAAAGAATTCTAGCAGAAATATGAGCCCTGCACCTCCCCTCCCCAGTTCTGTCGAAATATTAATCTGGAATCTGGTGAAGAAAATGAAACAAAGGACGAAATGAGACAGGGTGCAGCAACACCTCCTTGTTCCCAAGTCGTGATGAAAAAATAAAGCTGACAAAAGACACTTTAGCAGACTTGAAAGGACCTCATTGAATTCACTCCACGCTGCTATCTAACAGCTTCACAAGATGCTGCTTTTCTTGTCAGAGTCAACCACGGGAGGTTGCAGAAACCCATTTTCCTGGCCCTGAGCTTCTCCTCCTCCTCATCTGCCTTTTGTTCATTTGGCTGCTTTTAGGGCTACAGTGGCTTAAATTCCCCATAGTCTACATGTAGATCAACAGATGGAGTCAGAGTTTTCTGTGGAATTAATATATTTCATAAAATACAAAAAACTATGTCAAAATTAAATATGTATGCAATTGCTGTTTCCTAAGGCCATATTCAAGAGTCGGTGGGCGACATTCCCAGCCATCTCCAAGCTCCTCAAGCCGCCTTCTTTTTCCCCAAAATGGTTAACACTTTTTTATGGGTGGTGGTGCAGTAAGTGGAATTGTGTCCCCCCAGAAGTTATGTCCAAATCCCAACCCTCGGTACCTGCAAATGTGTGACTTTATCTGGAAAAATGGTCTCTGTGGATGTAATTAGAGAAAGTATAAACTTTGAGATTGGATCATTGTGGATTTAGGATGGGCCCTAAATTCAATGTTGTGTCCCTATAAGAGATAGAAATGAAGAAGACAGAAGACAATGTGAAGAGAAGGCAGAAACTGAAACTATGAGTCTACAAGCAAAAGAATGGCAAGGATACTGGCCACCCCCATGGAATTGATTCTCCTTCAAAACTTCAAAACTTCTGAAGTCTCCTTCAGACTTCAGAATCAGTGTTCTAGACACCTTGGCTTTGAATGCGTGTCCTCCTGAATTCTGAGAGAATAAAGTTCTATTGTTTAAGCCACCCAGATTATAATAATTTGTTATGGCAACCCTAAGAAATTAATACACATTGGTATTTCTCATTGCTAGCATTTACTTTCTATACCCAGTCCTGCTGTTATAGTTTCATCATAACAGAGCTTGGCATTTTTTAAACATAAATATTTTAGGCTCTATGTGCCACACAGTCTGTGCCATAACTACTCTACCCCACTCTCACGAACAAGGGCAGCCACAGACAATATGTAAATAAATGGAGATGACAGCGTTCCAATAAAACTTTATTAACAAGAATAGGTGGTGGGCCAGGTTTGGCCTGTAGGTCAGTTTGCTGAGCCCTGGGTGAAGATGTTCACCTGTGATCCTGGTGCCCCATCTCTCGGCATCTTCCTAGAACCTTCTTTAAACGTTTCTCCCTGAAGCACTAGGAGGTCTTCATGCAAGAAGGCTTGACATGGCTTATTTGGGTTTTTCAAATTCTCTGATAGAGATTTGCTTTTAGTTCTCACTCTTAGCTACTGGTTCTTTTAAAATAATCACCTGGCCCAATTTATCTCCTGTTTCTCGGAGTTAAGATATTGCTGTCGTGAAATACATTTTCCTCTTCTTCTTACACCCTGCAGCCCCATTTGTATAGTGCGTTTCACAAACTAATGATGAAGGCGTTGTGACTGTCATTTGACAGTGTTGAGTCGTCAGCGGCTGGGGACTGTGCTTCAGAGTGTGTGTGGGTGGCTTCAAACACTTGGGGGCAAGCAGCCGACAGCTCTGTACTGCTGAGTGGAGGAAATAACAAGAAAAGAGAGAAGAGGCTGTTTATTGTAAGTAACTTTTATTTTAAGATCAAGGCCAATAGGAGGGGAGTTGGGAGGGGAGCATCAAAACAATAATGAATATTTGGAGGCAGGGAATATAAGCGGGGGCGGGGGAAGGAGGCAAAACAATCAAAATGGGATTTTATACTAGAAAATCAAAATCAGTTTGTAGAGAACAGTGGAGCTTTAAAATGCAAGTGTCAAGGTGAGAGAAGGTTTACTTGGATTCAGAAAGAAATATTTGGGGTGGAAAAGGAAAAGGAAGCCAGAAACCTTCTCAAAAATCTGAGACAAATAGTTAGGCTCTGATGTAGACAATTTGTCCTCTCTTCCTTTGTCCAGATTCGTCCCTAGTTAGTTTCCTATGGCTGCTGTACCGAATTACCACAAACTTGCTGATTTAGAACAACAGAAATTTATTTTCTCCCAATTCTAGAGGCCAGAATTCTGGTCACTGGAAACTTCCTTAACTTATGGTCCCATCCCTGCAACCGCTGCTTCTGTGGTCACGTGCCCCACCCCCCCTTCTTCTCTGCCTGCCTCTCTTCTGTCTGTGTCAAAACTCCCTCTGCCTTCCCCTCATGGGAAGACAGGTGATGGCCTTTGTAGCCCTCCCAGATAATCCAATATAATACCCCATCTCAAAACCTTTCATTTAATCACAAATGCAAATATCCTTTTTTTTTTTTGGCCATAGAAGGTAACGTTCATAGGTTCCAGGGACTAGGATCTGGATATCTTTGAGGGAGGCATTTTCAGCTTACTAGAACTCCCAAACTTTATACCCAACCACAGTGAAAAGCAGTATAGCTCATAGGTTCAGTTTCTTCCAAGGGCAGTCTGGCAAGAATCTTGAGCAAACCGAGGGAGTGGAAGCAGAAGGTTGGCTCAGTTTGTCAAATATTTCTTTCAACAATGTAACATTTCAGCCCCTCTTCATAGACAGGCTCCCCACATATCCACATGGCTGCCTTCTCTTTAATCAGTCTTGGCAGTAGGGAGTGATAATGGAAAGGAACTAAAAACTGTAAAGGAGGGTGGTCATATTTTAAATAGGCAGAAACCCAGGAAAATTTTCTACAATGAACATTTTTCTAAGAAAAAAAAAAATTCTAAATACAGACACAGGAGAACCTGGACCCTAGGGATGGGGCCCATTGTACTGATACACACCCACCCACTTCCTCTTAATTTCAACATGCCTATAAAATCATACAAAACCAGGAAGCATTTTAAACTGCTTTCCACCTGAATATCCTGCCGCATGCATTTCAGACTCATTACGCGTAAGACAGGACACAATACCTCCACCACCAACATGTTCTTCTTCCTTATTCATTGTTACAGCCTGAAAGCAGCTGTGTTAATTGGCCATCCATGAGCTTCAGAACTGGAAACCCCATGAACTGTGTGCAGACATTTTTGTATATGCACATTGATGCCTTTTCCAGGGGAGAAATCAATAGCCTTCATCAGATTCTCCACAGAATTCTTGACTTCAAAAGGTGAAGAAAGGCCTGCCCTGACAGGGCAATCAGTCAGATCTACAGAAACATTGCTGCATCGCCTTGTGCATTTGCAATAGAGAATGCCCACTGCTTTGCTTTTGCTTGCATTTGTCAAATTTGCGTGCATTGTCGTCATACATTTGTAGGATAGCTGGCTGGGAGTCACAGTAAAACAAATTTTGGCACCATTCCCCCTCCCTTCCCTACAAGTCCAAGATCAATCTTCTCTTTGAAGAAATGGATTTTGCTCTTAAGAACAAGGAAGCAGGGGACCATAATGAATACTTTTTCTGTGTCTAAGGACTATTTTGACATGCCAACACATACCAAACAGACTTTCACATTCTTGGAAGGCTTGCCTCCACTTCTCCCAATGTTACCTAATTCACCCTCAGGTCTCAGTTTAAGTATTTCTTTCCCCAATCAACACTCCTGGGAAAAGATCATAGACTCAAATTCTGAAATATGGGTCTTGTTGCTTACTGAGTATCTATATGAGGGGAAGGACATTGACCATGAGCTAGGAACTGGAGGCTGTCCCTCTGGTCTTAACTCTTGAAGCAACTCAGGATTTCCCTCTAACCCCATCCTCTTCTGGAATCACATTGGTATCTTCAGGAAAGGTAGGGCTGGTGCTCAGCAGCACACAAACTTCAATAGGCCACTGTATCAGAAAAGAGAGTCTTTGAGTGGCCATTTTGAAAACGAGGAGAGTCACAGTACTCCTTTAGAAAACTAAGAAGACCAAAAAGACTATGTCATTGAAAACAGTCATGATGAAGGTTCAAGGAAATAAAACATTAAGAATTATTTTCATTAAATAAAAAAAATCTTTAAAAAAAAATTTAAAAAAAAGGGGCGCCTGGGTGGCTCAGTGGATTAAGCCGCTGCCTTCGGCTCAGGGTCCTGGGATCGAGTCCCGCATCGGGCTCTCTGCTCGGCGGGGAGCCTGCTTCCCTTCCTCTCTCTCTCTGCCTGCCTCTCTGTCTACTTGTGATCTCTCTCTGTCAAATAAATAAATAAAAAAAATCTTTAAAAAAAAATTAAAAAAAAAAAAAGAATTATTTTCATTGATTTTACCATTTAAAAATATGGTAAGATCTACTGATTCTAGACGGGCAGTTTTCCCTTCACAATATGTTCTTGTATCAGCCGATATAGTTTGTCTGTGGCATATCACAATTTCATCTGTATAATTTTATGTTTAATGACTTTCCTTTGGACTTGTCTATAGCTCTACAAGAGCAGAAGCTGCCCATCTTGTTAGTGCTTAACAGTGCCATTTTGGGTAGATACCAAAAAATATTTGATATGCAAACAGATGGATTAATGAATTAACACAGAATTATGATTGTTCCTCTTCCCCTAAGAGAACTGTCCTTTGACCACAGCAGTTACTTGTCTCATTGGAAAGGCTTCTCGAAGTGGGGTGGTTCGGCCTGTCTCTGCTTGGAGCAGGGTTTCTCAGCCACAACACGGTTGCCATTCTGGGCACGATGGTTCTTTGTTGGGGAGGGCGGTCCTGTGCTGTAGGCTATTTTAACCCAACTCGGGCCTCCACCCGCTCCATGCCACGAATACTGCCTTCCTTCAGTCGTGACAACCAAAATTATCTCCAGACTTTGCCAAACTGAAAAACAATGCTCAAAGAATGAAGGGAATTGCAGGAGGTCTTTCTGAATCTGGGACAAGAGTCCACTGGCAGGTAGAAGAGGAAAATGAAGCTGTGATTGAATGCCCAAAAAGCTATCCATCTGAGGCTCTCCCTACAGAGGAAGGTTTGTTTTTTGTTTGTTTTGTTTTGTTTTTTTCCATTTACTATAATAAATCTGTACCCCCCTAAATCCTTGTTTTTTGATCCTATCTTTGATGTTTTTTATTATCCTATACTTTGATGTTTTTTTATTATTTCTTAATTGTTTGCTGAAAATATCTCTTGAATAATTCCAACTTTATTTCTGTTGAACTAAGAAGAGGAATTTAAAGTCTTTGGTGTGTAATTAAGCAGGACAAGCAGGACAGTTACCTCAGGCTGAGACAGATGGGAACCTAGAAAAGATTACAGAATTGGGGCAGCTGGGATGCGGCTCCCGACACACCTGGGCTGCTCTGCTCAGCATGATCAGTGACAGCTTCTGACAGCTTCCTTCTGACAAGCAGCAAACTCATGGAAAGGTGACTGGAGCGACCAGGAGTCAAGTTCTTTAGAGGGTAGGTGCTAGAAATTTGCTTAGTAATCTCAGTTTCCTGTTTTCGCAGTTCTGGATCTTTCTACACAAAGCATGAAAGACGGGGATCTTAGAAGGGATAATGGTTTCTGCTGAAATGGCAAGTAATACTTTCGCTGTAAAAATTAATGCAGCTGTTTCTGGATCCTGGGGCACTGCAGAATTCATTTCAGTAGGAAACCTGCTCATTGTTAAGGAATGTACAAAGAATGAAGTTGCAAATGGAACACAAACTAAAACTGAAATGTACAAAAGACCACATACTTTCCATTTTCTGTAACAGAACTAGTCCTCAGGAGTCCCATCTCAATGGGTAGCGGCCAGTTTGGGCGGGGTGAGGTGGGGTGGTAGGAAGAACACATGAACTTTTCTAATCAATGCCCCACTTCCTTTAAAATACTCTGTGTTGATGAAACATTCTATTGACTGAAAGTTAAACTTCCTGTGGGAGCTGGATTTCTCCTTTCCCTTCCCTTCCTCAACGTGGCACCTGGGTGTAGAGGAAGGTTGCATCTCGCTGACACCAGGGAGACAGGGCTGGGGCTGGCCTGGTGCCTGTCCTTCTGGTGTCTCTCCTGCAGGCCACCTGGTCCTGTCCTCAAGTATATACAGGCTGATGCCCACTAAGGGGGCCTGGGTCTGGTCTCCTTCAGAGTATCCTGAAGGTGGGAGCTGCTAAAGTCTGCAACTGAGGAACTCATCTTGGTCTGTTCTCTGAGTTTGGTTAGGGTCACCCTGGTACTCAGCCCTAGGTCCCCTCCCCCTCCACTTGCTGGTTGTTGTGCACCCACTGGAAGTCCAGCCACTAACACCAGATATTTCCTATCCCACCTGGAGTTTCCAGCAACAAGGCTTCTTGGCCTCACCCGCGCATAAGTGATATCTTGTAGCCAGTTTCACAACTTGAATCTCCTTGGTTTTCAGCAGCCCCTCAGAGGATTTGAGAACTTCTAGATTCCTCAAATGCCATACAGACCCTAAGGAGTCAGAAGCTGTACCTCAGATGTCTCTTTGCACATCTCCCTCTCTTTTTTGATTATCGACTCCATGCGTGGCACTGCTAAGCAATAACAAGACAGCTTCTGCAGAGTTTATGGACAAATACAAGAGAAAAATAATGTTATACAAATGTATTACTTTATTGTAATTGTATTAATGACATAAACAAGGAAAAATAAAGGTCCCTATGCTGTCTGCCCTCCTCTTATTGATCTGATGACCTCCCTCCTTCCTTAGAGAAGATAGGAACAACACAAGGTTCTCCCAGCCTCACTACCTATTCTGTGGCCTGTGTCTCCCTTCTCCTTCCCATAATTCCTCAGGGCAGGAGGTGGGCTGTCCACACATTCACTTCCCAATCCCTCTATACTCTTGTAGCAGGGACTAGTCTTACTGAGTTCTCTCTCTCTGGAATATTACTTCCATTTTAGCTCACCAGATTTTGTTCTTGATATGTTAATGATGGCTCAGGAAATTTTGAAAACCATCTCATCTCTTGAAAAAGACTGTCTTTTAAGACAGCTATTTAGGGGGCGCCTGGGTGGCTCAGTGGGTTAAAGCCTCCGCCTTTGGCTCAGGTCATGATCTCAGGGTCCTGGGATCGAGCCCTGCATCAGGCTCTCTGCTCAGCGGCGAGCCTGCTTTCTCCTCTCTCTCTGCCTGCCTCTCTGCCTATTTATGATCTGTCTGTCAAATAAATAAATAAAATCTTAAAAAAAAAAAAAGACAGCTATTTAGTCTCCAACTGCTCTGGAAGTCAAAAGTGGGGTATGGATTTTCAGCCGTCTTTGCATTCCTACTGCTACAATCTAATCCTCCCCAAAGCCAGCAGTCAGCTCTGGCAGAACAGTGAATTGGCCATGCATAAAAATTATAAAAGATAAAAGTGTAAATCATTAGGGGCGCCTGGGTAGTTCAGTGAGTTAAAGCCTCTGCCTTCGGCTTGGGTCGTGATCCCGGGGTCCTGGGATCAAGCCGCACGGCAGGCTCTCTGCTCGGTGGGGAGCCTGCTTCCCCCTTGCCTTTCTGCCTGCTTCCCCCTTGCCTTTCCACCTGCTTGTGATCTCTGTCTGTCAAATAAATAAATAAGTAATCATTTTTTTAAAAAGTGTAAGTCATTAATAAGAAAAAAAGCACAAGATATATCCTTGTTACTTCCACTTCACACACTGACGGAGCGTTTTAGGTGTGGGAGACAAAGCCCAGGGCCAGTCCCGTGGAGTGGGGAGGTTGAGGTAAGGCTCAGCATGATAAAGTCAAAGTGTTTCTCACTAGGCTAAGGAGGTTTTTCTATCTTACCTGGATAAATAGAAGAAGTAGAACTTGTGTAAGAAAGGAAACTGGAGAAGGAAAAACTAGAGTTAGGGCTCTCCTCAAAAACTTGGCAGGAAAGCAGGCCTGAGGGAGAGGGATGGCTACCAGTAAGACACTCCCTGTGGGGGTAGAAGCTGCAGACAGTAGTAATAGGGGTGTCTGATGTCTGATTTCCTCTCCATCTGCTCCCATTGTCGCTCTTGTCATATCACTACCTTGGAGAATGGAAGTGCAGTTATGGTCCTATTCCAGGAAGAAATAAACCAGAAAGAAATGGAGGTTTGGTGATAAAATGACCAGAAGCAACTGAGAAGAATCTGGGAGCAGGAATTTGGGGTGAGAGCTGACAGGCTACAACTAGGACAGATATCTTCCCTAACTCCATTCCCAAATCTGAGCACTTCCAGCTCTATGTGAAGGAGATCGAATTTTCTCTCTCTTTTTTTTAAAAGATTTTATTTATTGAGAGAGAGAGAGCACAAGCACAGGGGAGAGGGGGATCCAGGCTCCCCACTGAGCCAGGAGCCTGTCACAGGACTTGATCCCAGGACTCTGGGACCATGATCCCACCGAAGGCAGATACTTGACCGACTGAACCACACAGGTGCCCCACAGATCAAGTTTTCCAATGGTCAATGCTAATATGGTAGATTAAAAGTGGCCGCCAGTTGTTGGTTACTTCCTATACAGAAAAGTGGTATTTATTTTCCACCATTTTGCATTTGGTTTGGCCTTGTCATTGCTTGAATCAAGAGAATGTGGTGATAGCTATGCTCTGCAGATTCTGAACCTAAGTCTTTAAAAGCCCAGCAGTTTATGCTTTTCAAAACTTCACGTCACTACACAGCCATCATAGATAAGGAAAATCCTCCTAGGAACCTTACCTCAGTTAGAGCCACCTTATCTGACAAAAGTTAGATTAACACAAGAAAAGCAAACAGAAGTTTATTAACATACGCAACACACACACACACACACACAAAAAATCATTCAGCAATGAGTCACTCAAAGAGGTGATTAGAACTTTGGCTTATATAGTATCTTAGCAGAGAACAATAAATTTTTAGAGAAATGACAAGACAAGGGAAAGAGTTTTTGTTTCTAGGACAGCAGGCTGGGGGAGGTAAATTGTATGAGAGAAATGTTAGATAAGGGCTAGCTAGAGCAAGATTTGCTCTGGTGTGGTCCATGGCCTGATAAGGGTCTAGACTTGTCTCTGGTGATTAACTTCTGTCCTTCCTGGTAGAGAGGGGAGGGGGGACACCTTTATAAATTTATGTCCTGTTTTTGGACAAATAGGGGGTAAGAAGAGAGTTTGTCTTGCATCTACTCTTCTCAGTTGTCTTTAGCTCAAAATAATTCTTACACCGAAGTGGCATATTTTGGGGTGGCATATTCATCTACTCTTCACTAGGTCTAGAAAGATCACATAGTGAAACCACATGAAAAGCTCAGATAGAGACTGACAAGCCCTGGATGATATGGAGAAAGAGGGAGACCCAGCCAAGCTCAGCCTTCCAGCCCTCCTTTCCAAGATTCCAGATGTGTGAGTAAGCCTTTGGATACTGTAGCCCTGGCCATGACCTGATTTTACCAACACCAACATGAAAAACCTCCAGAAAAGACCAGCAGAAGAACCTCTTAGCTGATCCCAGTTAATTCATAGAAGCATGAGATAGTAGTTGCTTTAAGCCTCTAAGTTTTGGGGGTGATTTGTTATGCAGCAATCGATAAGTGGAACAGTAGGGTAGAGCCAAGGTGGCAGCAGGGAAAGAGAGTATGGTGTATTGTGCATTGGCTTTTACATGCCTCCATCCAGAAGTGACAGGTAAAATTTCCATTCTTATTTCATTAGCAAAAGCAAGTCCTATAGCCATGCTGAACTTCAGGGACTTTATGTCCAGGAAAAAAGTCCAGAGTGAAATCTACCACTCCACCTCTAGCAGCAAGGGAAGCTGGGGAAGCCAGCAGGTTTGTAACAATTTGTTGTATGGATTCATTACCTAGGGCTGGGCACACTGCAGCCCTGAACACAATCAAGATACTTTGTCAAGGGCGGTGAAGGCAGGAATACATACCGCATTTGCTCCAAGAGGGGAGTGGTAAGTGACAGAGAGATTGCAATGGCTGCCACCAGCTCTTGCACCCTGCCCTGACCCTGGCCCGACCCACTAAACTTGAGTTCTCGCCATCCTCACATTTCAATCCATATATTTGGAATTTGAATTTGGAACAAGAAAGGGAGAGAGAGAAGGGAAAGAGGAAGTAAAGGAGGGATGGAGAAAAGAGGCAACAGTTATGTACTTGGGTGTGAAATGAAAGACAGACCTTAAATGCTCCTGACTCTAACTTCAGCACTTTTCCCACCACTTAGGGGGAGAAAATGATTAATGTTTGCACAAAAATGTCAAACAGAAAGACAAAAGGAAAGGGAACATTTCAAAGAAGTGTGAAGTGTGTGGCAGTCTGGGTGGTCTGGTTGAAAAAGGGAAAAAATTTTTTTCTCAAGTTGTGCTTTGGGAAACTCTTGGAGGAATAGAACATTCTGATCTAAGGCTTGACGCCTTGAGTGCTGCTCTCTCTATCCACAGCCCTCATGTAGATAATTGTTTTTTTCTCCCCTTTCTTCTAAGTTCCCAGCACAGCTCACAGTTTCTTCCTTGTTGGTCAAAATTAAAACCAAAATAGCAACTCTTTTTATCATTTCTATTAAGTGAAAAATAAAATCCTAAGGAAATGTTTAACCATCTTCAAAAGACTTTTCATATATTGTCCTCAAGAGAACTTTATTTACCATCCTCATTTTACTTGTTAAAGAATTGGGGCTAAGAGAGGTTAATTTATCCAAATTTACCTAACACATCTGAAACTAGATCTAGTCACCTTCATAATCCCTTATGTTAACCACCAAAATACTCAGACTTTCAAGAAGTTATTTGGTGCATTATTCTTAATAGAACCTGGGATCTAGAAACTGTCTAGATAGCTTGGTCAGCATTTATTGTCTCATTCAGGAATGCAATTTCTAGTTCCTCCTTCTGATGGAACTGTCTTTAGTATCCTCCCACATCTATATCATTTTTGCTTTCTCTCTACTTTTATTGTCATCCGAAAGTTCCCCACTGTACTCCTACCTAGCAGATATGGGTTTCCACATATGTGGATATCTCAAGTCATGTCCATTTGTGGCCAATTTGTGCCGATTCTACTCACTTGACTTTATGATGCTTATTAGGTATATTTTTTTGCCTTATATTGAAGCCTCAAGTTCACCTAGTTTTTGCCCCTGCTTTGCTGTCTCTCCCACTCTAGCCCCTTCAAATAAATCACATTACCTACAAAGCCTGCCTTGGGCTTCAGTAAAACTTTGAAGGAATTCATCATCATTTTGCCCTGATTATCAGATCAATGACTCTTTTATTTCCTGGTTTTCGTGGGCCCTGAACCTAGCTCCTGTTTTCTGCCTAGTCCTGTTGGTTAGTGGCATGAAGTTGCTCTTCCAATTTTGTCTATGCCCATCCTGAAAAATGCCTTATTGAAGCATGCGATAATAATGAGAACTGCCATTGGGTATGGGTCTACCACGTGTCTACCTCTAAGCTAAATACTTTATGTATTATTGCATTTACTCCTGTAGGGGAGGAAAAATAATTTACCCTCTACTCTTTTAAGTTCTCTGCTGGGAACTCTGTAACAAAAAACAGATTAATAGAACAAACAGATTAATAGTCTGTAGAAATACAGACAGAAATTTATTAACATGTATACTTCATATATGAATGGGAGATAGTAACTCTCAGAGGTAGTTTAGAGTTTGGGCTTAAATATTATTTTCAGCTAAAGACAAAATAGAGAAGGATATGGGGGAAGTCAGTTATGGGGAGATGAGCAGAAAAAGCATGGTAAACAAGAATAAGTTTTGCTATGCAGACTTAAGTCCTGTGCCTTCTCCATTGATGGGTTGAGTTTCTTCTGATTTAGTCATTCTTCTCCCCCTGGGGCAGATAGGGAGACCCCCTTAAAAATGGAGATTTCCTTATAAATGTAAAGTTCCCTTACAAAAGGGTAACTTCTAATCTGTTTTCAGAACTTCTTCTTTGTCTTCTCTTTCTCAAAATAATTCTTACACCAAAGATTTGGGGTGGCACATCTTACCACCCTTCACTCCTCACGACAAACCAGCCAGGTACTTCTATTCCCTTCATTTTTCCAGGAAGAAGAAACAGAAGCAACATTAGTGCTGGGAAACATTCCTCATATTTTAAGTAAACCTCTTGTCTGGACACCTGGCACTGTGCTGCGTTCTCTACATATACTACTTCATCTGGTTTTCCCAACAGTCCTGCAAACTGTCTAGGTATTCTCATCTCTACTTTTTGGGGGGGCAGGGGGAAAGGGGACACTGAGGCTCCAGGAGGCTAGGTGACTTCTGAAGCAGGCCAAGGTTTAAACTTCAGTCTCCTCTACTGGCCTGCTTGCCAGACCCTTTTTAGGACCTTTGTCTTAATTGTTGCCCCTGCCTCAATGCTCTTCCCCCATATCCACATGCCTCCCTTCCTCACCTCCTCCACATTATTTGTTCAAATGTCGCCTATCAGCGAGGATTTCCCTCCTCCTTGTATTAGACCTAACCTTCATTCATGGCTGTCCCTCACCTCTTCCCCACTTTATTTTTCCCCATAGCACTTATCACTCTCTGACACCACACATTTTAGTTACTAGAATGCAAGTTCCAAGACAGGATTTTTGTCAATTCACTTAAACTAGTATGTGTACAGTTTTTGAGAAGTATTTGTTGAAAGAATGGATGGATAAATAAATATCTAATTCCAAAGCCTATTCTGTTTCACCGTGGTTTTCTCAGATCTTTTGTGTCAGTCATATCTTCCTTTTGCTTCTAGGCTACTTTCTCATGCTAAGGAATTTTTTAAAATAAATGCCTACATTCAGTATTATCAAGGAAAAGAAGAAACAAGTCCAGGCTATCCTGGGCCTGGAAACCACACTAGCAGCAGTTTTGAGCTTTATCAAAGAACACTTTTTATCTGCCTTCTTGTTTGTGATGCTCTGCTAGGTATTATGCAGAAAATATTAAACCAGAATGTTTATCTCTGGCTCCATCTCCCCCTCTAGTTGGCTGGTTACTGGGAGAGGCAGCAGAGGTGCCTATGAACAAATGGAATACACATAGCATGTAGCACCCAGGCCTGAATGATAGGTATTGGGAGCCAATGTTTACAGGTCAGTCAGTCAGAGAGCAAATCCATGGGAGATTCATTATTAGACAGGATGGGGTTTCCAGAAATCAACCAAAGAGAACTTTTCTATCCAAAATCTATTTGATTTGGGAAGCTACTGCTGAGAAGCCATTTATCTCCTACACAGTGAGCTTCCTTACAAGTTCATGGTTTGGTTGCTGGAACCAAACATTTGACTGAAGAAGCCACAATAACAATAATGCTGGAAGAAGAAATTGCAGCATCCCCTGTCCTTGGGAAGAACCCATTTTTCATGGTGCTATGCAGATCTTGGGCTTAATGCCAACTCTTTTTTAAAACTAATTTACTGGGATGCCTGGGTGGCTCAGTCGGTTGGGCATCTGCCTTCAGCTCAGGTCATGGTCTCAGGGTTCTGGGATCAAGCCCTGCATTGGGTTCCTTGCTCAGTGGGGAGTCTGCTTCTCCCTCTACCTCTGCCCCTCCACGTGCTCATGTTCTCTCTCTGCCTCTCTCTGAAATAAATAAAAATCTTTTTTAAAAAAGGATATAGGTATATATTCACAGATGCCAGTCTGTTAACTGGCAGGGCTAAATGACTTTCTGTAAGTGAATAATCCATAAACAAAGCCATCTCCAAGACAGCCTCCAACAGTCCCCCCCTCCTGAGATCTATACCCTTGTGTAGTTCCCTCCCCCATCATGCTAGAGTTGGTCTGTTTGATCATTAGCATACAGCAGAACTAGTGACATGTCACTTCCTAGATTAGGCTATAAAAATAAAAGGTGAGGGGTGCCTGGGTGGCTCAGTGGATTAAAGCCTCTGCCTTCGGCTCAGGTCAGGATCCCAGGGTCCTGGGATCGAGCCCTGAATCGGGATCTCTGCTTGGCAGGGAGCCTGCCTCCCCACCTCTCTCTGCTTGCCTCTCTGCCTACTTGTGATTTCTATCTGCCAAATAAATAAATAAATAAATCTTAAAATAAAAATAAAAATAAAATAAACGTGAGGAATTGAAACCTTCTGCCAACAGCCATGTGAACACATCTGCAAGTGAATTCTACTCAAAGCTTCATTCAAGCTTTCAGAAGACAGCCATCCCTGCTGACAGATTGCCTGCAACCTCATGAACCAGAACCCCTTGGCTCAGCTGCTCCTGGACTCTGCACTGTTGTTGTTTAAAGCTGGTAAGTCTGGGGTACCTGGGTGGCTCAGTGGGTGAAGCCTCTGCCTTCAGCCCAGGTCATGACTTCAGGATCCTGGGATCCAGTCCTGCATCTGGCTCTCTGCTCAGCAGGGAGCCTGCTTCCCCCCCCTCTCTCTCTCTGCCTGCCTCTCTGCCTACTTGTGATATCCCTCTCTGTGTCAAAAAGATAAAATAAAATCTTGAAAAAAAAAAAGTTGTTAAGTTTTAGGGTAATTTGTTATGCAGCAATAGATCACTAAGACATTTTTTCATCCCAAAGTCCTCCCCTCTCCTAGGGCATATGAGCAATGTCTCTTTCACCATTCCTAGACATTTTGCACTTTGTTTGGCAACATATATTTCATAAGAAAAGAAACAATTTAGTACCAGCATTTTCTTAGCTACCTGGTTTTAAAATCAGCTTCACTCAAGCCAGAACTTTAAAAAGGGAGAAAAACGACCTGAGTGGCTGTAGTAGGGGTCCCACTGTGATTTCCAGCTCTAGTATTTCAAGATTACATGTTACTGTTACCAAAATTTCCCTTCTTTCATGGCTTTCCATCATGCTTACCTACTTCCTATGAATCTTCCTCTGAATCCACTGATTGCTTTAAAGGAATCACATTCATAGGGTTTGGTTCTCTTTCAATACTTTTTTAATTCATACATTTGCTCTTCAGTTCATGATAAAATGTTCTTTGAAGATCTTTGAAGAATGTTTTTAGGTCTAAGAATTTAAAAACATTAAGTAGGGCGCCTGGGGCTCAGCTGGTTAAGCATCCGAATCTTGATTTCAGCTCAGGTGATGACCTCAGGGTCATGAGAGGGAGTCCCACATCGGATTCTGTGGAACCCACTTAAGATTCCCTCTCTCCCTCTCCTGCTGCCCTCCTCCCACTGTGTGCTCTCTCTCTCTCAATAAATAAGTAAATAAGTAAAAGTAAGTTAAAACATGGAATTCAACTGCTTCGGCCATTCAGTGTTTCGACCTAGGAGGTAATGTATATAAAGGTCTCAGAACAGTTCCTAGCATATGTGTTCAGTAAAATTATTATTTATATAGAAGTGCATATTGACTCCCTATTATATAGATAAGGAGATGTTTAATGTGCTTAATACATAGAGATCAAAGTAGGGAAGAATTATCTGCTAACAGCTTGGACACTACAGTGGATGTCAAATTCAGAATAGCTCTTATAATTCTAGTCAAGAACGCTCCCATAGCATGGTTTCTATGATTTCTCCATCATCTGTCATATAGAGCTGTTAACAAAGCTGGTCTCTCAAATGCTTCTTGATAGGTCATTGTATAATGATCTAGCATAAAATGACTCAAAAACTTCTGTGGATAGTTAATATCCATAGATATTATTAAAGGAAGGAAGGAAGAATTGATCATTTTCCAAAGCTTTAATTGTCCTTAGTTCTGACCCACAAATAATTGTGCAAACTTACTTTGAGTATAACTTTGCAGATCAGATAAAATGTATACATGGTTTTATGTGTCAATAATTAACACATTACTGTGCCTTTGGGTAAACACATTTCTTAGATTTAAGCTAGCAACTTACTGCCTCACACCTCTAGGAAACCATGTATACATTTTACCTGATCTGCAAAGGTATAGGCCATTATAATATCCTCAAAATGAGTTTGCACAATTACTTGTGGGTCAGAACTAAGGGCAATTAAAGCTTTGGAAAATAATTCTTCCCTCCTTCTATCTTTCCTTCCTTCCTTCCTTTGATGAATTTACTTTGAAGAACCAAAATTTATTTTCCCTTTTCCCCACCTTTATTGAGGTATAAGTGACAAATAAAATTGTACATATTTATGGTACATTATTTGAGGTTTTGACATAATACACATTGTGAAATAATTGTCACAATCAAGCTAAGTAACATGAAAAAAATGATGTTTCCAAATTTAAAAAAATTGAATTGCAAGTGATTCCTTCATGATTTTACAAAGGAAATGAAGACAAACTGTAAAAAAAAATTAAACGACAGAATATTAGCACAAGAGAAAGCAGTTCCTGGGTGTTGTCTAGACAGGCATTCAGAAAGCAGGGACAGTATTACTTGTTCTTTTTCTTTTAACCACTTATCGAGAGAAAGAATATCAATTTTCACGTCATAAATAAGTCACTGAAGATGATTACATTCTCCCTTCCTTCCCCAGAGAAAAAGGAAACTGAAAAGTTCAACATAAAACATACATTATTATACTTGGGCAGACCTATAAGAACAAAAGTTTTTTATAACCTCATTACAATAAAACTACTAACACCTCTTGCTTACTAACACCATATTAATCAGTTATGATCTTGAAGTTATATGGTCCCTTATACCCCAAACACATGTAACTAATTTGACCCAATACGAATGACCTTGTTCTGTATAGCAATGACCCATAAACTTATCAGCCTAACACAGCGACCACTTACTACCTCACAATTCTCTGGGTTAGCAATTTGATTTGGGCTCAGAGGAGCCACTCTTCTGATCTTAGCTGGACTAACCCACCAGGGTGTGGTCATTGGCTGGTTGGCTAAAGAGCTCTAGTTCTATGGGAGGGCTCATCTAAGATGACCTCAGCTGGGACAGGTCATCTCTGCCCCACATAGGCCTTTGTCCTTGAGGCAATTTCCTGGCCTCTCTGGCGCTCTCTGCTGGCTCACTCACATCAACATACAAATACGCTGTTACTTCTCTCACCCAGAAAGTCCGCTTTCATCTTTAGCTAACACCTTATCTCTGTTCATTCTTACAGCAAAACTCTTGAAAAAATGTCTGTACTCACTGTCTTCAATTCCATTCTTCCCATTTTTGCTTAAAACGTACTCCAAAAGGTTTTAGCCCACACACTCTGCCCAAGTGGCTCTTGTCAAGGTCACTGATAACCTTTATGTTGCTTAGTTCAACGATCCATTCCCATTCCTTACATGACCCGTCTGCACTTGACATGTGTCACCACCCAGTCTTCTCAAAACACTTCCTTCACCTGGCTTCTGGGCAGCACACCCATGTGCCTGTCCTCCTCCCTCACTAGCTCCCCCTTCTAGGTCTTCTTGGCTGGCTCCTTCTTATCTTCCTGATCTCTCAATGTCAGAGTTCCTCCAAGCTCAGTCCTTGGATTTTTCTCTTCTCTTCCTTGATTTTACTCAGTTCCCTGGTGATCTCATCCAGTCTCCTGGTTTTAAGTACCATCCATATTCTGATAATCCAAATTTATATCCCATCCTCTACCCCAAGTCCAGACATAAACAGCCAGCTGCCTACAAGTTATCTCCACTTGGATGTTAGATTTTTCTATTTCTGCTGCAACAAACTGGGGAGTTTAAAACATGAATTTAAAGGGGCACCTAGGTGGCTCAATCAGTTGGGTGTCTGCCTTTGACTCAGGTCGTGATCTCGGAGTCCTGGAATCAAGTCCCATATCAGGCTCCCTGTTCGGCAGGGACTCTGCTTCTCCCTCTCCCTCTGCCCCTCCCCCCAGGCATGCATACACTCTCTCAAATAAATAAAATCTTCATAATAATTTTAAAAGACCATGGATTTATTATCTTACTGTTGTGGAGGTCAGAAATCCAAAATGGGTCTCACTGGGTAAAGTCAAGTTGTCAGCAGGGCTGCATTCCTTCTAAAGGCTCTAGGGGAGAATTCATTTTCTTAGACTTTCCAGTTTTTAGAGACTGCTGGCATTTCTTTGCTTGTGGGCCCTTCGATGCTCAAAGCCAGCAATGGCTGTCAAGTCTTTCTCACTTACATTACTCTGACACTGACTTCTTAGTCTCCCTCTTCCACATTTAAAGGCTTATAATTATATTACATACACCCGGATCGCGCAGGATATCCTCCCTATCGTAAGGTAGGCTAATTAGCAACCTTAATTGTACTACTTTAATTCCCCCTTGCCGTGTAACCAAACTTATTCACAGGTTCCAGGGATTAGGAACTGGATGGCCCCTTTTGTGGGGTCATTACCCTGACTTCCACAAATGCCTTATAGTCATGTCAAACCTAGCACATCCAGATTGACCTCCTGATCTTACCAAGCCTGCTCCTCTCTAGGTATTCCTCAATTTCAGTCTGTGCCAACCTCATCTTTCCAGTTGATTAGAGCACCAGGTTTAGAGTCAACTTTTCCTTCTCTTCTCTTTCTAGGTCATATCCAGTCTATGAGCAAATCCCGTGGACTCCACCTGCAGAATATACTTAGCATCTAATGATTCTCAAAACCTCCTTTGCAAACACATGGGTTCATTCCCCTCCAGTACTCTCCCGGGTTGCTGGTAATGGTCTCTAGATCTCCCAGAGTATCCTAATAGCCTCCCAACCCATCTCTGTGGGTTTCTACCCTGGCCTACCAGTATGTGTCTCCTGTCTGCCCCCACATAGTCTATTCTCAATATAACAGCCAGATGATATTTTTTTAAAAAATATTTTTATTTATTTAACACAGAGAGAGCATGAGAGAGAGCACAAACAGGGGGAGCAGCAGGCAGAGGGAGAAGCAGGCTCCTGGTTGAGCAGGGAGCCTGATGTGGGACTCAATCCCAGGACCCTGGGATCATGACCTGAGCTGAAGGCAGACACTTAACCAACTGAGCCACCCAGGTGCCCCATCCAGATGACATTTTTACAACAGAAGTTAGAAATCAGTCAACCATAAAAGCTAATGACAGCAATGCCCACATGATCTGGTCATTCCTCCTACTTCTCCAGCTTCTTCTGTTCTTCCCTGACATACTTGCTTCACTCCACCCACGAGAGCCTCCCTGCTTTGTCTCTAATAGTCCAGGGCTTTTGTATTTGGCACTTTATTGTTTGAAAGGTTTACTATATGGGTCTCTTTATCTCCCTTAATCTTTGCTCCAAGTCACATTTTCAGTGAGGCTTTCCTTATTCATTATCTTTTATTTTTAATTTTTCCCCTTTTTCTTTTATTGACATTTAGTTGACATACAATGTTACATTAGTTTCAGGAGTACAAGGTAGTGATGTGACAAATCTGCTTGTTATGCTATGCTCACTACAAGTGTGGCTACCGTCTCTTACCATACTACACTACCATAATACCATTGCTATAGTCCCTCTGCATACCTTTTATCACTGTGACTTATTCATTCCAGAACCGGGAGCCTATACTTCCCGCTCCCCTTCACCCACTTTGTTTATCCCCCTCAACCCCTTCCCCTTTGGCAACCATCAGTTCATCCTCTGTATTTTTGAGTTTGTTTCTGCTTTTTGTTTTTTCGTTTTTGCAGATTCCACATATAAGTGAAATCCCTATGATACATGTCTTTTTCTGTCTGACTTAAATTTTACTTAGCATAATACCCTCTAGGCTTATCCATGTTGTTGCAAATGGCAAGAGTGCATCCTTTTTTATGGCCAAATAATATTTCTGTGTGTGTGTGTGTGTGTGTGTATACACACACACCACATCTTCTTTACCCATTCATCTATTAATGGACACTTGCGTTGATTCCATATCTTGGCTATTGTAAATAATACTGCAATAAACATACAGGTGCATATATCTTCTCAGATTAGTGTTTTAGTTTTCTTGGGGTAAATACTCAGTGGTGGTATTATGGATCATATGTTATTTCTCTTCTATTTGATGAACCTCATTCTGTTTTCCACAGTGGCTGCACCAATATACATTTTCAATAACAGAGCGCAAGTTTCTTTTTCTCCACACCCTCACCAATACTTGCTATTACATATTATTTGGGGTTTAGCCATTCCGACAGGTGAAAGGTGATTTCTTGTTGAGGGTTCAATTTGCATTTCCCTGACAGTGAGTAATGTTGAGTCCCTTCTCACATCAGCCTTTAAACCGCATGCACATGCACAGAAACACGTACATAGAAACCTTTCCTTCTTCGATGCTTTACTTTTTCCAGTAGCATTTATCACATTCTGACTTGCCATATAATTTAAATTTTTATACTTTATTTTTGTCTCTTACCATTAAATAGCAAATTCCATGAAGGCAGGGATGCCTTCAGTTATTCCTAGTTCTTGTTCCTAGTTCCTAGTTCAGTATCAGGTACATAACAGACACTCAGTAAATATTAGACAATAAATGATCTGTATCAGTTTTTTCATCAGTAAAATGGGAATAAAAAGAATAGTAACTACACCATAGAGTTGGGAGAATTTAGTAAGTTAGTATACATAAAGTGTTATCAGAGAGCCCGGCACAGAGAAAGCACTGAAGAGGTGTTTGGCTTGTAATCTCCCTAACCATTTATACCAATTCTTCTCTTGTTACTCAATGAGCACCAAGCAACGCCTCTCAAGAGGGAATAAGAGTAAGATGTTGAGAATACACTGTGTCCTAGCAATGAAGATATATGTAAATACTTGCTATTTTATATAATTTAACAAGCCCTCAACAAGTAAGGAAGTTGCAGTGATTGCTACTGAATCTCTCAGTGTGTATTTTGAGGACAGAATGTTCATCATCCTTATTTTTCTATTGGAAGCACACATGGTCATATTAACTACTTTGTTAATATGGACAAAGTAGGGGTGCCTGGCTGGTTCAGTGGGTTAAAGCCTCTGCTTTGGGCTCAGGTCATGATTTCAGGGTCCTGGGATTGAGCCCCGCATCGGGCTCTTTGCTTGGCAGGGAGCCTGCTTCTCTGCCTACTTGTGATCTCTGTCCGTCAAATAAATAAATAAAATCTTAGGAAAAAAAAAAACGGATAAAGTAACCTGAACCTTAGTCTCTCACCTGTTCAAA
Organism: Mustela nigripes; assembly: GCF_022355385.1. Lineage (NCBI taxonomy): Eukaryota > Metazoa > Chordata > Mammalia > Carnivora > Mustelidae > Mustela > Mustela nigripes. The sequence continues at coordinate 41,978,350 of NC_081562.1, read as the reverse complement.
ACTGACCACAAAGGGCAGGCAGATGAGCTAAATCCTCATGACTGCTGTAGTTCCACATTCCTTTGTCATTTGTTGGATTTAGGCGATGACCTTCACTTCTAGAACCAGCACCAGTCTTTCCCAGTTTGAATATTGGCAGAAACCACAGACCATATTAATCTTATTTCAAAATGTCAAAGTTCCAATATTCAGACCATGTGAAGCTGTGCAAATATCCTTTGAGAATACATTAAAAAACTCAAAGTATTATCATTGGTTTTATTCCTTCATCCCCTCACAGCATATACCAAACTGAATCCCAAAGATTCCAGCAAACTTATTTCCACTTACATACCAGTGAGGCCAAAGGGGGAAAGAGGTGGACTATTATCTGGAAACAGAAACTCAATGGAGAGCCAAACCTCAAACATACACATCTATGAAAATTAAAGTCTCTCCTGACAAAGTAAGTCAAATATCACTGATGTGGGGCTGTTGGATGGTCAGTCTTACTCACTCCCTGGTAAATACAAAGCACCAAAAAAAAAATCAACTTTATAATAAATAGGATAATAGCTGGCTGCTTGTCTCTGATTAAATATAACTTCTGCTATTTAATTCAATTACTTCAGACAGAATTCTATGACATTTGACTCTGAATAAAACATTTTAACACCAAGTTTGAAAATAGCAGCGTGTGGTTGTACATATCATTCATTGTACCAAGATATCTAGCTAAGGGGGCAAGGCAGGACGAAAGATTTTTGGTTTTGTATATTTTTAATTCCAAAGCTTGACTGTGAATATTAGGGATAAAACCTGGAAGACTCAGAGCATAGAGTACATGTCATAAGCCACAGAGCTGGAAAGAATAGGTGATAATATTATAGAGGATGGTAGTGAGTCATATACTACCAATGCCTAGATAATTCATAAGACCCTTCCAGAAATTTGGATCAGGCCTGAAGACAAGGGGAGAAAGGGAGAAGAAGGTGCAAGAGAAAACCCTTGAATGTGGCAATTTATCTAAAGAAAATGAATTTTCCAAAAATGACTACGTTATAGTGACTTGGCAAGATTACATTTTCTGCAATCTACTCAACAGAAATTGGGGGCTTGAAATCCAAACTCCATTTTTAAGCAGTTTTTTAAGATTTTATTTATTTGAGAGAGAGAGAGAGAGCCCATGAGTGGGGTTAGGTAGTGGGGGTGGGTATTAGTGCTGAGGGAGAGGAAGAAGTAGACTCCCAGAAAAGCAGGGATCCCTATGGGTGGGGCTCAGTCCCAGGTCCCTGGTATCAAGATATGAACTGAAGTCAGATGCTTAATCAACTGAGCCACCCAGGAGCCCCTTAAGCAGGTTTTTTTGTTTTTTTGTTTTTTTTTTTTTAAAGCCGAGAATGTGTAAACCTGAATAACAAGGGCTGGAACTATAAAATTCATACCCAGCATACTAGCTTTTATTGAGTTTCCAGGGTACTACGGGCACTAGGCTCAGAGCCTTATACACATTATCACATTTAGTCAATCCAGGGGAAAAAGTGATCTGAGAGCCTGGCTGGGTATTTTCTATTTGCTGCTCCAGAGCCTTATCTACTTCGCTCTGTGCCAAGAGAGGCTCACTGATATGAACCACCAGCTCCTTATCCTTGCCGCTTCTTATGGGGAGGACTGGTGGAGAGGGGGATCTGGGTACTTACTCCACTGGCTCTCTTTCTGTCATATTCCCTTGGATTGCCTTCATTCTTCCCATCAGGCAGCCCTTTCTATCGCTGCTGTTATGGACTGAATGTTTGTGTCCCCCTCCTTCAAATTAATATATTAAAACCCTAATCCCCAAAGTGATATTAGGAAGAAGGGCCTTTGTGGGGTTTTTGTTTGTTTGTTTTTTTTTTTTTGTTTTTTTTTTTTTTTTTTAAATTTTATTTATTAATTTGACAGAGAGAGATCACAGTAGGAGAGAGGAAGGGAAGAGATCACAGAGAGAGGAAGGGAAGCAGGCCCCCTGCTGAGCAGAGAGCCCGATGTGGGACTCGATCCCAGGACCCTGAGATCATGACCTGAGCTGAAGGCAGCGGCTTAACCCACTGAGCCACCCAGGCGCCCTTTGTTTGTTTGTTTTTTAAAGATTTTATTTATTTATCTGTCAGAGAGAGACCCAGCAAGAGAGGGAATACAAGCTGGGGGAGTGTGAGAGGGAGAAGCAGGCCTCCTGCTGACCAGGGAGCCCAATGTGGGGCCCGACTGCAGGACCCTGAGATCTAGACCTGAGCGGAAGGCAGACTCTCAACTACTGAGCCACCCGAGAGTCCCGGAAGTAGGGCCTTTTGATGGCAATTAGGTCTAGACGAAATCATAAAGGCAACCCCCATGACAAGATTAGCTTTCTTCTAGGAAGAGGAAGAGAGACCAGAGCTTGCTCTTTCTCTGCCGTGTGATGGGAAGGCAGTTGTGTGCAAGCCTGGGAACCAGCTCTCACCAGGAACCGAATCTGCCGAGGTCTGGAGCTAGGGCTTCCCAGGCTCCAGCTATGAGAAACAAACGTCTGTTGTTCAAGCTACCCAGGCTGTTGCATTTTGTTGAAGCAGCCCAGCACCCTAAGACAGTTACCCTCTCAGAATTCCAGGACCACTGCCCTCCATGGCCTCTTCAGGCACAGGGGAGATAGGGGCTCCCCATACCACCTGTCTCAAAGCCCTGTGCTATTCCTTTCTGACTTCCGTAAAGCCTGCCCACGAGTTATAGGCACCTTCCACTGACCGGGTCAGAGTGCCCTCTCTTTCCTGCTAGGCCACTAATACATGCATAGTTCCTAAGCAGAGATGGGGTGACCATTTCTCAACAGGAATTTTGCCATCTATGGGGCTACATGGCTCTTCATGCTTCTTCCAACTCGGGAGAGTCTTTCTGTTTAACAGTTAGACTAATGAAGACAGTCTTTGTATTTTTATCCAATTATACATGACACAGCAACATTTTCCCAGAAAAAAAGTTTACTTTCCGTTTAGCAAGCTTATTTTGTCTATCCTCCCAGAAGCTGTTGTGTGAACTGACGACCCCCCCACCCCACCCCACAGACCCCCTGAACACGATTTAAAAGAAAAAGGAATGGAGAAAAAGCAAATGACAGCCCAGCGTCAGGGCCGGTGGGTAGCCATGGACTGGGCGTCCCCGGACAGTGGGCGGCTTCTCTGCCTTAGATGGCTGGTTCTCTAGAGATGGGATTCTGATCCCCAGAATGTTGCTCACAGGATGAAGAAGGCCTCCTGTCCTCACAGGGCTCAAAGCTTCAGTTGGATAGCCATGCTTCTGAAAGCTGCAACATTATTTGTCAGTGCCCCCCCCCCCCCCGCCCCCGCCGTGTGCTCCCTGTGTGCTCAGCTCCCCTGGAGAGACCAAATCTGCAAATACTAGGGTAAGACAGAGTGAGAAAAAAATAATGAAGGAAACACTCCAGTGAATCTCAAATCATTTCACTTTACTATCCCATCTCCTTTTGTCATATAACAGGGAATGATTGCCAAATTATTGTTCATATTGTTGTAATTACGGCTAACCATCTCTCACACTTGTCTAAGACTTTATAATTCATGGAGCATCACATATTCTCACAAGGATCTCCTGTGTGTGAGTGCATGCGTGCACACACACACACACACACACACAATTGTGAAAATAAATAGGGCAGGTATTCTCTTTTATTTTTATTGTTGGTGTTCTTTTTTTTTTTTGTTTGTTTTGTTTTAAATTTTTATTTATTTATTTGACAGACAGAGATCACAAGTAGGCAGAGAGGCAGGCAGAGAGAGAGGAGGAAGCAGTCTCCCTGCTGAGTAGAGAGACCGTGCCGATGCCGGCCTCGATCCCAGGACCCCAAGATCATGACCTGAGCCGAAGGCAGAGGCTTTAACCCACTGAGCCACCCAGGCGCCCTGTTCTGTTTATTTTTAAGTTCTCACATTATCTTATCTCTTCCCATTCCAACCCTTCAGTGTTTTTGTGATATATTATAAATAGGCCTTTTCTTGATCTTCATAATAGTAATCTTACTAGTAATACTATGTGTTCTATATTATTTGTTTGATATTCATTTGTTGACTATCTTCTGTAAACAGTGAAGTGTTAGGGGAATATGAGACCATATCTGTCCAGTAGAACTTTCTGCAGTAATGAAAATATTCTAAACGAGTTGTCGAAAACTGACCTCTGTGTTATGGAGCCAAAATATAAAATGAAGAGAGAATGTGGCATAAAGAAGAACAATAGTTTGATTGCTGTGCCAGCAGGAGAGGCTGTGGCCGATTAAGGCCCTCAGAGACTGCAAGCCCGCCTGAAGGAAGGGGCTGGAAGGTTTTAGGAGGAAATACAGGATCGAGCCAGTTTTGACAGGAATAGTATACCGGCTGCCAGCTTTGTTCATCATGTTTTTACGGTGGTAGTAGACTCCTGAAGCAAAAGGTTAAGAAGGGAAGAGGGGAGGCTTGCAAAAGAAAGGAAAAAGTTTACTTTAAAATCAAGCTTGGCTGAAGCATTGGTACATCCATTTTGATTTTTGTTCAACTTTAGGCGTTTAAGCATTTTCAAAGGTACTGTGTCCATTATGATAGCAACTAATTGCATGTGCCATTGAGCATTTGAAATCTGGCTAATACAACTGAGGAATCGAATGTTACATTTTTTTGGAGAGGTTGTGCTAGACTATCATATTTACAAAAACAGCACAAAAGTGGATTCAACCGTCGATGCTCATGTACACTTCATTCACGTCATCAACAACAGATATTCTAATGCTATAGAATGAAATTAGAATACTGGCTTCAACGGCAGCGGCTAAGCCCTAGAGTCACACAAGTTACACCAGAATGGGCAAATACTGCCCAAGTAAAATTCTATTGTTAAAGGGGGAACAGGTCTAAGGCCATTCAAGTTCAAGCACAGAGATACAAATCTTTCAGAGCCCCATCTATTTTTGGTTGAAGAATGTGACCTTCCTTCCTACTTGTGGTCTTAAACTTCTGTTTTACAAAATCCAAAAAAAAGTACAGAAGAAATCAATACAATAGGGATTATGTTAAATAAGCGTGACATACATAGCTATAATTAAAATGAATTTAAAAAGCCAAAACATTACAATTGTAAAACTTGCTTGTTACTTGTTGAATCAGTCTTATACTGGGAGTTAGGTAATAGATACAATTATTTTCAAGAAGATTATGTTAATCTATCTTAATTTAATGTTAATTTTTAAAAAGATTATTTATTTATTTCAGAGAGAAAGAAACAGAGAGTACGAGCAGGGGGGAACAGGCAGAGGGAGAAGCAGGCTCCCCACTGAGCAGGGAGCCTGATGCAGGACTCAATCCCAGGACCCCAGAATCATAACCCTAGCCAAGGCAGACGTTTAACTGACTGAGTCATCCAGGCACCCCTAATGTTAACTTTTAAAAATCAAAATGTTTGACTTCAATAGTTGTTACCTTTGGCAATGCATCTCTAGAACCAGGATAGCTACTTCTCTCTTGCAGGAATTTAGAATCCAAAGGGATGATGTTGTAGACGTGGGGGGCCAGCAGGAGGTATGGCTTGAGAACAATTACAAACTGTATAAAATTCAAAATTATACCAAATATATCTAAATACTGAGATCATCTAATGAAGCTATCTGTGTGTGATGAGGTTTATGGAAGGAAAGCATTCAGAGAAAATGGGATTTCAGGAACGGCTATGACGGAGGAAGGAAGAAAGAGTAGAGGCAAGTAAAAGGAAAAGACATTTGGAGGAGTGAAAGAGATGGACCCCGAAGAACAGGAGATGGGAGAGGGTGGGGAAGAGATTCACACCCAAACTGCTGACAGACTTTGAAGCAAATCTGAAGTGAATGTGGATATTGACCCTGATTAGGGAAGGCTGACACAATATACCAGTCCAAGGATACCTTTCTGGCATAAGGAGTACTTCAAGAAGCAGCAGACACTGGAGAAGCGCTGAAACAGAATAGAGGTTACCCCCTTTCTTTTTTTTAAGATTTTATTTATTTATTTGACACAGAGAGAGAGAGCGTGCAGAAGCAGGGGGAGTGGCAGGCAGAGGGAGAGGGAGAAGCATGATCCCTGCAGAGCAGGAGAAGCCAGATACGGGACTCAATCCCAGGACTTTGGGATCATGACCCAACCGAAGGCAGTGGCCCAAGCAACTGAGCCACCCAGGTGCCTCTGAAGTTACCCTTTCTTAAGAGAAGTTCATATTTATTAGGAAATTTCAATTTGTAAGGGTGTCTCCCTCTCTGTACCAGGAAGAGAAGGATGACTTAGTCACAAGAAACTCAACAATGCAGGAGTCATGACCTAAATCATCATGGCAAATCTTATTCTTGTTTACCATACCTGTCCTGCTTATCTCCCTATAACTGACTTCCCCCACACCCTTCTTTCATCCTTAGCTAAAGATGGTTTTCAAGCCTAATTCCACAGCACCTCCGAGAGGTAGTTCCTCAGTTTTCGGAGTACATCATACATTAGATATATGTTACCAACTTCTGTTTGTATTTCTCTTTTTAATCTTTTTTATTTTCATTTTTTAAAAATGGACTGTGTTAAAAAATGATTTAAAAAGACAAATTAGATGATAAACTTCATGAAGTGGACAGCTTCCATTCAGAGACCTGTAAAATGGGGAGGAAGGCGAAAACTTCTACAGGACAAAGAATAAAGAACAAGGAAGGGAGAAATAGAAAATATAAGATTGGCCAGGGCTACATCGTTGGACTTGCTTGGGGTGAGAAGGAAGAAGGAAATAAGCATAGACTTCAGAGCTGGCATGGCAACTGGGGACTAGCTGACTGGGGTAATCCATTTGTGGTGAAGCTGAGCATTTCCAGGGACATGAAAGTTAGATCTGAGTTTCAGTTTGCTGATGTGGCACCCAGGGAAGGAACAGTTCCATCTTCTAACTAGAGATTTATTTCAAAAACTGGTGATAAATAATTTGCTATTTGGCACCTGACCATGCGTCATACTTTCAATAGCATTGACTTAGATGCATGATGATTTATTTATGTAGAATGTTGTGTAATAAATAGAAATTTATTATTTCTAGCATATACACAACATACTGCATAGGCAATATTATTTCTGATCTTCAACTATTTATGCCTTTTTAAAAAAAGATTTAATTAATTAATTATTTGAGACAGAGTGAGAAACAGAGCATAGGTAGGAGAGGGGCAGAGGAAAAACCAGACTCCCACACTGAGCAGGGAGCCAGATGTGGGGCTTGATCCCAAGACCATGAGATCATGACCTGTACTGAAAGCACACAGTTAACCAAGTGAGCTGCTCAGGTGTCCCTATTTATGCCTTTAAAATAAAACAAATCATTTGAAGTTCATAATCTTTAAGGAATCAAGTTTTTTTCTGAGAAGTTCTTTTTAGTTCTTTGTGTATTTTCTTGCACTCATAAATATTTTAAAAAGTGTCAGTTTTCCAATGGATTCTTATGTTCAAATAAAAATGTTGGACACCCCATATCTATGGGTATTGATTTCTAATACCCAATGTTTGTCTGTTTAATGTGTTTCTTTTTTTTGTTTGTTTTAAAGATTTTATTTATTTATTTGACAGAGAGAGATCACAAGTAGGCAGAGAGGCAGGCAGAGAGAGAGAGAGAGAGAAGGAAGCAGGCTCCCTGCTGAGCAGAGAGCCCGATGCGGGACTCGATCCCAGGACCCTGAGATCATGACCTGAGCCGAAGGCAGCGGCTTAACCCACTGAGCCACCCAGGCGCCCCCTAATGTGTTTCTTGTTAAGAACATTTTTATTTGTGAATGAAATCTTACAAGACAACTGCTTATAACATTACAGTTTATTGCCACAAAAAATAGTGAACTATCAGAAAATGACTGAGTTTTCATAAACATCAATGTCATACTGCTGTATGAGGAAATGGAAAAAATCTGGCCGAGAGAAGTGAGGGAATCAGTGTTTAGCACTGCAAAGTTTTGCAAATGGGCAAAGTGCAAATTTCTTTATTAAAAACAACTAGCTTAAAGTTTTATTTACTTAAAAAATTCCTTCATCTAACACCGCCTTTATTGCTCCTAAATTTGAGGACAAATATAACATCATAACAGAAGCCTACAAGAAAAAGCAAACGCATATCACTTAGGAATAACAGCCTCAGAAAAAACTGAAACTAAAGCTCAAAGGCCGTTGGCATTTAATTTCCCTTCACTTCTTAAAATTTTGGAGACTTTGCATTCTATTTCCCAAAATATGTGGTTAATGTTTTAACATTTCCACCAATTATGCTGAGCAATCTAACTTGACCTCCATTTAAGAGAAAGGTTTTCTTGGTCTTTTTAAAGTTCATTTCTATACAATATGATAAACAAATGTTATGTGTGATCCTTGATTGGATCCTAGATTGAAAAAAAAACCCAAGACAAAAAAACTTATGACAGGGCATTATTAAGACAGTGGAGAAAGTTTGCATATAGGCAATATATTAGATAATTTCTTATATCAACATTAAATTTCTTTAGTGTGATATGGTATTATGGTTATATAGGAGAATGTCCTTGCTCTTAGAAAACACATGGTAAACTATTTAGAAGGAAAGTGTCACGATGTCTACAATACACTATCATATGGTTCAGCACTGGGGCACCTAAGTGGCTCAGCAGGTTAAGTCTCTGCCTTCGGCTCAGGTCATGATCTCAGGGCCCTGGGATCAAGCCCTGCATCGGGCTCTCTGCTTGGCAGGGAGCCTGCTTCCCCCTTCTCTCTCTGCCTGCCTCTCTGTCTACTTGTGATCTCTCTCTCTGTCAAATAAATAAATAAAATCTTTTTAAGAACTTGTTCAGCATTAAAAAAAAGGTACATGGAGATGGATGGATAGATGATACATAGATAGATAGACAGACAGATAGATAACAGATATAGCTAGCCAGTGTGGCAAAATGCTGATAACTGGTATATTTAAGTAAGGCTGTTCCTAACCCTGCAGGGCCTGGGTCAAAAGCACAAAACGAGACTCATATACCCTGCCTAAATATTTAAAGTTATAAAGCAAACTCATAAAATAATAAAATACATTCTATCTTTAATTTTTTTATTTTTAATTTTTTTAAAGATTTTATTTCTTTATTTGCCAGACAGAGATCACAAGTAGGCATAATAAATAAATAAAATAATATTTATTTATTTATTTATTTGACAGAGAGAGAGAGATCACAAGTAGGCAGAGAGGCAGGCAGAGAGAGGAGGAAGCAGGTTCCCTGCTGAGCAGAGAGCCTGATGCGGGCCTCCATCCCAGGGCCCTGAGATCAGGGTCCGAGCCGAAGGCAGAGGCTTTAATCCACTGAGCCACCTAGGCGCCCCTCTATCTTTAATTTTGACTTCTACATCTTCATAATGATCTGGAAACCAAGTTTAAATTTAGAATTCACAAACTCCTGCAAGTTTTACAGTAGAACATAGTAATTCAAGGAAAGCCAGCCCTGGTCTCCTGGCCTGCAGCCAATTCCATTTCTCTCCCCATCCCTAAGACCATTTGTATCATAAGGGGCTCTATGCATATTTGTGTGGACCTCAGGTCATGCATTCAAGCACCATCTGTAGGGTAGCAGAATATGAAACCCTAAAACATACCCCTTTCACATAAGGATTATTTTGAGCTGAACGCAACTGAGAAGAAACAGGTATAAAAAAGCTCTCTGCTGGGTGCCTGGGTGGCTCAGTGGGTTAAAGCCTCTGCCTTCAGCTCGGGCCCTGATCTCAGGGTCCTGGGATGGAGGCCCGCATCAGGCTCTCTGCTCAGCAGGGAGCCTGCTTCCTCCTCTCTCTGCCTGCCTCTCTGCCTACTTGTGATCTTTCTCTCTCTGTCAAATAAATAAATAAATAAATAAAAATTAAAAAAAAAAAAAAAGCTCTCTGCTCTCTATTTGCCTAAAACCAGGACATAAATTTTCAAAGGTATCCCTCTCTCCTCTCTAACAAGAGGACAAAACTTGATTATCATATATGACTTTAGATCCTATCAGGCTGGAGATGGCACTGGAAAAATCTATATAACAAACTTTACTATCCAGCTTTTGTCTACCATTAGTTTCCTACATATCAGCCCCCCTATTATTTGCTGTACTTTGAGACTCAAAGTCTTTTTCCTTTGTCTTGTCACTTCTATAAAAATGTATTGTTTCCTTGCTAAGATACTATGTAAACTCATTTTTTAAAAAAGATTTTATTTATTTATTTGTCAGAGAAAGAGAGAAAGAAAGAGAACAAGTAGGGGGAGTGGCAGGCAGAGGGAGAAGCAGGCTCCCTGCTGAGGAGGGAGCCCATGTAGGACTCCATCCCAGGACCTTGGGATCATGACTTGGGCTGAAGGCACATGTGTAACTGCCTGAGCCACCCAGGTGTCCCTAAACTCAGGTTTAGGGACTGAGTTACTCATTTTTCCCTGGGTATCTCCCATGCAAATATGAGGTATACATATTAATAAACTTTTTTGTTTTTCTCTTATTAATCTGTCTTTGGTTATAGAAGTCTAACCAAGAACTTAAAAAGGTAGAGGGAAATTACTTTTCCTCCCCTACACACCCATATCACAGCTCCCCACTCCCACAAATAGCTGTTCCTTGGCCACCTTTTGGGTTAAAGGATATGCATAATAGACGCCGTCTTACCTCAGGAAAACAGACCCAAAATGAGGAAAGTAGCAGGAATTCCAGAGTCTAGGATACCTGCAGCATGGAATAAAAGTGAGGGGCTGTGGTGGGAGCTGAACTCCAGATAGTCATGCCTTTTAGCTCAGAATACTTCTCATTCCTTGGGGAGGACCAAGGCTAGAGGAGAAAAGGAGCCCTCCAAAGGATGCGTAGTATTGGATATACGTGAAGAGATATGGATTTCCAGTGAAATTATTCTTTCATTTTCAACTTGAACATTTTGGCATATTTTTTTCCCACTTTCCAAAAATGCTTTGGAGATGATTTAGAAAAAATATTTTATATCTTGTTCGTTTCACATATCATTCTAACAACTGCAGAGGGAGGAAAATTAATCTTCTCTCTACCCTAGAAGTTCTTAGCAAAGACCTCTGTAGTAAAAGAAGTTTATAAACATGTATACTTCATGTATATTTGGGAGATGCCCAGGGAAAAATGAGTAACTCAGGTGGTTCAGAGTTCAGGCTTAACTACCATCTTAATTGGGAAGGGAAGGGAGAATATAGGCCTCTTAGGGGAAAGTAAGTGATTTTTAGGGAAGATGAATGGGTTCTTAGAAAAAAATAGATGGGAGAGATGATAGAATGCAATAAAGTTTGGGTGCTGTGTCAGTAATTCCTAGTTGGTAAAACTCTCAGGAAGGGGATAACTGAGTTCCTTTTGTTGTTCTGTCTTGGGGCAGATATGAGGAATTCAGAGAAAGCTCCTCCTTGCATTTAATGTTTTTCAAATGCCTGCGACTCAAAATAATTAATATGCCAAAGCAGCATATTTTAAGGTGGCATGTCCAGAACTCCTACACTCATATTTTAAGATGACTCATTCTGCTACACTTAGCAGTAATCATTTACATGATTAAAAACTCTTTGCAAACATTATTTTTAATATCCATTATGTCTAATCTGTGGTATTGCGATTTATAATAAGACATACATATTTGGTCTTCATCCTTGTTCCTGGCACAGAGCTCCTAAAACCTCTGGAATCACCTAGGTGTTGACAGCAGACAGCTGGATCTTCCAATCCGCCCCCTGATTTTTGAGGGGGAGAGGGGCTGGAAATTGAGATAAATCACCAATGGCCATTGATTTAATCAATCATGATTCTGTAATGAAGCTTCCATAAAAAACCAAAAGGACTAGATTCGGAGAGCTTTCTGGGTGGGTGACTGCATGGAAATTTTAAGGACTGTGGTATGCTTGGAGAGCATGGAAGCTCTGAGCCCATTCCCACAGGTATTGTTTTGTTACATATCCTTTTATAATAAACTGGTAAATGTTTATTATACATAAACATTTTATGTATATGTTTATTGTACATAAACATATACTCACAGAACTGAGTTCTGTGAGATGTTCTAGCAAATTAATTGAATCTAAGCTGGGGGTTGTAGGAACCTCCCATCTATAGCCACCTGGTCAGAAGCACACATAACAGACCTATACTGGCATTGACTTCCCAAGAGGGTAGAGGTGCAGTCTTACATAACTGAGTCCTTAACCTGTGGGATCTGATGCTATTTTTTTGATAAGTAGTGTCAGAATTGAGTTGGATTGTAGGGCACCTGGTCAGTGTCTAGTGGGAATTTCTCATGGACAAAACTCAGGCACGTGGCCACATCTGATTTGTAGGAGAGCTGGAAAAGGCAGTCTGAAAGCCCAGAAGGAGAAAGAAATAACGTGACTAAACCTATCCAAACTCTTCCGTCTAGTAACAGAGTTAAATATCTGCAGGTTGTGTAGCTGATTCACTGTTTCAGCCTGTCAGTGGGCAAAAGCAAGAGGCCTCTACGGTTTGGTTTGGGTTTTCATTTCCTGGAGGAGACCACGAGCGTCTACTCTGCCAAATGTGGCATGGATCTCGTAGGATCACCCCACAGTCTCCTGCCTCCATGAATGCTTGAGGTTGGAAACCCTCCGGAGGAATTTGTCTTGCCAACAATCCCTTTCCCTCAAGTGGATTCCATGACAAAAGTTCCGTTAGCCCTTGTATTTGAGCCAGTTTGGTGGTGATATTCACTGTATTCACTCTAATGTGTAGACTGTATTCACTCTAAATGAGGGGTCCTTGCATTTGTGGAAATTACTTCCCAATAGTCTCTCTGCATTTTTAAAAATGGTGCATTTCTTATAAAGGAGGCCCAACATACTTATTTTAGTTTAAATTCAAAGTGTTATTTTTACAGCTGGAGCAGAGAGTGACTGTGTGTTATTCACTACAATTTTGAGAAAATGTCAGACCTTAATGGATTTATATTTCAAACCTTCTGACTTTACTTTTTTTGCATTGATTTTAGGTACTCACTGAACTTATAATCAAGTTGAATGTCTGGCAGAGTTGGGGAATTCAGTTGCTGTCATACTAAATAAAGGCTTTAATCTGGGGAAGAGGAGATTAAAAAGATCATTTTAAGTTAAAGGATGGGGGTTCATTTAATGAAATCTCCAACTACTCAAAACTGGGTTAAGTCCTAAGGAAGCCTTATTGGAAATGATTTTAGCGAGTAGGCCTACCAGTCAGGCTAGTTGCCAATGTTTGCCCATGAGCAAGAAGGTTGAAAATTGACTTCAGATGGCTAGTCATTGATACACACACAGGAATCTGCCAAAGAATCTTTGAGGCGCAGAGAGACACAAGGCTGCAGAGAACCTCAACCCAAATTCTCAAACTATTAGGGGAACACGATAGGACTAGTGAGGATACTACTTGTGTTCCTTAGAGGCAACATTAACTCTGAAATTTTTTTTCCTGTCACTTTAGAAAAAAAGCAAAAATAAAAGAGATGCCAGAAATATGTAGCTGTAAATAAGCCACTACTATTGGCAAAATAATTAATCATTTACTCAACAAGCATTTATTAAGCACCGGCACTTAGTATTGGTGATAGGAAGATGAATGAAAGTTTTTGCCTTCAAAGAGCACATAACCTAGAGCAAAGGAAAATAATTGCAAAACAGTGTTATAAGGGCTGTAAGGGAGGCGTGCGTAAGTCCTGGGGGGTGGGGATGGGGCACAAAGGAGGAAGCAAGTTTGGAGAAGATGGTCAGGGAGAGATTTACTGAAAAGACTCTTGGGATGCATCTCAAAGGATAGGAGCTTGCCAGTATAAGCAGCATTTTACCAAGAGAGGAAAAGCATAGCAAGATTGTCAGAGCAGAAAGGCATGCTCCAACTTTCACATTAAGTTGGTTACTAAAGCTGTTTTCATAGCAGAACTTTTTTTATTTCAAGGTTTTCTCTTTTGATTTGTTTTTCTTTACACTTTAGAGTGTGTCTGTGGAAATATCTAATGGCGAGCTAAAGCAATCTCACCATTGTGGAGTCCAAAGTACCCAGGATGACATCTTCTGGATCTCTTCCACTGACCTGGTTTCCCTAAAATATTTCCTGGCAGAACCATGTGAATGACAGCATGACCATTAGAAAAAAGGCATTTTATTTATTTATTTTTTAAAGATTTTATTTATTTATTTGACAGACAGAGATCACAAGTAGGCAGAGAGGCAGGCAGAGAGAGAGGGAAGCAGGCTCCCTGCTGAGCAGAGAGCCTGATACGGGGCTCGATCCCAGGACCCTGAGATCATGACCTGAGCCAAAGGCAGCGGCTTAACCCACTGAGCCACCCAGGCACCCCAAGAAAAGGCATTTTAAAGCTCTGGTCTTTTTTCAAATTAAAAACATAAAAGACCCTTTTCTATAGTCATATAGCTAACTTTTGATTATTCAGGGTCATGGGGATAAAAGTTAGGGTGACCAAACCAGGATAAACAGGGAAAAGAGGAAAGGAACCAACTGTAAAATTCATTTGTAAAAATCAGAGTAAAATGAAAGAATTAAAACCAAGTCCATCTGTTTTTACAATAATTATGAATGGACTGAATTTGCACATTAAAGTCAGAAACTGCGTGAGCTTAAAAAGAATAAACTGCCCTAAATGCTGTTTCCAAGATACACCTGACCCACAGTGACAAAAAGGAAATGGGATAGTAAGTCATCTCAAAATCCACACTTGCTCATGATTTTAACTGCTTTCCTCCATCAGACTTCTTGCCTCAAACGAAGTTATAAAAGTCAAATTGGTAGTCTTAAGGCCCCCTCATATTTACCGACAACATAATTCTCTGACAGAAGTAGAAGTAAAGAATTTATGTTAAAGCAAGTTGTATCTGTCAGGGTCCAGTCAGGAGACAGAAGTTGCAACAACAGACAAATTCATATGAGGAACCGGTTACACAAGTTGTCGGAGGGACCAAAGCGCAAAAGGAGACACAGCGAGGTGACACAGACAGCAAGTATAGGAAACAGCCACCACTCCCTCTGCCTGGGGAAGCAAAGGGAAATTTGGGGCTGTCGGAATCTAGAAGTCAGTACCTAACTTGTAATACCTGAAACCTAGAGCCCCAAGGAGGCTTTTCTCCCAACATTGCTCATGTCATGTTATGTTAGGAAAGAGACAGATAGTAGGGATACCCCAGAAAAATTATCTCTTGTACCTTACCACAAGCTTATCCCTAATCCTGTTTCCTGGAGAAGAGGATACCCCATATGGGACTCCAGGTCTCCTTTTTCTAAGAAGGTAACTCTTAAGTCTTACAACGCTACAAGTGGGCCAAATAGCCTCCTTGGCACCATTACTTTAAGACCACACGAAAATTGTAAGGATGGTAAAGAGGATCATTTCAGTGATGAAACAAACAAACAAACAAACAAACAGGCTAACTCAAGAAAGAAAAGAAAGGAAAGATCTGCCCTTGGGCTTCTTCTATAGTCTACAGCAGAGCTGATCTTGATCATTTTAGAAATCAACAATTTTAGCCTTCTAGGACATTGTATATCCTCCCTTGAGAAGACAGGAGTGGTTTCTGCACCATTTTTTCTGAATTCCAGATAACAGGAAACAGCTTTTATCAACCCAAATTAAGATGTCACTTTTATAGAAGGATAAAGATACAGAAGGATAAAAGCTTCTATTTGAAGTCTTTTTTGACCTCCTGGTCAAAAAAGCTTCACTAGAAATGGGGCTTTTCTAATTGCTAAAAGAGCACTGGAAAGATCATTCTTTCCAGTTTCCAGATGGTTTCCAGAACCATCAAAATATGACTACTGATGTGTACATCATCTCAGACAAGGTTTTAATTCATCATAGTCAGTCCATGGCCCCTGAGAACTGAGCTCTGTGCTAGGAAGTCATAATAAGATTACCTGGCTTTCTCTGTCTCTGTGCTATCAATCAACTGCTGTGTTTGATGAAGTTAGGTAAAATAATCAGATAAGCCTCTGATGCAATGATGATAATGACAAAAAAGCAGGGAAATAAAATAGAGCCACCACAAATCAATCCCCTTGCATAAAAGTTAAAGTGAGTAACTTTGTGAACCTAAGACATTGTCACTCAACGTCAAGGTTTATCATTTATAACCCAACACCAGATTAAACCATTCTATAGGGGCGCCTGGGTGGCTCAGTGGGTTAAAGCCTCTGCCTTCAGCTCAGGTCATGGTGCCGGGGTTGTGGGATCGAGCCTGGAGTTGGGCTCTCTGCTCAGCGGGGAACCTGCTTCCTCCTCTCTCTCTTTGCCTGCCTCTATGCCTGCTTGTGATCTCTGTCAAATAATTAAATAAAATCTTTAAAAACAAAATAAAAAATAAACCATTCTATAAAGCAAATATTCCCAGATTCTCAGGTTTAAAGTTACCTTAAACATCATTAGTTACAGAGATAACAAACTGACCATAGGCCAAATGTACATATGTGTTATGTGGCCCGTAGTGGGGTTTTCTCTCCCAGTGAAATTTGATAGCACATTTAAGAATCAGAAGCTTTTCTATAAAAAGGTGAATTCCTGGCTTTTCTTCAAACATAGAAAGGTTTCTTAAAAGAGGATCCATGTTCCTGCATGAAAACTATCAGTGCTGAGTGACAATTGTGCTCTTTAGAGGAAGTTTACCCAGACCCCCATTGCTCCCTATTATATCTCCAATTTAGAGGCTGAGAGTCAACCACTGTTCATCATGTTGCTGCAACTGTTTTACATGGAGTTAAGGGAAAAGTGAAGTACTTTCTACACTTGGTCACTTCTCTGATTTATGCTCCTTGCTTGGCCTCCATAGACACCTGATTGAGGAGCTCTGGTCTGGATGACAGCCCTCACCCCACTTGATGCCTGAGTCCCTACATACCATCTTCAGTCATGCAAGTCACAGGGAACTCACCCTCCCTGAGACAGCCGGCTCCACAGTTGGTCACCTCTGAACAATACAAAATTCTTATTACTGAACAGAAACATATCTTCTTGTTGTCTCCACTAGCCCTAGTGCAACTCTTGGAGCTATCCAGCATACAGAACACTAACAAACACCAATTAATGCAATAACTTTTGCAATCATTTAGTCCAGAGCCTGCTATGCAGCGGGCACTCAGTACATGTTGGTTTTCATCCCTGCTCCATTTCTTCCATTTTCAAACATTTGTTGAGTGCCAACTATGTACAAGGCACTATACTGGGAGCTAAAAATAAAAAGATGAATCTAAATAAAAACAAGTCTCTGAATTCTAGAGGCTAATGATCTAGTAGCTGAGGCTGATTGGTGTGTGTTCTGTCACAACGCTGGGTTAGGAATACGTACAGGACTCCCAAACTAGACCAAGACGTTCTACTGACTTTTGTGGGGAAATAGGGTACACCAGGGTGTCATTTGAACATTATTTGTCTTGTACCTAAAGGCTGCATATACCTTGGGAGCAGAAGTTCCATACTGCCCATAACGTGAATAAATAATAAATTTGGCTTTGCATTAGGGAATTAAAGACCTAAAGAGACTTAGTATCAGTTGGAACATGCCCTCATGAATACTTCCATTTTAAAATTTTAGATTTGTTACAAATTCAGAGATAGTAGTAAGTATAGTGAACTATAGGAACAAAGAGAAGGATCACCTGACACATTCCAGTTACTTACAAATAGTATGAAAGACAGTTTCAAGGGTGGATGGGCAATAGGGCAGGGAGACATACCGATTCCCTCTCTAGAACTTGGGGTATATAATGAACACTCGGCTTAGTGGTTTCCTCCTCGTCCCCTTGGGCCCTCTCAGCAAGTGTTTAGAGAGACTTCAGACTGTGACCTCTACAACTAAGTAGTGTTTAAGGTAGGATAACTTACCTTGAGGAGGGAATTCTGACAAGTGGATGAGGTGAGAGGTTTTAAAAATATATAGTTAGGAAATTCTCTGACACCAAATGCACAGGCAACAAAAGCAGGGGCAACTACATTAAACTAAAAAACCTTGTGCAGCAAAAGAAAAAGCAACACAACGAAAAGGCAGCCGAAGTAATAAGGGAAAATATTTGCAAACCATTCTTCTGACAAGAGGTTAATTTCTAAAACACGTAATAGAGGGGCCCCTGGGTGGCTCGGTTGGTTGAGCGACTGCCTTCAGCTCAGGTCATGATCCTGGAGTCCTGGGATCGAGTCCCACATTGGACTCTCTACTCGGCAAAGAGTCTGCTTCTCCCGTTGATCTCTCTCCTCTCATGCTCTCTCTCTCAAATAAATAAATAAAATCATTAAAAAAAATTTAAAATAAAATAAAATATGTAATAGAGAACTCATACAATTCAATAACAAACAATCCAGTTTTAAAACGAGTGGAGGAACTGAATGGGCATTTTTCAAAAAAAAAAAAAATATCCAATTGGCCAACAGGTAACATGAAAAGGTGCTCAGCATCACTATTCATCAGGGAAATGCAAATCAAAACCACAATGAGATCTCACCTCACGAATGTTAGAATGCTATTATCAAGAAGACAAGAAATAGGGACACCTGGGTTAAGTGTCTGCCTTCAGCTCAGGTCATGATCCCAGGGTCCTGGGTCCTTCAGCTCAGGTCATGATCCCAGGGTCCTGGGTCCTTCAGCTCAGGTCATGATCCCAGGGTCCAGGGTCCGAGTCCTGCATTAGGCTCCTTGCTCAGTGGGGAGCCTGCTTTTCCCCCTGCCTGCTGCTCCCCCTGTTTATGTGCACATACTCTCTCTCTCTGAAAAATAAACGAATAAAATCTTAAAAATAAAAGACAAGAAATTACAAAGATATGGAGAAAAGGGAACTCTTTTTATTTTATTTTTAAAAAGATTTTATTTATTTGAGAGAGAGAGAAAAAAAAGAAGGAGAGAGGGTGAAGCAGATTCCCCACCCAGCAGGGAGCCTGATGTGGATTCGATCCG
Source organism: Mustela nigripes (assembly GCF_022355385.1). Taxonomy (NCBI): domain Eukaryota; kingdom Metazoa; phylum Chordata; class Mammalia; order Carnivora; family Mustelidae; genus Mustela; species Mustela nigripes. The sequence goes on along the minus strand of NC_081562.1, from coordinate 41,959,420 downwards.
AGAACACCAGGATCATGACCTGGGCTGAAGGCAGACGCCCACCCAACTGAGCCACCCAGGTGCCCCAGAAAAGGGAATTTTTAAGCACTGTAGTATGATTATAAAATTTGCTCAGCCATTATGGAGGTTCCTCAAAAAATTAAAAATAGAACTACCATACTATCCAGCAATCCCTTTTCTAAGTATATATCTAAAGGAAATGAAAACAGGGTATCACACTCCCATGTTTATTGCAGCATTATTCACAATAGCCAAGATATGGAAACAACTTAAGGATCTGTCAATGGATGAATGGATAAAGAAGATATAGTATATATACATACAATGAAGTATTATTGAGCTATGAGTAAGAAGAAAATCCTGCCATTTTCAACAACATAGATAAAACCTGAGGGCATTATGCTAAGTGACATAGGTCAGAGAGAGAAAGATAAATACTGTGTGATATCACTTGTTTGTGGAATCTAAAAAAAGCAGAACTCATAGAAACAGAGTAGAGTAGTAGATATCAGAAGATGAGGTAAGTGGGGAGATGTTTAAGAGTATACAGACTGGCACCTAGAAGATTAATAAGTTCTGGATATCTAATGCACAACATTGAGATTATAGTCAACGATGCTATATTATGTATTTCAAAGTTGCTAAGAAACTAAATCTTACATATCTTGATCACAACATACTATGTTAATTATGTGACCACGGAGGTGTTAGCAAAGCCACAGTGGTAATCATATTACAATATATGAATAGAGCAAATCAATAGGTTGTACACCTTAAACTTATGCCATGTTATACGTCAACTGTATCTCTGGAGGAAGAAGGAAAGAAAAGAAAAGAGAGAGAAGGAAAGCAAGGAAGGAAAGGAGGAAGGGAGGAAGGAGGGAAGGAAAGAAAGGGGAAGGAAGGAAGCAAGCAAGCCTGTCCTTTGCTGAAGGACTGAAGAGTGCCTGTTTTACTTCCCCTCGGTTGCCCTTGCCAAATTGCCTGGCAAAGAATGCGGGAGAGCAGAAGAGCACCGCCACTCAAGAGCACCAGGAGACAGGCTTCCTGCAGTCACAGGTGGAGAGTCTAGAGGCACCATAGCTGCAAACTGTACCCAAGGTTCTTTCCCAGAGTGGCCATGTGCCCGGACACCAGCCCAGGACCTGCTGGTCTGTTGAAGCACATCAATGCAGATAGAACAACACCATCAAAGGAAGACTGTTGACATGGAGGATCCTGGCTGGGTTGTGTATCTGTGTACTCCTGTCTCCTGCATCCCACATTTCAACCTCGATATCTATACCATGTACAAACTGCATAAGCCCTTGAACCTAAAGTTCAAGGGTACAGACTTGCCTAGTCCTCATTCTTTTACTCTGTATCTCTTTGGGGTTGACAAACTGTTCAAGCTTTGTATTGGGACCATTAAGAAAATATTTTCTCATATGCCTTTTGGAATATTTATCATTTCAAGACTCAGCATCAAACTACTAAGATTGATGCCCTCAAGAGTGAACACAATTCTTCACCATCCCTAGAGTATAGGCTTGAGAACAAAGAAAGTGAATTGTCAGCTTAAATACATCCTGTTCAAACTCCCCTAGGAATTCTGTGTTCAGTTTGAGTGATATACTTGAAGAAGAATTTTAAATTATTATTATTTTTCTTATGTCTCTATCTTTTCCAAATAGGATTTATATAATTAGACAAGCTGAAAAAATATTTAAAAGCTGGTAAACAGAATAGTGAATTCACCCCAAACCCTGTCATATGAAAAAGGAACAGAAATTCGCTGTCTTTGTCCTGGGTCACATACCCTATAAATGCGTCTTATAGAAGTAAAGCAACAGCACATGAAGATACAGCTACTGGATATTTTTGGAAGTACTTTTCTTCTGTAAAAAGTTTTATTACAGATATACATTTCTATAATCAATACATGGTTTTATTTTATATGATTAACATTTTATATACTAGGTAATTTTATTCTGCAACTTTTTTCACTCAAGATTGGTTTTTAAGATTTAAATGTGCTGTTACATCTGGTCCCTTCCTTTTGACCATGATATTCTATTATATGACTACATCACAATTTATTTATAGATCACCACATTATGAAGCATTACCTTTAATAGGAAATAACTGGAAATAAAAGGCAAAGCTGCAAACTGAAAAATTGTTGAATAAATAATGAAATATCTATTTCATAGAATATATACAACTCTTATAAAGAATGAGAGAAAGGCATTAACTTTGAAAGATGTCCATGATAAATTATTAAGTATATAGGATAATCTCATTTTTGTAAAAAAAAAAAAAAGACAAAAGACCAAAAACCATAAAAAACTCTCCTTATATAGTATACATGCATATGTGAGTTTGTATAAACATGGAAAAACATGCCCAAGAAACCCAATGAAAAGAGACCTAATAAACAAAATGTTAATACTGATTTATGTGGCAGTGGAACTGGATGAGGGAGGAAACTGTACATTTTTATATTACAGGCTTCTGTATTGTTTGGTTTCATGTGTTATTTTGATAGTTTGAAACAGCAATGGTAATAAAGCATTAAATAAAAAAGGAAATTGTTAGCACTTAATTTGTGCTTCAAACTCTTCATTCTAGATAATCAGTGTTAAAATACCATGCCCCAAACAATTCCTCCCTTCCCACCTCCCTCAAAAATACCCTCAAAGTCTCAGTGTCAATACTAATTCCTCATTTTTGTGCCAGATAGTAAACTAATTCACATTGAAGTGTGAATGATTGATGTCATCTCAACTGTTACTCTTCCCAGGGATATTTGAATTTCTTAAAGGGCTGTGGATGGGCTGTAAGCTGTAACTTCATTCCTCTGAATGCTTTTCTAATTTCAGACAAGAGTGGGATGACTAGGGGAGTGGGTTTAGGGAAAGAAGTCTTTCTGGTAGCCCTCACTCTTGAACCCATCACAGACCAGTTGGTCCAATTACATTTGGCCAGGCCCAGTCACGCGAGAGGCCCCTTACAAGGACAATTTCAGAAAGCTCCTTTTCATTTCTTTTTTTTTTTTTTTTTTTAAAGATTTTTATTTATTTATTTGACAGGGAGAGATCACAAGTAGGCAGAGAGGCAGGCAGAGAGAGAGGAGGAAGCAGGCTCCCTGCTGAGCAGAGAGCCCGATGCGGGACTCGATCTCAGGACCCTGAGATCATGACCTGAGCCAAAGGCAGCGGCTTAACCCACTGAGCCACCCAGGCGCCCTCCTTTTCATTTCTTATTAAAAACCTAAAACGGTTTCCACAGTTGAATCATCCTGTGGAAACAGAATCATCCAAACAGATTCTAAGAGGATATATTTCATTTTCTGGAGAGCAAAGGTGAGGAGAAGATTTTATCTCTGTTTTCCTCTTCCTTGCTACGCATAAAGTTCCTGAATCTACAGGGAAATTAGTGATCAGCTGATGTCTCTCCAAGCAGCCTGGCCACCTGCATCTTTCTTGCAAGATGGAATGGCTTGGACCAGTCTCAACAACCTGAGGCAAACTAGTAGTAACATGGGCAATATCTCCTGTGCTGTCATTTCTCACATCTTGGATCCCCTGAGGCCCCAGAAACCCCAGGTCCTCCTTCTGATGGTAATAGTTACAGAGAGGCCTATGTAGAAGCACATGCTCAACCCCAAAGGACTCTTGGAAATGTGGAAAATGGAAGCTCCTGGAAATGTTCCTGTGGACAAGGTAATGCTTTTAACGGTCTAATTTGGGAACTTTGAATTGTGACAAAAATGGGCAGAATGATTCAGTCTGTATTTCAAGATCACATTAAATGCTGGGAGGAAAGTTCAGGCACAAAGTTCTCTGACATTATCCCATCCCACTAGGCACTCTTATTTGAGTTCCAGAAGGCACCTGGTGGGCCAGAGGAAGATCCAGTGGTTTGTTCTTATTGACCTTGAGCTCATTTTTACATTTAATTAGCTTTCTTATTTGCATAGTAACCCCCCCCCCCCCCCCAATAAACCATTTAAAAAAAGGAGAAGGATGATGAGGGGAGGTAATCACAGTACTCAACTGAAACAGATTCTGCCTCCCAGAGAACATGGAACAATGTCTGGAGATTTTACAGCTTGTTACAACTAGAGGCAGGAAAGTGGGGCACATTCCTGGCATCTAGTGAGTAGAGGTCAGAGATGCTGCTAAACACTCTTTGATGCACAGGAGAGCTCCCCACAAAGATTCTCTGGTCCCAAATGTCATGAGGTTGAGGTCTACTTTTAGATTTTGGATTTATTGCTAAGGTGTAACTCTTGACTAAGTCTATGGGAGCACTAGAAATTTTCAAGTACTTCTTTGCTTTCCATTTCAGAAACCAAATTGGCCTGAGTGCCTCTTGAGTTCTATGACGTGAAATTAGCATTAGAATAAAATCTTTGCAAATATTAGATATATCAGTTTTAGAGAATATGAATTAGGGCACGTGGGTGGCTCAGTAAGCTAAGCCTCTGCCCTTGGCTCAGGTCATGATCCCAGGATCCTGGGTTGAACCTGGCATCAGGCTCCATGCTCAGTGGGGAGTTTGCTTCTCCCTCACCTTCTGCTGCTCCCCCTGCTTGTCCTCACTCTCTCTCTCTCTCTCTCGGTCACTCTCTGTCAAACAAATAAATACCTAAAAAAATATTTTAAAGAAAATCAATTAGACATTTCTGAATCTGAATAAAACATACCATTTTATCTTACTGCAATTTGGGCTAAACAAAGTAGAACAATGTCAAACTGTTTTAAGAGTATATTTTCTCTTTCCAAGGAGTAATCTGTAGAGCACCTTAGAATCACCTACAGTATTTATTAAAAATGCTGACTCCTGTGTCTCCCTTCTCCTATCTATGACAAGAGAATCTCAGAGGGTTATACATTCTCTCCAATTTAACCCTGTCGGCCCTTACCACACAGCGATGAGCAAATACCTGCATATACCCAGAACACTGTCTGACATCCTCAAATGTCAATGATTAATATTAGTTATCATGATAATTTTGGGGACATAATAAAAAAAATAAACACGTGGTCTTTGTTCCTGATTCTTGGCACAGAGCTCCTAAAATTATTATTTTTAAAATTTTTATTATTATTTTTAGAAAGAGAGAGGGGGCATCAGTGGTGGGGGGGCAGAGGGAAAGGAAGAGAATCTAAGCCAGCCTCATGCTCAGCACAGAGCCTGATATAAGGCTTGACCTCACACCCCTGAAATCATGACCTGAGCCAAAATCAAGAGTTGATTGTCTGAACTCAACTGACTGAGACAGTCAGCTGCCCCCCAGAGCTTCTAAAATTCTTAAAATTTACTCTCTTTTTTATGCTAATAAGATGACTCATGGAGGGGCCCTAGATTGCTTCAGCACGGGGAGCTGGTTGCCATGAAGACTGCTGTCTGATTAAAAGGTTAGATCTTTTAGCCCCACTTTTACCTCTAACACCAGGGAGGGGAAAGGGGCTAGAGACTGAGATCAATCACCAATGGCTATTGATTTAATCAACCACCCCTATGTAATGAAACCACCATAAAAACCCAAAATGAGGGGCGCCTGGGTGGCTCAGTGGTTTGAGCTGCTGCCTTCGGCTCAGGTAATGATCTCAGGGTCCTGGGATCGAGTCCCGTATCGGGCTCTCTGCTCAGTGGGGAGCCTGCTTCCTCCTCTCTCTCTCTCTCTGCCTACCTCTCTGCCTACTTGTGATCTCTCTCTCTGTCAAATAAATAAATAAAATCTTAAAAAAAAAAAAAAACCTAAAATGATGGGGTTCAGAGAGCTTCCTGGTTTGTGACCACATCAAGGTATGGGAAGGTGGAATTAGCCAGGAGTGTACCACTCCCCCCCATACTCGCCCTCTGTATCTCTTCCATTTTGCTGTTCCTGAGTTATGTCCTTTGAAATAAACAAATAATAGTAAATAAATCACTTCCCTGAGCTCTGCAAGATATTATTATGAATTCTTGACTCTGAGAGGGGATAATGGGAACCCCTGAATTAGTAGTCAGCCAGGCATAAGTGTTGGGGGGTGGAGACCCTATTTGTAACAGAGTCTGAAGCGGGGGCAGCATTGTAGGACTGAGCCCTTAACCTGTGGGGTCTATGCTAACTTTGGGTACTTAGTGTTAGCATTTAACTGCATTGTTGGACATGCATTTGGTGTCAGAGAATTGGAGATTTGCTTGGTGTTGGAATGATGTATTTGGTGTTAGGAAAAAATGTTGCAATGATCTTACCTTAAAGTAACAGAGAAACCATGGAAAGAGAGGGTAAATCAGATACCAAGACAGTATGAGCATCTTAGAAATCTTAATACCTCAACCTTTCAATGATATCTTCAATGTTAAAATATTCTAGAAATTTTCTGCAGATTTCTGATTCTATACTTATATGGTGCTTAGAAAATCAATTGTAAAGTACAGATATTTCTGTACTACCATATTCAAAGCAAGATATTTAAAAAATTTCCACCTCTCTTAAAATGTTCTAAGACATTATGTGTAAGACAGTTAGTAATAATATTCAGAATATTGCAGTTGCAGAAATAAATGAGTGACACATTTGTAGATGTTGCTATCCATACATTATCTGTGGGTGGACATGGGGAGTTTCTGTAGTTTCTACTTCACACATCATTCCATTTCTTCTTCTTTTTCTTCTTTTTTTTTTTTAAAAGAGAGAGTGAGAGCACAAGTGGGCATTGGGGGAGGGGCAGGCGGAACGAGAGAGAGAATCTCTCTGGCCCACCCGGGGCTCGATGCCACGACCCTGAGACCATGACCTGAGTCAAAACTAAGAGCTGGATGCTTAGCCAACTGAGCCACCCAGGTTCCCCCAACATTCTACTTTGTAATGGCAAAATGACAACATGTGAATGGCAAGAGAGAAAATTGAAGACTCTGATTCTAGAAAGATAATTTTGGTGTTGCCATTTTGCCTCCAGGGATAAGCCTTAGTGGAGAGCTGTCTGTTCATCATCTACTGGAAGACTGCTCACTTAGCTATTTACTCCCTGTCCCCTGTGGATGGGAGCTTCTAGAATTTCCTTCTTACTGCCTTGACTTTCTCTGGATCCCACTGTCTCAGACTGAGATTACTGGTTCCTATGAAAGCAGACCACTGAGTATAAACAAATGCTTACTCTCTGTTTTTGGTTTTTGTCTTTATCTCTTTGTTTTGAGGAGCCAGCTTCCCCTCACCCTACCCTGGTCATGCTGAAGGTCACTCAACTTCCCAACCCAAAGCCTCCCACTCTCCTGGAAGACAGAGGGAGGAGAGAGATTAGAGGTTGGATTACAACATCAGGATTAAACACTAATTTGTTTTCTTCCCTTTCACATGTCACATGGGAAGTACCATTTGGCCAACTCACTTCACAGCATATGACAAGGACACTGCCAGCAGAGACCATCTCCCCTTCTCTGACTTCCTTCTGTTTTCTTTAATCCTCCAAACATTTGAGGTTTTGGTCATTAGTAAGAGAAGATGCAATTTAAGCTGCTTCCTGAGAGGCCTTGAGGCTGAGGGGAAAGCCTGGAAGGTGTTAGTGATCCCTCAGATTTAAGTATTCTATAAATGTGTGCATATGTTTCATTTTAAAAAGTAGCTAGAACCCTCTAAGGCAGCTCAGTCCAATAAAAGTATAGTGCAAACCCCATATATAATGTTGAAGTTTCTAGTTACCCCATTAAGTAAAAAGAAACCAGGGAGGTTAATTCTAATATGCATTGGTATACTATAGCCCCTTCTATTTACTCCAACTTAAAATCTCACATAATATTCACAAATGGGTATGAAGGACATAACGGCAAACCCTACAATAGGTAAGCAGTGATTTGGGATAATTGGTGGTGTGCTACAGGAAGCAGGCTTTGCTCAAGCAAGCTTTGAAGCCATGGCAGAGATCCTTCCAGGCAGTTCTCAACAAGCTCTGTGGCTATTATCCTCCTGACCCCTACATCAGAGAGTTCTGTAACACAGAGCAGATGGCCGTGTGTGGCCTGTATTTTTACAGAACTGTCCTTGCATGGATCGATCCTATAATAAATAAGAAGAGAAATATCTGGAGTTCTAGGAAAATAGTGGTGAAACTTCTGTGTGACCCCTGAGAAAAATCTGCCACCTAGATATTTTCAAGAGTGAAATTAAACCCAAATTTCAAACTAACAAAAATGCACACAGCAGATATGATTGTGATGGGTAGGTGCCCTGAGACGCAAGTAATGGTCAGAACTGGTTTTACCCCCCAAATGAGTTTTGTCCCTGCACTTACAAAAAGCCTTCTGTTTTTCAGAGCTTTTCAGTGTCAGCTTTGGGGATATTGTATTTGCAGAGAAAGGATTGTGGACTTGTGACTGTCTCCTGCTGAAATGTCACACATTTTGAAACGTACTTGTCCTTATTTGACTAGGCAGTAAGACATAGTGTTCTCTGGAACGAGAACTCTCCCTGCCACCCACTTGTATTACACATGCGACATTAATAAGGCAATGGTGAGCTCATCCTCCTGGCTTGGCTTCCTTGGCTGAGCTTCCACAGCAGTGGCAGTCAGGAGCCTCCAGATCCATCAGGCAGCCTGACTGATGCACTGGTTTTGGCTCTCACAGCTCTTTGTGGCCCCAGCATTTTAAGTCCTGGACAAGCTGGCATCCAAAAGGAATCCCTTTTGCTGCTAATACCAAATCCTATAAAAGCTTCCCTCACTCTCTGAGGACCTCTCCTCCCCAGATGCTCTACTTGCCAGTGAAAATGCTTTCTTGGCTCACCAAATTTATACCACCTGTTAGGGATACGGGTAATGGAGGGATTGATACCAAGGAACCCCGTGAACCTGAATTCTGTTCTGGAGTGAAATACATGGACAGAAAATGACACTGGCAATGGAGCATATTATATTTAGCTGGGCTCTAGCCAAAGCCCAAGCACATTCCCTTGAGACCTAGAGCAGACCAGATGCAACTTGGTGAGTGTATTTTACCTAGACTAGCCTGAGCTCTTAGGCCTCCTGTTTTAGGTTTTGGCTCTATCAAGGAAAAGCATTAGAACGCATGGTATGGCCACATTCTTCCCTGCTGGGAGTGAAAGGAGGAGATATGGGGGGAATGGGAGTTACTGTGTCCCTGCTAGGCAACAGCATCCCTGATTTTTATTCTTTGACCTGTTGTTCTAGAGACTTAACTTCTAGGCTCATCTTAACTGGCCCTTTGGGATGATAAGTACCCACACATTCAGTGTCAGCAGAATGCTTTCTCCGAAACAACTAATTTAAACATTTCCAATAACACTGTATTCCCCAGAAACCTGTTATAGGGACTCTCCTTGCCCTTGAACCTGTTGCTGAGGAAAGAGCAAAGATACCAGAGAGGGTGGAACTCTGAGCTTCTCATGGTCAATAAGGTGGATGTTTAACAAAGTGATGGTTGAATAAATGAAAATGGAGCAAGGCTTCTTATACTGGCAACCATCCCTAACCTAGAACGCAGCATAGAGGGTGCTGCTCAAACCTTTTGCTTACTTATCACCCCGGAGGAAAAAATAATCTCTTCAGTCTTGGGCTAATGGCAAATTAAGGCAGTTTAGAGATATAAATGCAGAATATGCTCCATTTAGAAACAAGAAATCCAAATAAACCCCAACTTCCTTCTCACTTGTATTTCTTTTTCCATTTGGGGGAGTAAATCAAAGCCATTGAAGATGTTGGGGCTGCCAAATGTATATCAGTCCCAACACATACTCTGTATCACCCTTTCCTAAGAAAGAACAACCCCACAAAATATGTGTTCTTACTCTACCCTCTGAATTAAAATCTTGGCCTAATGTACTTGTCCGCTTGTGTTGTTTTCAGAGGAGTCTAGACCTGAAATCTAATTATACTGCATAATGAGAACACTAATACTGATGTGCTTCCATCAACGTCTGTCTTCCTTTATAGGCTGTATCCTTATGGCCTAAATTCGTCTTCATTCATAGTACCTGAGCCATCCTGACAAAATGCCCTGAATCAGACTCTCCTAGAGTCTAGGAGAAATTCATTCTGATACACGGTCTGATATGCAATCTGTCTTCAGATCCAGACCTATCTTTAAGTCTCGCTGGAAACTCATTGGTAACATAAAAGCCATTTGTTGGTTGAAATACTATTACTGATTAGCCATTGTAATTAGTTATTAGTACTTTTATTGATCAATACTATTACTGATTAGTGAAATACTATCACTGATATGCTTTTGCCAATTGTGTCATGATAGAAGTCTGAAATACCATCCTCTATATAATTAATAAAAAATCTGGGGTGCCTGGGTAAATGTCTGACTCTTGATTCCTGTTCAGGTCATGATCTCAGGGTTGTAAGATTGAGTCCCACATCAGGCTTGGTGCTCAGCGGGGAGTCTTCTTGGGATTCTCTCTCTCCCTCTGCCCCTTCCTCCACTCAATCTATCTCTCTCAAATAAATACATAAATGTTTAAAAAAATCCAGTTTGGTATTTATGCAAGTGAAATCTTACTACCTTCAATGAATCACAACTCCAAAAGAGAAATGCTTTAATTTCAGCATTTTGCCTGGATGCCAAAAAAAAAAAAAAAAAAAAAAAAAAGGCTAAAATATCCAGAATGTGCTCAGTCCTAACTTGATGTTATTAATACACTTTTATAGATGAGGAAACTGTATAGATAAGGCACCAAAGTGTACCCATTATACACATGAGGCACAAAGAGATACCATAATGCCCAAGGTCACATAAATAAGAAGAAAAGTAGCATATGAACTTGGAGAATTTGCCAACAGAAGCTCTGTTCTTAATCATTATGCAAAATTACCTCTCATTAATACCCTCCCTTACCAAAGTCCTAAAGCCTTCTATGATCTGACCCCATGTTTTTCTCTGGTCTCATTTATTGCCATGCTCACTCCGTTCCAGGCACACTGGCCTCCTTGCTATTCCTTGGATATTTCTAATACATTCCCACCTCAGTCCCCAAAATTACTGTTCTCTCTACTTGCAAACCTCTACCCCCTCAAGTATCCTCATGACTCTTCTCACTTCTATTGGTGGCTATTCAAATGTCACCTCAACAAAGCAGACTTCTGGACCTCTCTATACGTAAATGAATTCCTTTGCCCCTGCCTCTTCACTCTCTATTTTAATATGCATTTCTCTTCATGGCACTTATTAATATTACACAGTTACCAATTTATTTATTTATTGTCCATCTATTCCAACCAGAAAGTAATCTCCATGGGGCCAAGAACTTGACTGTTGTGTTATTGCTATGTTACAGGCTTCTAGAACAGGTCTGGCACATACTAAGCCCTTAATAAATATTGGCTGGGTGGAAGAAGGAAGGAAGGATTGGTAGAATGGAGTAAGCAAGACTGAGCAATTCACTGAAATTATGATACTGGTTGTGTAATCAGTAAGGATTTCTAACCCCAATCACACCAACACATGATGTCATAATTTCCTCATGTGTAACTCGAAAGGTTTCCTTATGTCATTTCCTGAAGAGGATAAGGAATGTAGCTCTAACTTTCGAAGTGCCTAAGGATGAGGATAATGCAAATTATTTCCATAATTACTACTGTATTCACGAACCCTAATTTATGAAGCTCTTTACAGGGTCTGAGCACTGAGTTAAGCACTTTACATGGTTTATCTCATTTTATGGCAAGAACATGAGCTATGTGGCTTTGTTTATTATCTGCAAAGAGGACATGATATGATATTAACCGTACAGAACTAACAGAGTTGCTCTGAGGCTTACATGAGATCATACAGGTGAGACACTTGACACAGAGTTAAACATCAGCACATAACAAACAGTCCAACATCTTAGCTATTATTACTCCTGTCTTCCAGATCAGAAAACAAAGGCTGAAAGCAGTTACGTAATTTACCCAAGGTCACAAACAACGAAAAAGTAACAGTGGGATTTAAACCTGGCACTGTCGAACACCAAAGATTTTTTTGGCATACCATCTTTTCTGCCTTTCCTAATCTAGCTTTGTGTTCAAAGGGCTTTCGGAGAAGTAAACATAGTGTAGGAAACGGTATCAACTTGGCTAGTGTTCTCTTTTAAGATATTAAAGGTAAATGTTTGAGAACTTACACAAGGTATTATTACGTATTTGTAAATAGAACTAGGCTGAACAGTGGTAGACTTAAGAGCCATGGATATTTACATGTCTGTCTAGAAAAAGTTGATCACATTTGATTATCTAACCATGAAAAAAAAATAATGTTTCTAGAAGAAAATTTAGGAGACTACTTTTATAATTTGGGGCTAGACAATGATTTCTCTTTTTTTCTTTTTTAAATTTTATTATATTTTTTTAAAGTTTAACCATTTATTTGAGAGAGAGAGAGAGAGAGATCATGTGAGAGCAGAGAGAAGGGCGCAGGGAGAGGATCCTAAGCAGACCCTTATCCAGCAGGGCCCAATACCACGAATGTTCAACTGACTAGGATGTTTAACTGAGCCACCCAGGCTGCCCAGGCAATGATTTCTTAAGACAAAGAACACTAGCTATAAATGATAAATTGGACTATATAAAATTAGGAATGTCTTTTCACTGAAAGACACCATTAAGTGAATGAAAAGTAAAGCCACAGAGGAGAAGAAGGTATTTGCAATACTTACAACCACACAGAATTCTTTTTTTCTTTTTTTTTCCCCTTTTAAAGATTTTTTATTTTATTTATTTGTCATAGAGGGAGAAGCAAGAGCAAGCACAGGCAGACAGAGTGGCAGGCAGAGGCAGAGGGAGAAGCAGGCTCCCTGCCAAGCAAGGAGCCCCATGTGGGACTCGATCCCAGGACGCTGGGATCATGACCTGAGCTGAAGGCAGCCGCTTAACCAACTGAGCCACCCAGGCGTCCCAACCACACAGAATTCTTTTTTTTTTTTTTTTAAAGATTTTATTTATTTATTTGACAGGCAGAAATCACAAGTAGACGGAGAGGCAGGCAGAGAGAGAGGAGGAAGCAGGCTCCCTGCTAAGCAGAGAGCCCGATGCGGGACTCGATCCCAGGACCCTGGGATCATGACCTGAGCCGAAGGCAGCGGCTTAACCCACTGAGCCACCCAGGCGCCCCAACCACACAGAATTCTTATCCGGAATAGATAAAGCATCCTAAAACCAGTAAGAAAAGCCATGTTACCTAAGAGAAGAGTAAGCAAAAGACATAGACAGGTATTTCACAAAAGAGATGATCAAAATGGCTAATATGCATGTATTTGTTTTGAAATCTATCAAGCCTGTGGCATTCTAAATTAATGTCCAAGGATCAGAAAATCCAGAAAAGTCAAGTGCTGTGCCAGTGCTCTTAGAGGATCAGGGATGCCTAAGACAAAAACCGTGCCTGTTGGGACCTCTGGGTGGCTCAGTTTGTTAAGCATCTGCCTTTGGCTCAGGTCATGATCTTGGGTCCTGGGATGGAGCCCTATGTTGGGCTCCTTGCTCATTGAGGAGCCTGCTTCTCCCTCTGCCTGACACTCCCCCTGCTTGTGCTCTCTTTCTCTCTGACAAGTAAATAAAAATCTTAAAAAAAAAAAAAAAAATCGTGTCTGCGAGGCTCATCTCATTAAAATACACAGCACAATAAAATGCAAGGTACACTGTATAAAGATAAGGTTTAAAGCTCATGACGGTAACAGCTTAATCCTGAGTGAAAGGAACAAGCAGGTTTCAGAAGAGGTGACACTGAGCTGTGTCCTGATGGATGGTGAAATGTGTGAGTTGATAATGAGCACCTCTCCAGCTGACAGGGCCTTGCAGGGGGTCTGAGGGAAGGGAGGATAAGAGGAACAAGTCTGCACAATTCTCCCGCAGTGGAACCTTTTCAAATTCCAGTAAGACATGGGGCTCCACATATCGGGGTCACTGTGCAAGGACTCGAAAAGACAAGTGATCCAAAAGCAGTTCCTCCTGCATGACTCACTCCATCCTCCCCTGGAATAGACCTGGCTTCTGTTCCGGTCCTTACTGCTGTTCTGGATCCTTCCTCTTAATTTTTAACCAGGCATCTGCCTGCAGGCCACTGAAATAGATTCCTCTCAGTTGTTCCATGTTTTTTCAGAGGTCAGTTTTGATCTGACATCATTACAACCAGCCTGGGTTTTGTCTCTGCATCTTGAGTGAAGTCACTTTTATATAGATTGTTAGCCAGTAGTCTCTGGAAGCTTTGGGACAGGGAGAGTATGGCCTATGTTAGCTAACTTGCCCTGTGTGTGAGACACAAAGTGCTGCTCCTTTAAAAGGTTTCCAGTGTTCAGCTTCACTGAAATAATGAAAATACTGTCTGCTGGTCGGCAAGAATCTCAAAGCAGCCCTTTTGTCTCTGGGTTGGGGCTGTCAGGTTGGCCTCCTTCACTGTTTGTCTTTCCAGTTTTAGGCACAATAGCCTACTGTTCTCCGGAAAACAGGGAAACGCTCCTGTCACCATTTGGTAAAGGAATTTTGAAAAAAAGAAGAAGAAGAAGAAAAGGAGAAGAAATTATGTGACTTTCCAGCAAAAATAGTTCATTTTTAAGTGAGGCGTTAATGGGATCACAAGAACAGCCTCCTGAACGCAGAATAAGCACAGGTGCGTGACACTCATTGGCATGTTTCGCTCCAATCCATTTGAGTTGTAAGGATTTGGGGCTGCTGATTTCTTCTGGTATTTCCTTTTTTTTTTTTTTTTTTTTTTGAGTCATAATACATTATCTGTAAGTAGCAACTCCCTTCCTAAATCTTCCTTACGGTCTTATGTAGGAAGGGTTGCACGCAAGGGAGAATGATGAGACTTTAGTAAAGATTTTAAATGAATTCCTGAGGAAAAAGGGAAACTGAAAAAGATTTTAAAAGTGGATTAAGTTCTACAAACTTTCAGAGCAGATTAGAAACCACCACAGGGAAAATATTAGCAGATGGCTACAAAATTAACAGTGGGGTGAACAGCAAGGCAGCTTTAATATCCACCAGCCTATTCTTTCTTTCTTTCTTTTTTTTTATATATTTTATTTATTTATTTGTCAGAAAGAGAGAAAGAGAGAGAGAGAGACCATAAGCAGGGAGAGTGGCAGGCAGAGGGAGAAGCAGACTCCTTGCTGAGCAAGGAGCCCGACATGGGGCTTGATCCCAGGACCTGAGATCATGACCTGAACCAAAGTTAGATGCTTAACAGACTGAGCCATCCAAGTGCCCCTCTCAGGTTATTCTAAAGGCCTTCCCGACAAAGGATGGACATTGCTTGACTAGTGGGACCATGCTCTTCCCACAGGCTCCTCTCCTATCTGCAGGTGGTGGTGTGGAAGGCACCAGTGGGATTAACACTAAAAGAGACAACATTCTAGGAATGCAGGGATTCCAGCCTAAAGAGTTCAAAAGAAGTCATGGCTGGATATGTGCTCTTTTATACTTAAGGTATAAAATTCTGATCAATAAATGTCACATGAGCAGAAAACAAATTATTGCTCACCTTTTCCTAGCATACCCTTGGGCAAGACTTGCATTTGTGGTCATTGTCAATGACACACCATAACAACACCCGAGAGAAGCACTGGAAGCAGTATCCAGAGGCAACACATCAGATGATGCCACAGTGTGAATGATGATGTAACCAGCACGAAATAACTGATGTTAGTGAGTTGCAGGGACAAAAAGATCTGTATTACTTCCGTACAAATAGCTTGCAAAGAGCCATGGTATTGTGAGTACTAACTGCCTTGCTACCTTTTTCTTGCAGTGGGAGATCTAAATTAGCCAGGAACCGCGTATCTAACATGAAAGAGCATGAAGAGATAGTTCCTGGACCTCAACAGGAAGAGACAGGGCCCTGGATCCTACAAAGAATCTTTTAATGCACTGATTGGATAGAAAACAATTATGAAAATATCCATTTCTTAAACCATCAGCTAATTATCTTTTATGGGTTCAAAAACTTTGTAATACACTTTCAATCAATTTTTTAAATATAGACAGGGTTCCCCCCAAATATTTTGCCCAGGGACTCACACACTCTAGAGAAAGAGCTGTTGAGCCCCTCCCTTTGTCTTGCCTGACTTTCAATTTTTTTAAATCTCCACAGTTTCTACTGCATCTTCCAAACTGCCAAAGAGTGCTCTTTCTAAAATTCAAGCCCAATGAAGTGTTTCCTGCTTACAATCCTTCCTGTCAGCTGGCCTCTCCTTGTCTCTTTTAGCTTCATCTTCTACAATACCTCATTACCTACTCTATGTTCTAAGCACACAATTGGTAATATTCAAAGCCCTCAGTGCTCTTAAGTGTTCTACCCTGTCTTGAGATTCTGATACCATTACTTGTCTATCTAAAGGATCCCTACATGTCAGGCAAGACTCACTCAGGCTCCCACTACCACCTCATGGATGGCTTCCTTCTACCCCATCTTTCTCAGGCTGAAGGGGGCCAGAGTAGCTAGAGAGAAGTGGGGGAAGGAGGGAGAACAGAGTTGAGGTTGGAGGGTGTGGGAGATAGTTCACAGAAGTCCTCAGAGGATTTTATTCTGAGAGAAAAGTGGGGACGTCCAATATAGCCCATGAATTGCACCTCCTCATATCCACATCCTCACATAGTCTCTTCCACTCTAAATCTAGGTTGGCTGTGTGATGCAGTTTGACCAAGGTGAAAGGGTTACTGTGCCAGTTCTGGGCCTAAGTCATCAGAAACCATGGCGGCATGTGAAACATGTGAACTGTGCTTCGGAAATCTCTCAGCACCATTTAAGAAGTTCAGCCACCTTGCTGCTGCTGGAAAGACCACGTGAGGGAGACACAGAGCAAGGGAGAGACCTGACACTACACCGTGAGAGCAAGAGATCCTGTCATAGCAGCCCAGCTCATGGGCTCCAGCTTCCACCTATACTTGTCAAAGGGCTAGACATGTGCATGAAGCCTCTTTGGTATTGCACCCCCATCCACAGCCTTGTGAGTGACCTTTGAGCCATTTACCTGTATCCTCGTCTACCCATGGAATCATGAAAAGCAATAAAAAGGTCATACCAAGCCACTGTGTTAGCTGATCACCAAATCAGGACTCAGCAGGCGATAATCAGTCGTGGCATCAAGCATCAGTGAGAAGATGGTTACCCATCCCTCACTCAACAGATGCAAAACAGTCAGTCAGCATCCTGAACGAGGGCTCAGAGACTGGATGGGCAGGCAGGGTGCAATAGCAGGTGTCCAGCAAACTGGACATCCCCACATTTGTTGTCAACCTAGCACACTCCTCCACTCTCCATCATGCTCATCCCATCAATCCCACACTTTTGATCAAGAGAGATGAGGCATCAAACAAGTGTGACAGTGGGACATCCATCCATACCTGCGCCAGGCAGTAAGGCTAGG
This sequence comes from Mustela nigripes, assembly GCF_022355385.1. Lineage (NCBI taxonomy): Eukaryota > Metazoa > Chordata > Mammalia > Carnivora > Mustelidae > Mustela > Mustela nigripes. The sequence goes on along the minus strand of NC_081562.1, from coordinate 41,942,082 downwards.
TGATCACCCAGCTGGCATGGTCTTGAGGACAGGAAGCCAATACCTGATGAGATGTTGTAGCAGAAATGGCTGAAGGTGATTACCAGTTAGTCCTTTGTTTTTGTGGACAAGGGCACAGATTTCACCCAGTTAATTTGGCTTCATTCCATGGCCACAGACTAAACCTTCAGCCACAGCCAGCTGTCCAAATTGGATTCCCTCCATTTTTCTTGGAAAAGATAAAACAAGACACCATGTCCAACCCACAGCTCTTCTCAGGGAAATGCCGTGTTGTGAGTGAGACCATCTCATCTATAACAGTGGCAGCATCAGAAAAGTAACTGCGGGGTATCTAAAATTCATCTGCTTATCTCCTTCCTCTCCACATTCCAATTTGTTCTATTTGAATTCCTTATTTCTTAATGGGATCACCAGTCTGCACCCAGTCCCAGGCTTAACTTTAACATCATTTTGAAGTCTCTCTTCTCTCCATCCCCTACACCCAATCTATACCTTGATATCACAACTACAATGTCTCTGAGCTCACTTTTTATTCTCATAGTTCCAGTTGAGTTATGTACAACTCTTACATGGAAGGTTCCAGGGACTTCTTTAACTAGTCTGGAAGCTTCTACCCTTTTTCCCCCTCCAATCCATCTTTCACATCTCCACAAGAACAATCTTCCTAAAGTATGTTCTGAGCCTGTCATTTTCCATCTCACAATTCATCAGTAATTCGGGAATTCCTGCAACAGGGCTGCAAACTCAAATACCTTCACGTGATTTAAGTATAACATGTGACTGAATGTTTAGGACAACAGGGAGCAATGTAGGCCTGCTGACAAGTGGAGAGAATGAATCTTCCACAAGGCATTTACATTCCCTATTTTTAGAACTACTGTTCTGACCAAATGAACCACAAAATTTCACAAAATAAAGGCTAGACTCTTTGGTCTAATATTCAAAGCTCCCCATGACACAATTCCAACCTACTTTTCTAGACCCAAAATTTTCAATGTCAGCGTGTGGTTCAGAGATGGTGGTACATATACGGCACCTGGCCATTACTCTTCCACCTCTGCCTGGTCCATGGGTAGATAATGCCATTGTTCATAGTTGTCTTTCCTGTTGGGCTCGATACAGCCTCAGGATCCTCCTCAACACAATACTCCAGAGAGCATTAATGAGCTGGGTAGGCATAGAGTGCCAGTTAAAACCCATTTGCCATTGTGAGCAACTCATGTCTAATCAGTTCCAGCTTAGGCCAGATCTTCCAGGTTTACCGTCCTGTGCTTATCAGGCAGACCAGAGAATCTCAGCATTTTGAAATAAACAGTCTGGTGTGGCTGTTTTTCTCTCCCCCACACTCTGTGTTACCCCCTAGACTGCTATGCTCTAGGCTCAATTCCATGTTAGGTGATTTGCACCACCAGTCACTACAGTTTCATGGCAGGTGGTTTGTTCCAGAGAGAGGTCTAGAAGAGGACCCCTCTCAGGAAAAGCAGATTTCTTGAAAAGTCTTCCATGCTGGTGCTCCACCAATAGCCTTGTGGGGCAAATAACCTCCAACCCTACCCCTACGGATATCGTTGTTTTAGAGGAACTTACTAACAACACAGCTAGTCCACAGTATTCAACCTGTTTGGAGGTCATTTGTTAATGTTGTGTACATAGATTCAAGCTCCCTAGAAATATCATAATCTGAGTTGAATTTGGCTCTGTGGTGTGTATGGCTTGTGGGAGATGTTTATGCTATGATGCCCACACCAAACAGAGTCTAAGATTTCCCAGTGGAAGTGTTTACTCCATTCGATAACAGTTTTTTTTTAAGATATTTATTTGACACACAGAGAGAGCACAAGCAGGGGGAATGGCAAGCAGAGGGAGAAGGGAAAGCAGTCTCCCTGCTGAGCAGAGGCCAGATGGGACACACAGCTCAATCCCAGGACCCTGAGATGATCATCTAAGCTGAAGGCAAACATTTAACCAACTGAGCCACCCAGGCGCCCCTATCCTATAACTATTGTTTCTATGACTTGGGGTCAGTTTTACTTTTTCCCATTTAACGGGGCCCTTTACATTCCAAAAAACCCTCAGTTTTCCTCCTTGTTTTGCAAGATGTTTACATGTTCTTCTAAAGCAACTGACTTTACTCTTTGTCCTAAAGGAGAAAGGAAGACAGATGCTACGAATATCACACAGAGACTAATTAAAAAACCCAAGGGACAGGAAGTAGAAGAACCATTTATTAAAAAAGAAAGAA